>NC_090440.1:746623451-746926481 GCF_031143425.1 Pleurodeles waltl | reverse complement strand
GGGTTTTGTCCGTGGCACTAAATGGAGTACCCTGGGGAACTGTAACAAGAGGCTTAAGCCTTCGAGGCTCACTGGCAGGTGTTATAGTTCCTGTAGGGGGGAAGTGTGAAGCACCTTCTCCCAGCACAGGCTTTGTTTTTGGCCACATAGAGCACAAAGGCTCTCACCGCATGTGGTCAGAAACTTGTCTGAAAGTGACAGGCTGTCACAGACTAGTCAGCCCTGCACTAGCAGTTTGGCTAACATACAGCTGCCCTCTGGGTGCAGTTTTCAATAAATCCCACACTTGAATCAGTGTGGGTTTATTGTGCTGAGAAGTTTGATACCAAACTTCCCAGTATTCAATGAAGCCATTATGGAGCTGCGGAGTTTGTAATGACAAACTCCCAGACCATATACTCAATATGGCTACACTGCACTTACAATGTCTAAGAATGGACCTAGACACTATAGGGGCATATTGCTCGTGCAGGTATGCCATTACCTGTGGTATAGTGCAACTTGCCTTAGGGCTATAAGGCCTGCTAGAGGGGGTGACTTACCTATGTCACAGGCAGTGGCTTGTGGGCATGGCACCCTGAGAGGGGTGCCATGTTGACCTTGCCATTTTCTCCCCACCAGCATGCACAAGCTGCAAAGACAGTTTGCATGTGCTTGGTGAGGGGTCCCCCTGGGTGGCATAATACATGCTGCAGCCCTTAGGGACCTTCTCTGGCCACAGGGCCCTTGGTACCATGGGTACCTTTTACAAGGGACTTAACTGTGTTCCATGGGTGTGCCAATTGTGTAAACAAAGGTACAGATTTTGGGAAAGAACACTGGTGCTGGGGCCTGGTTAGCAGGATCCCAGCATACTCTCAATCAAAGCTGGCATCACTATCAGATGAAAAGTGGGGGGTAGCTATGCCCACAAGGGCACTTTCCTACACAAGAGAATGGTCCGCTATTAGATAGACCGTACCAAGGAGATTACGTCTGACAACCAGTTCTTTATAGGTGACATGGATAGCGGAAGGACAAGGCAGCCCAGAGGAGGACTTTGATGGATCATCTTGTGCATCAAAATGTGAAACACCCTTGCTCTTAAGGACCCACCTGATGGTATTCAAGCCCTGTCAATTTGGGTGGCATCTTCAACCTCAGCGTTGGCAAAGGGGACCCTTATGGCTGAGTATTGTAAGACAGCGGCATGGGCATCCCTCCACACCTTCTCTAAGTATTTTTGATCAGACTCAGCGGAGGGTAGGGATCATCATTCCACATGCTCAGTCTTCCAGGACCTCCTTATCTATCTATTATAGTTGGTTGGTTACTGCTTGAGAATCTATTCAAAAGGTGAGGAACCTCCCGGTAGAAGTATCCATCAGAAGAAAAAGTTTACTTACCTTCAGTAATTATCTTTCTGGTGTCTATCTTCCTGCAGATTCCTGGCCAATCTCTCCTGCCTCCCATTATGAACGATAGTCACAGAGTACAATTATTAAAAAGGATTTAAGTTAGAATATTCGACTGCACCACCTCAAATTGATCATTTTCACTTTTTTGGCCATAAAAAATGGATGGCACACTGACATCAGGACATCAGGGTGGGAGCTATATGGACCCAGTGTTGTCATAGTGGTGATGGGGGTTTCCCCTACAGGCATGGAAGAGTTATTGGCAGTTTCCAGTCTGGTGCCTGGGATATTCAAAATATGAGGAAAGTCCACCAGAAAGATCAGTCTTAAAGATAATGAACACTTTCTTTTTTCTGGAATGGTGCCATTTTGTGTAAAGGGTGTGGTACAGTGTCCACTACACATTTTTTGATGCAAAGCCTGATCTAATAAGATAGCTCGCTGGTTGTGCATCAAAAGCTTCAAGCAGGCACTAAAATGGGTGGTGAAGTTCACAGCACACATCCACTGAGTGGGATCCGTCTATGTTTGTTTAGACATTATACTTTGTACTGGGAGTACTTACTTCCAGTACAAATCATATGCTAAACAGTGCACACTTATCACTGTGAGGCTGTACATCATGCAAGGCAGTCTTAATACTTTAATTGCAAGGGAAAACCATTGCAGCAGGCCAGTCTTAATAGAAAGGGATTTGCCCTTTGTTTCCACTATTGCACAATGCAGCACAGCAAATTTGGTTGCTGTGCTGCCATGCATGAAAAAAAATAATGCACCTGCCCTAATGCCAGAATATTGTTGCACAGGGGAAAACAAGAGTAGCAATATCACTGCTTCCCAGGAAGTAGTTAGGAGTTAGTTGTGAGCTTTACATATGAAAACAAAAATGTGCTGTTGAGAAATCTTCTTGCAAGGCTTGTACATAACCATAATTCACAAATCTGAATAAATGACCCTGTGCCTATAAAGAGGTAAGGTATATGAAAACATCTAATCCTGAAAAACCCTACTAAATAATATTATCTTTGAACAACTTATGTTCTTGTTAGAGATGGAGGGTACAGATCAAATTGCTCTAAAATAGTAAATAGGTAAATAAACACCACAGGTGCAACAATCCCTAATGCAATGTCTGATTTCATCATAAGATGAGTCAAGAGATAATGGGTCATGCTCACTGGAAACGGGAAATGTTTTTAAATAAAGGATGCGAGGCTCCCCACCCACCTTCACCACCTCTCAAGGCAACTTCACACCTACCATGTGGAGCTCACCGCACAGGGCCTACAGAAGTAGTTTTAGTAATGCCAGGTAAGGTGAAAGTGCCTTGTAAGAATTTTTCTTTTACCTTTACTGCGATATATATTTGTTCAAACCAGGCAATGTTTTCATAGTCCATGGTATTGGTGCACAGCTCCCCAGAGCAGGATGTCCTTCAGGGAACGGATTTTCACCTGCTCCAGAAACTACGCTGTATTGTCAAGACCAGACGAGTTTGTCATCTGGGTGCGAGGTTTTAAGCCTCTCTTGTACTGAAGGGCTGATCCAGCCTCATTACTGTGCTGTACCCCAGCTGCACCAAGCCAGTGAGCCAGTCTCCCTCCCTGGGTGTGGGGTTAGCCAACATCATCAGAATACACTCCATTGACTTCACAGATGTTTACCAGAGAGTCAAACCCAGCTCCTCCTATGACATGGCCTCTGCCCCAGTCTGATCAAGGAGGCCCTCAGGTGACTCCCCCTCTCTGTCCCTACGATTGACACCGACTCCTGCTTCTGATGGATATTTCTATCTGCAGGTTCCTTCCCTTGAGAATAGTCCCCCAGATGTCAGACTGGAACCTCGTGGCAGAGCTCATACAGTGCACCAGCCCTTTGTTTCCCACAGTATTATGAGGACAACTGATATGAAGAACTACAGGATGCTAGTGGTCTTGACAGCTCTACAGATGCTGGACTTGTCTCACTCTCTTGGTCTGGCAACAAAGTAGGGTACACATTTTGCTGTTGTCATGCAAAAGGTTGCAGAGGTCTTGACCTGCAGTTCCCTACCATGGAAATATAGACCAACGTCCACATGGTGGCCAGGCATCTACTGAACTTCTCCTGCCAGTTAACAAAACTCTTATAGATACCCTTTTGGGTAAGACTATATTCTGGGCTCCCAGTCACTAGGCAGGCCACAGACCAGCGCCAGGGCAACCCTGACTTTCTGACTCAACGCCCAGCACTGGGGAATTTGGTGGTACAGGCATCCACCTGCAAAGTAAACCCTAACGTCTTTCTTACAACCCCCTCTTGACTGCGAATCCAAACGCATGGATACCTTTGGCAAGCACATGTTCTCTTCTGCCAGCTTCACCCTATTTTCCAGCAACACCAACTGCCTACTGGGTCGCTACACCCATGCATTGGGGGACATAGTAGTCCAATTCCTTCCATCAGTTCCTGACAAACTGTGGGCATCTAGCCCAAACCATCCAGGATGCAACAAATTTAGTTTTCTAGTCAGGCCTGGACATGACTGATTGCTTGGACAGGAAATCGGCACGAATGTGGTGCTTCTGCACCATGGCTGGAGAGATCTGTGGGCTTCTAAGGGGAGGTCCAGTCATCCTTGAGCAACATGCCATTCTATGGCTCTCGCCCCTACAAGGCACTTTCAACAACAATCCTACCCCTTTTGGGAATACACCAGGCTTTGGGTTTTTAATATTGCCAGCACCAGACCGCACAACCAGCACAACAAACTGCCCATCCCTTTTTGTGGCAGCTGCACCCTTAGACAAAACTCGGAGCATAAGGGACAGTGTGCAGCTTGGTACCTGCACCTCGGGCAACAACAGCAACAAAACCACTTTTTGACACACAACCATCCTGTTGGAGGCAGGATGTGACATTTCTTCCAAGGGTGGGGAGACATCACTTTGGACACCTGGGTCCTCCTAATTGTCCAACGGGGTTATGCCCTCCCATTTCTTTGTATCCCACTGCATCTTCCACTCTCATCAGTTTGGCTGACAGAGGACCACACACCAGTTTTGCAGCAGGAAGTGCAGGCCTTTTTGGTCAAAGGAGTTATAGAGGTTTTAATGACACTATTTCCCTGTGTCGAAAAAGTATGGAGGCCTTTGTCCTATTATAGATCTCTGCCATTCAAATGCCTTCCTGCAGGAGGACAAAATCAAGTTGCTCATGTGGGTCCACTTTTTGTCTTTCCTTGTTGCTTGAGGCTGGATGTTAGCCTTGGACCTGCAGGACACTTATTTCCATATTCCCATCTTGCAGGCCGACTGGCTTTATTTGCAGTTCACACAGGGTCAGGAGCATTAACTCCTCATCCGTCTTTCCGTCCCATTCCTTACACATGAGTAGTTTGGCTGCTCCATAGAACCTATTACCTAGCGGAGGTCTAAATACTTCCCACCAATATGGCTCTGACAACCCAACATGCATAAAGAGGGAAGTACATCACAAAGACAGCCTGTTCTGTTAATTGTGTGCTGCAGACGCACCACCCTGCACTGCAGGAATTGGTCCAGGCTTACTGGCTGCAGCACTGATTGTCCTTTCACCCAGGGTTTTCCCCCACAGGCAGCTTTGCTTTGAAGGGGCTGATGTGATCTGCCTTCCCACGGATGCGAAGCAGCTTCTCTGATAGTTGTGATGTGCTTTGCCTCTGGTGAGAGGCTGTGTGCTTGTGGTGTTTTTTGTTTCTCAGGGGCACTTAATGCATCTCAGCGGCTCCCACAAGATCTCGATAGGCACAAGAGTTAGTTCCCTTAGATAGAGGAACAATGCAGGAAGGAATGTTGGATTTTGCAGGCAGTGGAGTCTGCCTGGTGTAGCTCTCCAGAGGTGCCTACAATTGATGTGCTTCTCCTCTTAATCAATGAGGCTGTTGAAGCTGCACTTAAGGCCAGGGAGTCAGAAGAGCCTCCTGCAAAAGTGTCACAACTCAATCCCATTGATGACATGGAGGGCCCTGGTGAGGAGGAAGGGAGCCAAGATTGTTTTCAGCAGGTGGTGAGCTCTCCAATCTCTTCACCCGTGTAAGTAGCAATCTGGGATTTCCTGCTGCTGTGGAACAGGAGTTGGTGGAAGATTTTTTACACAATACCAGTGCCCTGACTCTTTGGCTTTGCATAGTGCGATCCGCAAAGTAGTTTTACATGAATTGAGGGACATTGATAAATATGCATTCCCTCGGTTTTTGAGCAAGCGCTATGCCTTAAAGGGGTTTTCAGATGAATCCTGAATTCCGTAAATATGGATAATTTTTTTTTTTTCACACGGCATGGTTCTTTCAGATGACACCCTTTTCTCTGACCCTGTAGATAAGAAGGTGGAGGGGGCAGTGAAGAGGTCTTATTCTGCTTCCAGTTTCTTCATCAGGGCAACAGTCTATATTACTTGCATGGTTCAATACCTATTGAAGGATCTTCAGACTCTGGCACAACAAATGTGTGAGAGGGTGTATATGACCGCTCTGCTGGCTTTGATGGAGCTCCTAGTTCACTACTTGTCAGACAACTCCTTCAATAATTTGTGTTCAGCGGCAGCAGCTTCAGGGGCTTCTACTGCTGCACGCTGTCCTATCTGGATGTGGGCTTGGAAGACGGATTCTACGCAGAAGTCTGTCCTCTTGAAATTTCCTTTCTTGTCTTCAAAGGTTTTTGGGCCCCAACTTGAGTAGATGGTAAAGCAGTCGGGTGAGAATAGGAAGCTGGTTGCTCCTGTTTATCCTCCTTTGAGGGGGAGAGGTTTTGGATATAGTTGCACCTTTATCCATCCTTAGGTTAGAGGTGGTAGCCAGCCCTTTCGAGGCAGTGGTTGTGGCCTGGTGCCCATAAAGGGGATAAATCCTGGTCTCAGTCAGCTGTTGCCTCAACCACTCCTTCTCCAAAGTAGTGACTATTCATTCCTTCCAGCAGGAGGTCAGCCATGCTTCTCCTGTCACCAGTGGTGGGTAATTTTGGATGCCTGCGCAGTTCAGATGGTAACCTCTGGCTGCCAGTTCAATTTTTTATCTCGCCCAGCTCAGGTTTTCAAGGAGACTCCTCTGCCTCAGAATCCCTTGAAGCAAGGAGCTTTGCTTGAAGAAGGTGTCTGGCTTCTTTTGGAGAAGGCAGCAAAAATCAAGGTCTCCTCCCCAGGAAAGGGGAATGGGTTATTACCCCATCCTGTTCCTTGTGCACTACCGTTCAGTCTCAGATCTCAAAGGAGTCAATATGCACATTCCACACACACACTTCAAGATGGTGACCTTACAGTCAATCCTGCAGTTGGTTTATAATGGGAGCTTCCTAACATCTCTAGACCTAATGGATGCATACATGCACGTTTCCATCCAGCTGGCAGATCAGCAATTTATTCGCTTTGCGCTGGGAACAAGGCATTACTAATTCCAGTTGCTTCCTTTTGGCCTTTCATTGGTGCCAAGGATTTTTACAAAACTGTTGGCCCACTTAGAAGGTATTCTTTACCTGACCTGAATGATAGGCAAATTTTCTCTCCCTCTTTTTCTAAGGCAATGGAGGAGGTGATATAGTTCTGACATCTTATAGAAGCTTTGGCATTTCTCATCAACCACAGAAAGTTTTCTCTACAACCCTCTCAGTCACTGAAGTTCCTCACGGTCCTTTTCAGGATGGATCTGAGGATGGTGTTCCTTTCCCGAAGAGACAATTGACGCTATTCCAACATCTCTCTGGGGTTCTGTCCCAACATCAGGTTTTTGGCCATCTTTGACTGTGCAGTCAGGGGGAGATGGCCTCCACTTTGCAAGTTCTCCCCTTGGCCCGCCTCCATTTGTATTCTCTCATTCATCACCTTCTTCACCACTGGGATCTGGCTTCTCAGGAATGAAATGCTCTCAATCCTGTTACCCCAGAGGTTTGGGAGTCTCTCCAGTGGTGGTTGTCGTCTCACATTCTCTCCAAGGGTTTCAATCTCAATCCTCCTCCCTGGGTGGTCTTGACAGCCGATGCGAGCGAGAGAGGGTGGGGGGTGGATCTGGGGGATTCTAAGGCCCAGGAAGATGGTCCCTCTTCGAAGCTCTTCAGTCCTCAAACTGGAGGGAGTTGAATGCGGTTTGGCAGGCACTTCTTTGGTTCATTCCTCTCCTTCTGAACCAGTCTGTCTGTGTCCAGACAGACAACCAGGTTGTGCATGCCTATGTCAACCGGCAAGGGGGTTTGTGGGTGGCTGTGTTTCTCCTATCCTGGAAGGTTGGTCTGTGGGCTGAGAGGAATCTTCTCTCTCTTGTTGTAAGAACTCCCATTAAGGTAATGTGACTGCTGGATTTGGGCGGCAGCACCACCGATCGTGGGAGACTGAGTCTGATCCTGCACCGTGTGACAGCTGTCAGCCTATCCCTTCCGTCCAGCTAGCAGCACCTCACCAGTACCCAAGAGTAAAGGTGATTTGTGGCAATCCTTCACATCACATCTATATTTCCCAGGGAAACCATGATGGAACAGATCTTACCCTTTTCCCTCAGTCACATATGTCTCACACATACAAAGGCAAACAGAAGCAGGACTAGGTTCAATACGTTTTATTGAATCAACTGCATTCTGTGTAAAAAGGCATGTATTGTGTTTCTAAGGAAGATAAAACATAATAAAAGCAAGACAGTAACAAGGAAAGTGAAACATAGTTAAAGTCCCACCGTACTTTCACAACAATGGTTCTAGAATACCTACCTGCACTACTAATGTTCTATACAAAACCATGGCGGTGAAGGCCCTAATCTACCCATCAGGCCCCTGGAAAGAACTCTTCCCCAAAACCTATGTTTGAAGATAAAGAAGAGGTCTGTTGGTCTACTGGGAGTCCTCCCACATGGAGGCAGAGAAGATGACAGGTCCCAACCGAAACTGCAAGGAAGACGTACAGCATGCAAAGGCAACTGGCTGGAATTCCCCTCTATCGTGTAGGGGGAAGTGCAGTGTTTTATAATAAAACAACTGGTGTTCTGAGAAACTGCCTTGATGCAACACAACGTGTTTTTCAGTGTATGAGAGTTGGGAATATGATGAACGCTTTGTGCTGGCAATAACTCATAAACTTATCACTTTCAGCCTTGAGTAACGCACAGAGTGAAAATGTCAAGCAGAAAATTAAATAACAGAATTCTGTGCAAAAAGACAACTGATAAATGATAAAAACATCTCCACTAAAATGAAGCCTTTGATAAAATAATAATAAGAATAGAAATGCATTTATCGGAATGAAAGTGCACAGGCTGCAGGCCTAAGCTGAAATAACATACCTGTGTAATAGCTAAAGTAACCTCACAAACACCCTCCCCATTGTCAGTTCAAAGCGTAGAGGTCCCTAAGAAAACACTAATATGTGTTCAATGAAATGTCTTTGTTGACAAGCAAATAGACCAAAAGACGGGTCAAATTAAAACTGGTCAATTTAGAATTAAGACATATCAATCAATAAAAGGCAAAATGTTAGCAGTTCAACAGGAATCATATTCCTTTAGAAAATCTCCAGTGTTATCAACTGTAATAGAGTCAAGGAAAGACCCCACTTCTGCAGATGTTAATGAAACTAATTAATTGCCAAAGAAAACGAGAGGTCACTCATGTTCCATTTCCTCAGCTCCAGGCGAGGCGGCAGCATCCTGTGCAGTGCCAGGTGTTGCAGCACTAAGAGCCACTTGGTGCTCAAAGGGCGACTCATAAGAAACTTCCCTCAACAAACACAATCTCAGTATACATGTCTGGTAATGAGCCCTCAGTGAGAACAGCAACAGATCAGCGTTCAAACAAGGTATGCACTGCGTAGCAAGACACACTCCCAGTGCATGCTCAACAGGATACTATAAGCAAGGAAGGACAGGCTGCACGCAGTTCAAAACTGGTCTGAACGACAGAGATCAGTTGCACTCCAGCTCTTCCGGGAGTGGTGCTCCAAAGTACTGCATCATGCGTTCATGAAACAGTTGAGTTGGTAGAAGCACCATGTTGGAATGGGGCAGCCATCACGAAGAAGGAATAGCAACAGAACAACACCGCCAATAAATGCCAAAGTAATAGGCAGTCCCCCCAAAAACACCAGAGAAAATAGAATGTATTGTAGGAAAAGGTGCTGACAAAATCAGAAGCAACAGCCTTAAAGGAAAGTACAAACCCAGCTGTGTTGGACGCGGTACAAATTTGCCCAATTAATTCACCGACATGTCTTGGAAAGTTAGTATTTAGGAGGGATTGTATCTCTGCAGATGACCTCACCACTTGGAGAGCATAGGTCTCGCAGGCAGAATGGAAGCACCATGTGTTTTTGAAACAAAAGAGCTTTTAGTCAGGTTAGCTTGTCAAAAATTACATTTGAAATAGCAATATGAGGCCATATCTCAGACACTTTTGTCTGTTGCATTGGAGGAAAAAGCCCATTACTGCAACAGGTGACAATTTGGGAGACCAAAACGACTTAGGAGATTCCATCTCACATTCCACAACAGTTCTGTTTGTCCAGAACCATATAGCTCCTGTTCGAGAGCATCTGGAATGCTGGACAAATCAAAGGGACAGGAACTCCCTTCAGAAAATACGCTAAATTTGCTACTACAGCATTACATACTCTGTGCAAGTACAGCTGTTTACAAATCATTGAATGGCTCACAGAGGTCTCACACTTGCTTCCACTAAGAAAGACCTCTTTCATGTCATTGAAACATTTGTAAGAGAAGGGCAGCTTCCACAACTCATGAATGTAACTATCTCCTAGCCTTTCTTATCTGCCTACCATAATGTGCTTCAGGCATGAGGTGAATTGACGTGTGGAAATTGGTAGATTAATAACCCCATAAATTAACCAGAGAGTAGATGGTATTTATGGAACATTAAAAGACACCTTTTTGCTGTTAAGCATTGTAGGAAGCTGGCACCTATGGTGTTATCACCTTATACCAGGTATTCTTTATTAGTGAGGTGTAGACAGTGTCTAGGAAGCCAGGGCTCTCTAGAGGTAGCTGTGGATGAGAAGCCAAGACTTATCTGTGAGATATGCAAAGCTTATGCAATATCACTATAGTCACACAGGCCTTGAACACATGAAAGAACCAGTGTTACAAAAATAAATGTGCTTTATTATGGTAACACAAACACTAAAATAATGTATAAGCAATACTCTACTAGCAGGCGAGTAAACACATTATTATATATACCCTAGTAATCAGGAATGGGCATAGAAAACAATAGAAAACAGTGAAATAACATTAAACATAGAGACCCTGGGGAAGACCAAATCATATACTAAACAAATGGGATGCAAAAGGCAGACCCCCACCCAGTTAAGTGGAATCTGTAGAGGTGAGCTAGAGGGACCAGGAACACCAAAGGGTAATGTAAGGAAATGCCTCCTTGGCATGGTTACCCCCTGACTGTTTGCCTTTGCTGATGCTAAGTTTTGATTTGAAAGTGTGCTGAGGCCTGCTAACCAGGCCCCAGCACCAGTGTTCTTTCCCTAACCTGTACTTTTGTTTTCACAATTGGCACACCCTGGCATCCAGGTAAGTCCCTTGTCTCTCAGGGATGCAGCATGTATTATGCCACCCTGGGGACCCCTCTCTCAGCACAGACACACTGCTTGCCAGCTTGTGTGTGCTGGTGAGGACAAAACGAGTAAGTCGACATGGCACTCCCCTCAGGGTGCCATGCCAGCCTCACACTGCCTATGCAGTATAGATAAGTCACCCCTCTAGCAGGCCTTACAGCCCTAAGGCAGGGTGCCCTATACCATTGGTGAGGGCACCAGTGCATGAGCACTGTGCCCCTACAGTGTCTAAGAAAAACCTTAGACATTGTAAGTGCAGGGTAGCCATAAGAGTATATGGTCTGGGAGTCTGTCATGCACGAACTCCACAGCACCATAATGGCTACACTGAAAACTGTGAAGTTTGGTATCAAACTTCTCAGCACAATAAATGCACACTGATGCCAGTGTACATTTTATTGTAACATACACCCCAGAGGGCACCTTAGAGGTGCCCCCTGAAACCTTAACCAACTATCCGTGTAGGCTGACTAGTTCTAGCAGCCTGCCACACACCAGACATGTTGCTGGCCACATGGGGAGAGTGCCTTTGTCACTCTGTGGCTAGTAACAAAGCCTGTACTGGGTGGAGGTGCTTCACACCTCCCCCTGCAGGAACTGTAACACCTGGCGGTGAGCCTCAAAGGCTCACCCCCTTTGTTACAGCACCACAGGGCACTCCAGCTAGTGGAGTTGCCCGCCCCCTCCGGCCAAGGCCCCACTTTTGGCGGCAAGGCCGGAGGAAATAATGAGAACAACAAGGAGGAGTCACTGGCCAGTCAGGACAGCCCCTAAGGTGTCCTGAGCTGAGGTGACTCTAACTTTTAGAAATCCTCCATCTTGCAGATGGAGGATTCCCCCAATAGGATTAGGGATGTGACCCCCTCCCCTCAGGGAGGAGGCACAAAGAGGGTGTACCCACCCTCAGGGCTAGTAGCCATTGGCTACTAACCCCCCAGACCTAAACA
Source organism: Pleurodeles waltl (assembly GCF_031143425.1). Classification (NCBI taxonomy): domain Eukaryota; kingdom Metazoa; phylum Chordata; class Amphibia; order Caudata; family Salamandridae; genus Pleurodeles; species Pleurodeles waltl. Next base: position 746,914,564 of record NC_090440.1, on the reverse strand, counting down.
CGCCCTTAAATTTAGTATTTAAGAGCTCCCCAGAACCTAGGAACTCAGATTCCTGCAACCTAAGAAGAAGAGGACTGCTAAGCTGAAAAACCCTGCAGAGAAGACGGAGACACCAACTGCTTTGGCCCCAGCTCTACCGGCCTGTCTCCCCCTAAAGACAATGCTCCAGCTACGCTTTCCCCATGGACCAGCGACCTCTGAATCCTCAGAGGACTGCCCTGCTCTAGAAGGACCAAGAACTGCCGAGGACAGCGGTCCTGTTTACCAAAGACTGCAACTTTGAAACAAAGCAGCAACTTTGAAACAACTTGCGTTTCCCGCCGGAAGCGTGAGACTTGCTACTCTGCACCCGACGCCCCCGGCTCGACTTGTGGAGAACAATCACTTCAGGGAGGACTCCCCGGCGAATGCGTGACCGTGAGTAGCCAGAGTTGCCCCCCCCTGAGCCCCCACAGCGACGCCTGCAAAGGGAATCCCAAGGCTCCCTCTGACCGCGACTGCCTGCTCCTCAGATCCCGACGCCTGGTAAAGACTCTGCACCCGCAGCCCCCAGGACCTGAAGGATCCGAACTCCAGTGCAGGAGTGACCCCCAGGAGGCCCTCTCCCTTGCCCAGGTGGTGGCTACCCTGAGGAGCCCCCCCCTTGCCTGCCTACATCGCTGAAGAGACCCCTTGGTCTCCCATTGATTTCAATTACAAACCCGACGCGTGTTTGCACACTGCACCTGGCCGCCCCCGTGCTGCTGAGGGTGTACTTTCTGTGTGGACTTGTGTCCCTCCCGGTGCCATACAAAACCCCCCTTGTCTGCCCTCCGAAGACGCGGGTACTTACCTGCTGGCAGACTGGAACCGGGGCACCCCCTTCTCCATTGAAGCCTATGCGTTTTGGGCACCACTTTGACCTCTGCACCTGACCGGCCCTGAGCTGCTGGTGTGGTAACTTTGGGGTTGCTCTGAACCCCCAACGGTGGGCTACCTTGGACCCAAACTTGAACCCCGTAGGTGGTTTACTTACCTGCAAAAACTAACAAACTCTTACTCCCCCCAGGAACTGTTGAAAATTACACTGTCTAGTTTTAAAATAGCTATATGTGATTTATGTGAAAACTATATATGCTATTTTGCTAATTCAAAGTTCCTAAAGTACCTACCTGCAATACCTTTCATTTGAAGTATTACATGTAAATCTTGAACCTGTGGTTCTTAAAATAAACTAAGAAAATATATTTTTCTATACAAAAACCTATTGGCCTGGAATTGTCTCTGAGTGTGTGTTCCTCATTTATTGCTTGTGTATGTACAACAAATGCTTAACACTACTCCTTTGATAAGCCTACTGCTCGACCACACCACCACAAAATACAGCATTAGAATTACCTATTTTTGCCACTATCTTACCTCTAAGGGAACCCTTGGACTCTGTGCATACTATTCCTTACTTTGAAATAGTGCATACAGAGCCAACTTCCTACAGGTAAGTACTAGGGTGCCCCCCAGCAACCAGGAGAGAAAAGGTAAGTACCTGGTTTTTCCCCAACCCACAGATAATTTTGAAAAAGGATTGCGCAAGACCCAAGCAAGGCTGGAAGAAATAGAAGATGGATCCTGACAGAAGAGGACCTGCAAATGAAGGGGACCAAGACCAGTTCCAGTTGGAGTGTCCGGTTGGGCAGGAGCCACTACCCACCCTTCTGGAGAGGCAGGACCAGGTCAACGGTGAAGACCAGGAGTCGGTTATGCAGCACAGGAGCAGAAGAAGAGCTCCAGAAGTGATGCAGTTGATGTCGCACTTCGGAAGAAGAGTTGCAGTCCATCAGTGGTGTGAAAAAAACACCAACAATCCTTTACAAAGGCAAGAGTTGCAGAAGAAGATTTGCAGAGCTGATGGGGACCAGGAAGGTCTGAGGGGACTCCACTCAGGAAGGGGTGTCCCAGGAGACCCTCAGCAGTGAAGCTGTGGATGCAGCCCCCACAGACAGCTCACAAGCTGCAGACACAGGAGTCGCACACTTGGAAAGGAGTCCCACATCGCTGGAGCAGCAAGCAGGAGACAGTGCTCTACAGGAAAGAGCGCTGGGAGCTGGGGCTACACAGAGCCTGAAGATCCTTTGGAAGAAGAGCCAACAAGCCTTGGTTAGCTGCAACAGTCATGGTGCACATGGGTACTGTCCTGCAAGGAGGAGCAAAGACTCACCACCTCCCAAGTTGGACAGCTGGTAGAAGGGACCGAGGGACCACTCAAGATTACCACCTGTGTTGCAGGGTCAATGCAGAGTTGCAGGAGAGAAGATCCACGTAGCCGGTCGTCATTGCGGTTGGTGCCTGTGGATGCAGGGGAGTGACTCCTTCACTCTAACGTAGATTTCTTCTTGGTGTAGACTGAATACTTGCAGCCTCAGAGGATGCACAGCTGGGGAAATGTTGCAGTTGCTAGAAGGAGCCGGAGAAACAATGTTGCATAGCTAAATCGTCGCTGGAGCTTCAGATTATAGGTTCCTGTAAAGTCCAGTTGTGGTTCCAGTGACCAGAAGTCAAAGTAACCATTACTGAGGAGTCCTGCTGGAATCTTGCACGTCGAATCTCAGGACCCAACCAAGAGGGAGACCCTAAATATTCCTAAAGGAGGGGGCTGTGCAATCACCTGCATGACCTGGCCACTCATTGGCTCCCAGAGGTCTCTGCCCACCTTGGGTTCAAGATGACAGAATCAAGTGGCCACCTGGAGAAGCTCTGGGTACCACTCCTGGGGTGGTGATGGACAAGGGGAGTGGTAACTCCCCTTTCCATTGTCCAGTTTCATGCCAGAGCAGGGATCGGAGGAACCTGAGCTGGCGCAAAACCAGTTTATGCAAGGAGGGCACCAAATGTGCCCTTCAAAGCATACCAGCGGCTTGGGGAGGCTACCCCTCCCAAGCCATGTAACGTTTATTTCCAAAGGGATAGTGTGTTACCTCCCTCTCCCAAAGGAAATCCATTGTTCTGCCTTCCTCTGCTTGAGCTGGTCAAGTAGCAGGAGGGAAGAAACCTGTCTGTGAGGTGGCAGCAGTGTGGGCTGCCTGGAAAACCCCAGAAGACTGGTAGGAGCAATGCGGGGGGTTCTCTAATGGAACTGGAGTTCATAGGGGCACCTCTGCTCATGCAGGGGTGCCCTCACACACAGGTACCTACACCCTGCCCTCTGGGCTGGGAGGGCCTGCCCTAGGGGTGACTTACAGTGACCTGATGCAGTGATCTGTAGTGAGAAGGTGCATGGACCTTTTCACGCAGGCTGCAATGGCAGGCAGACAGACACATTTTCCATGGGCTCCCATGGGTGGCACAATACATGCTGCACCACGTGGGGAATCCCTGGTGCCCCAATGCCATGGGTACCTAAGTACCATATACTAGGGGCTTACATGGGGGCACAAGTATGCCAATTATGGGGTATGCGAAGTCCTAAGCAACCAAATTTAGAGGGAGAGAGCACAGTCACTGGAGTCCTGATTAGCAGGATCCCATTGAACACAGTCAAAAGACACTGATAGCAAGCAAACGTGGGAGTAATCATGCCAAAAAGAGGGTACTTTCCTACATACCCCCTAAACAAAGGGCAAGAAGGCTAACTTTGCCTAGTTTTGAGTCTTTATTGTCTAAGTGGAAATATCAGGAGAGTCCAGTAGCATTAGAGTGGTTACTCACAGGTCTATGTTCCACTGTATAGTCCATTCCCTGTAGGGATATGGACCGCCTCAAAAGTTTGGGAATTTCGCCTTTCATCTGTTTTAACGATAGGAGGGGCTTGTGGTCTGTTTGAACGAGGAAGTGAGTGCCAAATAAGAATGGTCTCAGCGTCTTCAAAACCCAGACCACAGCAAAGGCCTCCCTCTCTGTGGCTGACCAATGCTTTTTCCTGGGGGGCAATCTCATACTAATGAAAGCTACAGGTTGATCCTGGCCCTCTTCATTTAGTTGCGATTTTACTTCCCCTATCCCATCCTCAGAAGCATCTGCCTGCACAATAAATAGCTTGTAGTAGTCATGGCTTCTCAATATAGGAGCAGAGCAGATGGCCTGTTTAAGGTAATCAAAAGCTTTTTGGCAGCTAGCTGGCCACAAAACTTTCTTGGGCATCCTTTTAGAGGTGAGGTCATTTAGAGGTGCTACAATGGAGCCATAGTTCTTAATGAACCTCCTGAAATACCCTGTCGGGCCTAGGAAGGCTCTGACCTGGGTTTGTATGGTAGGGGCAGTTCAATCCAGAATGGTCTGGATTTTGCCCTGTAGTGGTTGAATCTGGCCTCTACTTACCACCTGTCCCAGATAAACCACTTTTCCCTGCCCTATCTAGTACTTTGAGGCTTTGATAGTAAGGCCTGCTTTTTGCTGAGCCTCCAATACATTCCCAAGGTGGACCAGGTATTCCTCCCAGGTAGAGCTAAAGATAGCTATATCATCTAGACAAGCTGCACTGAATCTTTCCAGGCCTTGGGGAACTTCATTCACCAGCCTTTGGAATGTGGCAGGTGCATCCTTTAGTCCAAAGGGCATCATAGTATAGTGATAGTGCCCACTAGGAGTGGAGAATGCAGTTTTGGGTTGGGCATCCTCTGACAACTTGATCTGCCAGTAGCCAGCAGTCAGGTCAGAGGTGCTCAGTTAGTTGGCAAAAGCCAGTGTCTATATGAGCTCATCTGCCCCCATGGATAGGATGAGCATCTTTTTTAGTAACAGTATTGAGACCTCTGTAGTCTACACAAAACTTAATTTCTCTTTTGCCATTTTGAGAGTGGGGTTTTGGGACAAGCACTATAGGACTAGCCCAGGGGCTGCCTAAAGGCTTGATGACTCCTAGGTCTAGCATCTTCTAGACTTAAGATTTGATGCACTCCCTGACATGATCAGGTTGCCTGTAAATTTTGCTTTTAACAGGCAAGCTGTCACCTGTGTCAATGGTGTGTTCATACCATGTAGTCTGGCCAGGTGTCAGGGAGAACAGTTCAGAGAACTGTCCCAGGAGGTTTCTGCGGACATCTTTTTGTGACTCAGAGAGGCAGTCTGCAAGTACAACCCCATCTACCAAGCCATCTGTTGAATTGTGGGAGAAGAGTTCAGGGAGGGGGTCACTCTCTTTCTCTTGCCCCTCATCAGTTGCCATGAGCAAGGCCATGTCAGAGCTGTCATAGTAAGGTTTCAGATGGTTCACATGAAGCACCCTTTAGGGGCTCCTAGGAATGCCTCGGTCAACGAAGTAGGCGACCTCACCTTAGTGTGTGATCCACTCCATTTGTTTTGGAGTGCCCTGGGAGCAACAGGCTTCAGGACCCACATCTACTCTCGTGGCTGGTAAACAGTCAACACAGTCTTCGGGTCATGCCATTGTTCCTGTAACTCTGGCTGGCCTGAATGTTTTTAGTGGCCCTCTTCATGTACTCAGCTATCCTTGATCTGAGGCCAAGCACATAGTCCACAGTGTCTTGTTTGGGAGGCTTGAGAGGTTGCTCCCAGCCTTCTCTAACAAGAGTGAGGGGACCCCTAACACGGTACCCAAACATAAGTTCAAAGGGGCTGTAGCCCACTCCCTTCTGAGGAACCTCCCTATACTTGAAGAGGAGGTAAGGTAACAGGACATCCCACCTTCTTCTGAGCTTTTCTGAGAGTCCCATTATCATGCCCTTGAGAGTTTTATAAAACTTTTCAACTAAGCCATTTGTTTAAGGGTGGTAAGGGGTGGTGAACTTGTAAGTAACACAACACTCCTTCCACATGATTTAAGGTAAGCAGACATGAAGTTTGCACCCTTGTCTGATACTACCCCTTTAGGAATACTCACCCTGGAGAAAATTCCCAGGAGGGCTTTGGCTACTGCAGGAGCTGAGGTGGTTCTAAGAGGAATGCCCTGTGGGTGTCTGGTAGGATGATCCACTGCCACCAGGATGGATCTATTACCAGAGGCTGTTGGAGGGTCCAGGGGGCCAACAACCCTCTCAAAGGGCATCCCAACCACTGGTGACACAGGAGCGACAAAACTCCTTGGGCCCGTATTTATACTCCGTTTGCGCCGAATTTGCGTCGTTTTTTTCGACGCAAATTCGGCGCAAAACTAACGCCATATTTATACTTTGGCGTTAGACGCCAAAGTATGAAGAAAGAGCGTCATTTTTTGCGTGAACGCCTTCCTTGCGTTAATGAGATGCAAGGAAGGCGTTCCCGTCTAAAAAAATGACGGCGACGCAAATGTATTTATACTCCCGGGCAAAAATCACGCCCGGGAGGTGGCGGGTCAAAAAAAACCCGCATTTGCGCCTGAATTTAACGTCTGGGTCAGGGTAGGCGTTAAGGGACCTGTGGGCTCAGAATGAGCCCACAGGTGCCCTCCCCTGCCCCCAGGGACATCCCCTGCCACCCCTGCCCACCCCAGGAGGACACCCAAGGATGGAGGGACCCATCCCAGTGAAGTACAGGTAAGTTCAGATAAGTATCATTTTTTTTTTTTTTTTGTGGCATAGGGGGGCCTTATTTGTGCCCCCCTACATGCCACTATGCCCAATGACCCTGGGCATGGCCTTTGGGCAAGGGGGCATAACTCCTGTCTTTACTAAGACAGGAGTCATGAAATGGCGTCTGGGCGTCGTAAAAAAATTGCGCAAATCGGGTTGAGGCGATTTTTTTGCCTCAACCTGACTTGCCCCATTTTAAGACGCCCTACCGTCATTTTTGCCCAACGCCGGCGCTGCCTGGTCTACGTGGTTTTTTTCCACGCACACCAGGCAGCGCCGGTCTGCTTGCGCCGGCTAACGCTATTCCATAAATACGGCGCCCGCATGGCGCTTCAGAATGGCGTTAGACGGCGCAAAATTTTTTGACGCTAAACTGCGTTAGCGCAGTTTAGCGTCAAAAAGTATAAATATGGGCCTTGGTGTCTTCTGACATATGGGGCCAGTGAAAGTGAGGGACAAGCCTGTCCTAAGTCTTGCGTTGCCTGAAGTGGCCTGCAAGGGGGATTTCATGAGCTAGAGTTAACAGAAACTCCCTAAACTTCAGATGGATAACCAGTCTCCTGGTGGCACCAGGTTTAGGGTCCCTTGCTTCTGAGTAAAGGAGGCTGTCATCAAAGTACACCTTATGGGTGCCACTGATATCTGCTGCCTTTTGTGCTGCAGTTTACTGGCTTAGGCCCTCCAGTGTGGGGCAGGCTTGCTGTTCCTTACTGAGTTCCTTCCTGGTGCCCCCCCTGCACCCAAGAGCTCAGCTGTGTCAGCTTTAAGCTCCTCTGGTATAGGTTCCACCCAAGGAGTGGATTCTTCTCCCTCAGGAGTAGAATCCTCTCTGGAGACTGGAGCAGGTGGTACCATTATACCCTGCTTGCCCTTCTGTTTAGGGCCATTTTTCCAGGCTCCAGGGTTGCTTGTGCTTTCTGTTTCTTTGCCTGTGCTCCGGTGAGGGCAAAGATATGCCCAGGAATGCTGGGCATTGCTGCACAGGCCTCCAATTCCACTTCAGCCCAAGCTGAAGCCTCCAAGTCGTCACCTAGCAGACAGTCTACAGGTAGATCAGAGGACACTACAGCCTTTTTAGGGCCAGTAACCCCCCAGCTGAAATCAATAACTGCCATAAGGTGCCACAAAGTGTTACTGTGAGCATCAGTCGCTTTCTACTTGTGAGCAAGTAGGTGTTGCTCAGGGGACACCAGTTTTTCAGTCACCATAGTGACACTGGCACCTGTGTCCCTGTAGGCCTCAGCCTCAACATCATTGAATAAGGGATGCTGCCTGTACTTACCCATATTGAGGGGACAGGCAGCCAGGGTGGCAAGGTCATTGCCCCCTTCAGAGATGCGTAAAACCTCAGTGGTCTCTCCGAGTAGCCCAGATCTCACTACAGTCCCCAAGGTGAGCCTTGCTACACTTTTGGACTGACTACTGTTGTTCCCACCACTGCTGCTATTGATAGGGGCACTAGGAGTAGAAGTGGTGTTAGTAGTGGTGGGGGCTTTCTTGGGACAGGAGCTGTCCTCTGCCCTATGGCCTTGGTTTTTACACATGTAGCACCAAGGCTTTTTTTAAAGATGGAAGGAGAGGAAGAGGATTTATTCCCACCCCCAGGGAAGTTTTGTGGGCCTGATGAAGACTCTTTTTGTTTATCTTTGTCCCCACCCTTATCCTGGGACTTACCTGCTTCCTTCTTTTTGTGGTCACCCCCTGTGTGAAATTTCCTATTCACCCTGGTGTGGACCCACTTGTCTGCCTTCTTTCCCAATTCTTGGGGAGAGGTCAGATCAGAGTCCACCAAGTACCGATGCAGCTGATCAGATATACAGTTGTTCAAAATGTGCTCTCTCAGAATTAGAATGTATAAGCCCTGATAGCCACTTACCTTGCTCCCATGCAACCAGCCTTCCATAGCCTTCACAGAACAGGCCACCAAATCTACTCAATCCCAGGAGGACTCCTTTTTTGTTTTCCTGAACTTGATTCTGTATTGTTCAGTGGTCAAACCAAATCTATCTAACAGTGCACTTATAAAGCTGTATAGTTGTCTGCATCTTTATCTCTGACAGTGAGGAGTTTGTCTCTGCCTTTGTCAGAGAAGGAGAGCCACAAGATTGCTGCCCACAGCCTTTGGGGGACCTTTTGAACTTTACAGGCCCTCTCCAAAGCAGTGAACCATTTGTAGATGTCATCTTATAAGGCAGGACTATTTTACTTAGGTTCATAGAACCATAAGCGCTCTCCCTGATTCTGGTGTCCCTGAAGCTCAAATTGCTGCCACCATGGGGTGGTAACCCCAAACCCTGTCTTTCCCTCTCCACTGCCAAGGCCTCCCTGTCTAGGGCCAGCTGATGCAGCCTCAGCCTTGCCTCCTCCAACCTCAGTTGTCTTAGCTCCCTGTCTAGGGAATCTTCCCCTGAGGTGGAGCAGTGGGACCCCTCAGACCCAGATATGGGTATGGACAGAAGAGGATCTATCCCTTCTGCTGGGGACTCTCCGGACCAACCATCTAGGAGTAAAGGCGAACCTACTGTCATGACCACCCCTCTCACTACCTGGAGTTCTCTTAACAGGGCTGTGGTGTTTCCTGGGTTCTTTCTGACCCTCCCCATTGTAGTCCAAGTCTACCCTGTGTAGGATTGGAGAGTCAATTTCTACTTCTTCCTCCTCCTGGCTGCCAGCATTGTCCTGGTCAGTCTGGAGAGCTAAGCCAAGAAGTAGGCTTTTTTAGATTTATCCCTATCTTCAGTTTTCTACTGGCACACATCTCCCTAATCTCTTTAAAGATGAGACTCTTATATTGAGAGTTGTGCTCTGCTGAAGACAGTTTCTTGATAGAGTGGTGTAGGTGTGCCTAACTACTCTAACAACTAGGATCCCAGAATGGTTTGGAGCAAGGGCAATGCTAGACCCCTAGCTTACCCAAACTTAGGAGACTAGAAATCCTAACAACTAAGTGTAGTTTGTACCTAGCAGCCAGTAGTGGTCTTTCCTGTGGAAAGTAACCAGTGACCGAGTGGTAAGGCAATCGCAAGTGTCCTATCCCACTGCTGCCACCAATGTAGGAAACTGGTCTGGTGTTTGGCGAGAACCTATGCTGTTATCACCTTATACCAGGTCCAGGTATCCCCTAGTAGTGAGGTGTAGACATTGACTAGGAAGTGAGGGCCCTCTAGAGGTAGCTGTGGATGAGCAACCAAGACCTATCTAGGAGACATGCAAAGCTTATGCAATACCACTATAGTCAGACAGCACTTACACACATGAAAGAACCACACAGTGTTACAAAAATAAAGGTACTTTATTATGATAACACAAATACTAAAATACTGTATAGGCAATACTCCACTAGGAGGTGTGTAAACACACTATTATATACACATTAGAAGTCAGTGATTAGCATAGAAAGCAATAGCAACCAGTAAAACAATAGAAGACAGTGAAGGGCCTAGGGTGAGACCAAACCATATAATAAGTAAGTGGGATGTGAAACCCAAGGAAGTGGAATCTATAGGGGCGATTGTACCCCCCAGCGACCAGGAGAGAGGAGGTAAGTACCTGGCTTTTCCCCAAACCCACAGGAGAACTTTAGAAAAGGACTGTGCAAGACCCAGACAAGACTGGAAGAAACCAAAGATGGATTCTGACAAAAGAGGACCTCCAAAAGGAGGGGACCAAGTCCAGTTCAAGATGGAGTGTCCGGTTGTGGCAGGAGCCACTACCCCCCCTTCTGGAGATGCAGGACCAGGTCGACGATGGAGACAAGGAGTCTTCTGTGCAGCACTGGAGCAGGAGAAGCGTTCCAGAAGTGATGCAGGTGATGTCCTACGATGTAATAAGAATTTCAGTCAGTCAGTGGTATTGGAAAACTACCATCAAGCCTTGGCAAAGGCAAAAGTCACAGATGAAGAGTTGCAGAGCTGCCGGGGACCAGGAAGGTCCAGGGGAACTCAACCCAAGGAGGGGAGTCCCAGGTAACATTCAGCAGTGAGGTGAGTCAGATGACGAGGATGCAGCCCCCACAGGCAACTCACAGACAGCAGGCACAGGAGTCGCAGTGAGGCCCACTCAGCACTCTTGGAGACGAGTCCCACGTCACTGGAGCAGCAGGCTGGAGACTGTTCTTTGCAGAGAAGAGTGCTGGAGGCTGGGGCTAGATGGCCATGTTTGGAGTCACCATTATGTAACTGGACACAATTAGTGAGTGACCTGTGTCTAGTACACTGGTAAAATGGCTTCCGCGCACTTACGAAGTCCATTGCAATAGAACTGGAGTTCGCAGAGGCACCTCTTATTATGCAGGGGAGCCCTCACACACTGGTACCTGCACCCATTCCCTCTGGGCTAGGAGGGCCTGCCATACGGGTGACTTACAGTGACCTGGCGCAGTGACCTATAGTGAAAGGGTGCATGCACCTTTTCATGCTGGCTGCAATGGCAGGCCTACAGACACATTTTGCATGGGCTCCCATCGGTGACACAATACATGGTGCAGCCCATAGGGAACCCCTGATGCATGAAGTACCATATATTAGGGACTTATATGGGGGCACCGGTATGCCAATTGTGGGGTGTGCACAGTCCAAGGCAACCAAATTTAAAGAGGGAGAGCACAATCACTGGGGTCCTGGTGTTTTGCTTCATTAATGACTGAGCTGAAACACTCATGCACTGACAAAAATCTCTGGAATGCGCTTCTTAGTCTAAAGAAGACATTTATTAATTCACTCTGCAAGGTTCGTAGAGGAGATTAGCATGCTGAAAGCACACGTTTAAAAATGGTCACAGCAATCAAATGAAAACATGTACAAATGATTCTCCACTGAAATATACACAGCAAATATATAAATCTATATCACAATGCAAAGCAAATAGTGAATTAAAAAATGCATCACCATGAGGCACAGGCAAATCTGCTTCATCACCATCCTAATCAGCATCAGATCGCCAGATCCCAGATTCGATTGTGGAGAGAGAGAGATCAATTATCCTCACGGGAATCAAACTGTTTGCAATCAAACAGGTTGATAGGACATCCATGGTATTCTGCATTATTCCCATGCAGAACTTTGATCTGTGAAGCAATTATCCTCACAGGAAGGATGACACACCTCAGCGTCCTGAGCATGTCCGATATCTGAGTCACTCCCCGGTCCATCTGGTCTCGGCCTCCTTATATACTTTTTATCATAAGTTTTTTATTTTAAAAAGCTGGTTACTTTAGGTCAGCTTTGAAAAGAACACATCAGGAATTGGCCAAAATCCCAAGGTGCCCTCTATCAAAACAAAACCATTCCCTACCGTCCTAGTACATTCTTATCAGCCTAAGACCTTGGTGAGGAAGAACCACAAACACGCAGAATAAAAACATGAGCAAGAAGCACATTGTATCATGGAAAAATACTTGCAGCTTTTAACATGGCGGAGGCTAATGCTAAAATAAAGTGAATAGGCAAAATAAAGTTGGTGGTCACTAATGTGACGGTGTGCTGCTAGGCTAAGTGAAACGTGGATTCAGTGATCAAAGCACAAATATTATTACACTCCACCCTTTTTACCAATGACTCATATACCCTATGGTACTAAAATCAACTTCTTTTTTTTCTTTTAAAACATTACAAGCAAATTAGGTATGCATTGTACACAGCAACATAATGAAATGACAAGAGCAATCACTATAAAGCAATGGAATATTTTTAACCATTAGACATGCTAAATTATTGATCATTCAAGTATTTATGAACATCTAAACCAGGCACACCTACAATAGAAAGACTTAAGCTTACATATTCTTATTGGGATATTAAATGAATCACAATCTTCACTTAATTGAATAGTGTCTCTAGGATAACAAGTCTGACTAGAGTTAGATGGAAACATCATGAGTCCTAATCATGAAAAGGTACATGGTCCACCTGTAATGCTTGCTGGAATGTAGGTAGAAGTGAGGTTCCCATACGAGAATAGTCAGCCAACTGGCAACTTAAACATGTTTAATGTGACTGGCAACAGTCACCCGGTTATAACAAGCCATGTGGTTGGTTCCATTAGAATTGCAATCAAAGAGGTTGATAGGACATCCGTGGTATTCTGCATTATTCCCATGCAGAACTTTGATCTGTGAAGCACAACTTGCGCCAAATGGATCCATAGGTTTTGCCCTTCAAAAGCTGCAGGGGTATTGCGCAACGTGATCGATCAATCAGGTTCAGGTTGGGGGTGCTGTTCCTCCCGACCCCACATACACACACCCGAAGGGAGACCATACAGCACACTCATGGTCAGAGGCAAGTCATAGTATGATCTGTAAAAGAAACAAGTATGATCTTTCTTGCAAATAACATTTGTCAGCTGAGATGTACTCCCATTTTCCCTTTTGTAGCTTTATGATCAGCAGGACATTATTAGGGCCCTTGGCTATATTTTCTGCAGGTTCTAGGGGGCCATTTGTAGATTCCACCCACACCTTAGCACCAGGGTTTTTGTCAGTTGAACCAAAACCTCCCTTTCCTTATACTGTCAGAAGAGCTGCGGCAGTCCCCTTCCTCACCAATCTTCCATACACTGAAATGATGAGAAGTTAGGCGTTTTGTAAGCATGTAGGTCAAGACCTGCAGATTCTGATGTGGCTCTGTAAGGAGCTGAAGATCCAGGTTTTATTTCCCAGTACACAATGGTGTTGGTGGCCACATGTGGTTGTATCAGGGGAGTTTCCGCATTTTGTAATGGTCTGTTACTCAGAATCTGGAGGGCTTCATTTAAATGCCCTCTCCAGTTTTTCAGAGTTCCATCAGATATTATTTTAGTCCAGAATTCCAGGGACACTCCTGTTATTCTCTGCTTTTGCCACCTGCTCCAATCTACATATTTTCCCTGGATAGTTACATGCAACACAATGTCTCCTTCCTGCATTGTCCACAAGTTTAAAGCCTGTTGAATTCCTTCTTTTGCCAAATGAAAAGCACACTGCTGCTCTTCACCCCATTCAAACTCATGTTTTTTTCTGGTCACTTTGTACCAAAGGGTTAAGATTTTACTCACATGAGGGTCATGCTGTCTCCAAAAATCAAACAAACCCATGAATCGCTGTGTCTCTTGCTTAGTGCGAGGAGCAGCAAACTCCAAAATCTTTTGTTTTGCCTGTAGCAACACCTCTCTATGTCCTGGATTCTACTGAATTCCTAGAAACTTCAGTTTGAGATGGTCCCTGTGTCTTGTCTGAAATAATCATCCACATTATACTCTGCAAAAGCTCCATGAATATATCCTTAACATCCTTAACTTCTTGCTGGGTGTAATCTTTTAAAGAATGCATTTCAACTCCTGCCAATTTCTGTGGGCTACTTTGTATTTTTCGTCTCAATATTGGCGGAGCACGAACTATGTTCTGCTTATGTTGCTCGCACTGGCCCCCACCTTTTTTAATCTCCTCATTACTGGAATGTGAAAAATCAGCTTTCCGTGTGACGGCTTGGTAGATAGCAACCTTATCTTGTAATAACTTATTCTGACAAGACAGCGTAGTTACAGTATTTGTGTCATCAAGTTGTTTCTGTAATTTCTTATTTTCATATTCTAACTGCTTACACCTCTCATTCATTTTTCTGTAAGCAGACAAACGTATCCAACCCATCCTGCTAAGAACAAAAGGGTCATCATTCCGTTCAAAAAGCACCTTTTTACAACATGTAAGAACAGTTATTAATTCTGTTTTATCCAAGCAACCATCTCAAAATTTAGAAAGTCCTGATAAACCAGAAAACACATTTGCCAAGACAGTATAAGGCATTTTAACCTCACATGCATTTTCAGAAATGGTTTGCGGTGCTTCCTTTAACTCTCTGCCACACATATTTTCACTTTTAAATCGTACACTTTCAACCTCCAACCTCCCTTTAGACTGTCCGACCTATGCCAAAATGTTTTGCTTCACTAGTGACTGAGCTGAAACACTCATGCACTGACAAAAATCTCTGGAATGCGCTTCTTAGTCTAAAGAAGATATTTATTAATTCACTCTGCAAGGTTTGTAGAGATGAGCATGCTGAAAGCACACGTTTAAAAATGGTCACAGCAATTAAATGAAAACATGTACAAATGATTCTCCACTTCAATATACACAGCAAATATATGTATCTATATTCCAATGCAAAGCAAATAGTGAATTAAAAAATGCATCACCATGAGGCACAGGCAAATCTGCTTGACCTCCATCCTAATCAGCATCAGAATGCCAGGTTAATCTGGTCTCAGCCTCTCTATATACTTTGGGGCATATTAATACTCCGTTTGCGCCGGAATTGCGTCGTTTTTTTTGACGCAATTTCGACGCAAAACTAACTCCATATTTATACTTTGGCGTTAGATGCGTCTAGCGCCAAAGTCCATGGAGTTAGCGTCATTTTTTAGCGTGGACACCTACTTTGCGTTAATTATATGCAAGGTAGGCGTTCCCGTCTAAAAAATCGACTCCGAGGCATGTGCGTCGGATTTATACTCCCGGGCAAAATTCACGCCCGGGAGTGGGCGGGTCAAAAAAAATGACGTACGGCCGCTTTTGCGCCGTTTTTTAGCACCTGCAAAAGGCAGGCGTTAAGGGACCTGTGGGCTCTGAAGGAGCCCAGAGGTGCCCTTCCATGCCCCCAGGGACACCCCCTGTCACCCTTGCCCACCCCAGGAGGACACCCAAGGCTGGAGGGACCCATCCCAGGAACATTAAGGTAAGTTCAGGTAGGTATTTTTTTTTTTTTTTTTGGTGGCATAGGGGGGCCTGATTTGTGCCCCCCTACATGCCACTATGCCCAATGACCATGCCCAGGGGACAGAAGTCCACTGGGCATGGCCATTGGGCAAGGGGGCATGACTCCTGTCTTTGCTAAGACAGGAGTCATTTCTATGGGGGTTGGGAGTGAAAAAAAATGGCGCAAATCAGGTTGAGGCGAAAAAATTGCCTCAACCTGACTTGCCTCATTTCTTGACGCCCAAGCCCCATATCCCCCTACGCCGGCGCTGCCTGGTGTACGTCGTTTTTTTTAACGCACACCAGACGGCGACGGCGGCTAACGCCGACTAACGCCATTCAATAAATACGGCGCCCGCATGGTGCTTCAGAATGGCGTTAGCCGGCGCTAATTTTTTTGACGCAAAACTGCGTTAGCGCAGTTTTGCGTCAAAAAGTATCCTACAATATATAGCCAACCTCCCCATTGCTTCCTCCCCTCCCCGGAACTTATGTATGTGTCGGTGGGTTGTGACATCTACTACGTGGTCAGGGTTATGCACCAGCCCTCAACGAATCAAAGTCCCCCTGGAGAGCAGGTGTCTGTGATGTGTTGTAGAGAATTACACCCTTTTTGATCCATAGAATGCACATATGGAGCCTCCTAAGTAGCCTACGCCAAACCCAGGAGCCTCATCCTGAAGAGATCGCTCTGCCATTAAGAAGAGATACAGGGCCATATTTATACTCTGTTTGCGCCGGATTAGCGTCGTTTTTTTTAACGCAAATTCGACGCAAAACGAACTCCATATTTATACTCTGGCGTTAGACGCGTCTAGCGCAAAAGTCCATGGAGTTTGCGTCATTTTTTAGCGTGGACACCTACTTTGCGTTAATGATATGCAAGGTAGGCGTTCCCGTCTAAAAAATTGGCTCCGAGGCATGTGCGCCGTATTTACACTCCCGGGCAAAAATGACGCCCGGGAGTGGGCAGGTAAAAAAAAATGACGTCCAGCCGCTTTTGCGTCGTTTTTTAGCGCCTGGTCAGGGCAGGCGTTAAGGGACCTGTGGGCTCGGAAGGAGCCCAGAGGTGCCCTCCAATGCCCCCAGGGACCCCCCCTGTCACCCTTGCCCACCCCAGGAGGATGCCTAAGGATGGAAGGACCCATCCCAGGGAACATAAGGTAAGTTCAGGTAAGTAATTTTTTTTTTTTTTGTGGCTTAGGGGGGCCTGATTTGTGCCCCCCTACATGCCACTATGCCCAATGACCATGCCCAGGGGACAGAAGTCCCCTGGGCATGGCCATTGGGCAAGGGGGCATGACTCCTGTCTTTGCTAAGACAGGAGTCATTTCAATGGGGGTTGGGAGTAAAAAAAAATGGCGCAAATCGGGTTGAGGCGAAAATTTTGCCTCAGCCTGACTTGCCCCATTTTTTGGCGCCCAAGCTCCATATTCCCCTACGCCGGCGCTGCCTGGTGTATGTCATTTTTTTTGACGCACATCAGGCAGCTCCGCCGGCTAACGCCGGCTAACGTCATTGAATAAATACGGCGCCCGCAAGGTGCTTCAGAATGGCGTTAGCCGGCGTTAGATTTTTTGACGCACAACTGCGTTGGCGCAGTTGTGCGTCGAAAAGTATAAATATGGCCCACAATATCCTCATCAGAAAGGCGGCCACAAATGGTGGAATGAACACTATCAACAGATATTATTGTTGCCTAACACCATCGGTACTGGATGAGAACGCGCAGCAGAGCGCCCCTAAAGATGGGGGTTACAACATTACAGGTTTTCAAGAGGACCTCTGCCATTGGCTTGAAAAGCTCAGCCTCAAGGATTTACCTCAGCTGATATCCCCGATTAAGGGCGGCAGCGACACCTCATGCATCAAATTAAATGATGGGAAAAATGTCCTCAACACAGTAGATGTTGAAGAATCTACAGCCCTTCCTAACTCACCGGTCTATGAAGATATGGGGTTTCTGGAGGAAACTGCTCCGGAGGCTGTCGTCGTGCAGCAGCCACATGTAAACTCCAATGCCGGCTATGCACCGATAAACCTATGTGACTCTCAAGATTTTAGAGCCACCATTGAGTGCCACAAAAATGACGAGGTTAGTAAAAAAAAAAGAATTCTATAGACGCTTATTGTCACTATTTTATTATTATCTAATAGTTTGTCTTTCTTTCTTTCTTGAACCATAGAAAGCATCTGCAAAAAGAGCTGTGGTAGAGGGGCCACTGACAAAGGTTAACAATGTAAATTTTTACAGCTTATGCTCTTGAAAACAGTCTGAAAGTTTCACAAGCCAAAAGAAAGAGCTGCGTAAGAAATGTGATTTTACCTATTATAGCACTGACTTTGAAAAGGAAACTCAATGCGTCACCTACAATGCCATATGGCCTACTAAAGGTTTTGCTGCAACTGTTGTGAACACCTGTGTTAAATGTGACTATTATAACTTTTGCTACAGTCATAAAATGAATGATCCACTGCAGGAGGCTTACAAGTCTCTATACGACTCGTACACATCCAGAACAATGTGCCCTATTTGTAGAAAGCTAGACCCATACAAGGTATACAAGCTGTTAAGGGTGGTGTATGGGCTGTCTGAGGAAAAGAAATATGTCCACCCTGATATGATTAAGGTCTTGTTAACACTGCTCAAAGATATCCGATATTCTAGCAAATCAAGCAAAAAACTCTAGCAAATGCAAGTGTTAGGTATGTATTTTGATAGAAGGATGATATAAAGGGTCATAGAAGGATGATAGAAAGGGTCATAGAAAGACATATGTGCAATATTTATTTA
The DNA here is from genome assembly GCF_031143425.1 of Pleurodeles waltl. Taxonomy (NCBI): domain Eukaryota; kingdom Metazoa; phylum Chordata; class Amphibia; order Caudata; family Salamandridae; genus Pleurodeles; species Pleurodeles waltl. The sequence goes on along the minus strand of NC_090440.1, from coordinate 746,896,560 downwards.
AAAAATAGCAGAATTGTCTATTTAGCCCCACAAAGACTGTTTTAACTGCTGAGCTAGACGGTAGCGGGTCATCACTGTGTTATTTACCATTACATACTTTCTTACTCTTAGGACGAGCATCAGAATATCGCTGCGCAAGATGCGTGTGAGTTACACCCAGGACACATATGTATTGCCAGATTGGTATATGTGCTGGTTGAAGAAAGAGTAGCTGAAATACACCCTGCAACTCTGCGTTATCTGAAGCTTTGTGAGCCACCCACGGCGATGCAGTGTGAGTCCTGAATGTATCACTAAATGGTGTATCAAAGTGTGGCTACCTACAGCAGATGAATACTGGAGCGTGCACAAATGTTGTACGCATGAGTTAAGACTATGTTTGATGACCGGATTACGCAGCGCCTTGGAGTTTCTGACCAAAGATTATTTCAGAAATAAAGGTTTTGTATTGTCTGGCCTAGAACTGTATAAACTTTTGAATGCTGTCAGTATCCTGAGTGTACAAAGTTATAGGAGGGGTGAGTGAGAAGTCGTGTCTAGAGCCATTGAGTGTATATCTGTAAAAATATCAAAACTTTTGATGCTGAGGCAGATTAGCGGCCTGGCCCAATGTAATGTATGCAGCATGTGTCATGCTATGTATACGTAGTGAAAAGACAGTTAACTCTCCAACAATGACAATAAGTTTTGTACCAAGAAACTGAAAATTATGCTGTGTTTATGTTTTGCTAACATTTATTTTTTTAATAAAATGTCCTTACACAAAACAAGTGTCTTTCACTTAATGGGTTGTAGTGGCTGATAACATGTCGGTGGACGGGTTAAGGAAGCTTTCACTCCACAAGCCAACCAGGAGACGTTTTAAGAGGAGGTCTACCATTGTTAATGCACAAACTGATTATCAATGGCAAGCGGACCTAATCAGTCTTCAAGATTTAGCAAAGCATAATAATGATGTTTGATATATAATAATGGTCATAGATGTATTGTCCAGGTATGCCTTTGCAGAAGCACTAAGGCCCATATTTATACTTTTTGACGCTAAACTGCGCTAACGCAGTTTAGCGTCAAAAAGTTTTGCGCCGTCTAACGCCATTCTGAAGCGCCAAGCGGGCGCCGTATTTATGGAATGGCGTTAGACGGCGCAATCAGACCGGCGCTGCCTGGTTTGCGTGGGAAAAAACCACGTAGACCAGACAGCGCCGGCGTAGGGGGAAAATGGCGCATGGGCGTCTTAAAATGGGGCAAGTCAGGTTACGTCGAAAAAATCGTCTTAACCCGACTTGCGCCATTTTTTAACGACGCCCATCCCCCATCAACATGAATCCTATCATTGTAAAGATAGGAGTCATGCCCCCTTGCCCAATGGCCATGCCCAGGGGACTTCTGTCCCCTGGGCATGGTCATTGGGCATAGTGGCATGTAGGGGGGCACAAATAAGGCCCCCCTATGCCACCAAAAAAAAATATAAAAAATAAAAAATTATACTTACCTGAACTTACCTGAATGTCCCTGGGGTGGGTCCCTCCATCCTTGGGGGTCCTCCTGGGGTGGGCAAGGGTGGCAGGGGGGGTCCCTGGGGGCATGGGAGGGCACCTGTGGGCTCATTTTGAGCCCACAGGCCCCTTAACGCCTGCCCTGAGCAGGCGTTAAAAAGTGGCGCAAATGCGCCGTTTTTAGCCACGCCAACTCCCGGGCGTCTCTTTTGCCCGGGAGTATAAATACCACGTAAAGGCCTGGGAGTCATTTTTTAGACGGGAACGCCTCCCTTGCATATCATTAACGCAAGGAAGGGGTTCACGCTAAAAAATGACGCACATTCCGGGAACTTTGGCGCTATTCGCCTCTAACGCCATAGTATAAATATGGCGTTAGTTGGCGTTAGTTTTGCGTCGAAATTGCGTCAAAAAAAACGACGCAATTTCGGCGCAAACGGAGTATAAATATGGCCCTAAGCAATAAAACTGGGACTAGCATCACCAAGGCCTTTAAATCCATCTTCAGGAAAGGCCGAACCCCCCAAAAACTACAAACAGACTTTGGAAAAGAATTTTTAAACAAATCGTTTCAGATATTACTAAAACAGCACTCTGTTCATCATTTTGTAATGCACACAGAGGTAAAAGCAGCTGGTATAGAGCGGTTTAACAGAACTTTAAAGTCCAAGATGTGGAGATATTTCACGGCCTACAACACCTACCCATAAGCAGATGTCCTACAGGCTTTTATAGATGTTTTAGCACCAGTTACCACAGAACCATCAAAACGTCTCCCATAGATGTAACACCAGTGTGGAGAATGGTGTACGGGAGCCAGTTTGCTGCAGGTGTAAAGACAGCTCTTTTAAAAGAAGGTGACCATGTTAGGGTTTCAAAGTTGAAAAGGGTCTTTACAAAGGGTTACCGGCAGACTTTTAGCGACAAGATATTTATAGTGGAAAGTGTGGAGCTTAAAGAGGATCTATATATTTACAGGTTAAAGGACTACGATGGGAAACGTTGTTGGGCGTCTTTTACAAAGAGGAGTTACAAAAGGTAACCGATGATCTGTACAGGGTATAAAGGGTTGAAAAGACACTGGGGCTAACAGGCAGGTCTTTGTCAAATGGATTGGATGGCCCAAGAAATGTAACAGTTGGGTGTTGGCCATCTCCCTGCAGGGTCTGTGAGTATGGGGAGGTCTCGCTGTAGGCATCCAGATGGAGACAACACCATTTTATATTAATCTGCATCCAATGCCTCAAAGGACACGTTCCCCGACAATCACATTTCTAATTATATTGTGAAATTGGCTAAACCTGTGGATCTGAAAGGGGACTGGGAGGTAGTCCTAACAGAAATCCAACACCCTAGAACATGGGATACATTTTTAATGGTTGAGGCCAAATTTACTATAAAGTGTGTTCAGGACCCTTTGAGCACCCACGCCAGTTTCCTCACAGCTATTACCCATCCATCGCTGCAGTGGTCGAAGCCATCAACAAATCCATAGCTAACACTGAAACGTATACCAATATTCAGCTAGTGTTAGATAACGTTAGAAAGAAGGTGTTTCTTAAAGCTCCAAACCGCCATGCAGTGTTTAGCTGTACGGGTAAATTAAGAAGGGATTTAGGAACAGTACAACATATAAAAAGTCAAGTAGAACCGGACTCGTGGTGCCCCACACATTAATAGTGGTTTCTATACAATCTACGTGTATAGCGACACTGTAGAGCCACAAAAGATCGGGGATAGTTATTCACCACTGCTAGGTGAAGCGTGAAAATAACATGATGGTTATTATTCAATACAACAAATGTATTAAAAGGAAGTGAGGGGCTTCAAGGCGTAGGGGGCCACAAGCTCCCTATAAAAAAACAGCACTCTTCAAAAAGCGCTCACAGAAGAAGATCCGTAAGTCGGAAGAGAGTTTCGAAGAAGAATAGAATGGGCACTAGCGTAAAAAGTGTAACAACCTGAAACATGGCCTTTGTACATTGTGCATCGGGTGAATGTGCCACTTACAGACATTTTTAAGTCAAGGAGCTGGACAGGAACAATCAAGGTTTTGTAAAAAGAACAAGCTTTGCCGCAGGCAGTAGACAGTTTGACCTCTTTGGGCATATATATTCGGACATTTTCTTCCAAGATAAACTGCTTGTCAACAGTATTGATCTTAAGATCAAACGTACCCGCAACAAGGGCTCATTCTGTTTCATCCGTGGGGTTGCAGAACAGTATAAGCTGGTCATGCTGTGTGCTAGCTTGTTTGTAAAGAGAGTGAAAGTGTCACCAAGCGTCAGACTAGCACACAACGAAGCTTTACAGATATCGAATGCCAAGTACGCCACTGAAAGAGTAGCTCTGATGATATTCAGCATTCCAGCCTGTACCAGATTAACCCAGCAGCAAAATGTATTTCTAGGGCAGTTACCAAAACTTATTATCATAGGTTTTGTGGACAATACCGCTTTTAGCAGTCTCTATACCTCTGACTCTTTCAGTTTCAAGCACTATGACATCAACTACACAAGGGGTCAGTGATTCCTGCAAAATCGTAGACACTGAGGCCCATATTTATACTTTTTTAGCGCCTCATTTGCGTCATTTGTTGACGCAAAAGCAGCGCAAACTTCCAAAATACAATTGTATTTTGGAAGTTTGCACTGATTATGCGTCAAAAAACGACGCACATGCGGCGCTAAAAAAGTATAAATATGGGCCTGAGTTTTGGAACAGCTAATTTTATCAGGGAATATCTGGGTCTGGTTTTGATAACTGGGAAACACCTGCGGGACTCGGAGGTCATTGTATCAAGAGAAGGATATGGGGCTAGCTACACACTGATCAAAAACAGAAATCTAAATGCTGAAATATGTTTTAGTCAACCCTTGGCTACCAATGTGAACATGGTTGTATTCTCTGTATTCAACAGCGTCATTCAGGTCAACCACGCCCGGCAGATCCTGTTTGGCTATCTTTAATATATTGTAAAATGGACACTGTTCAGGTACACAAGTTCTTAAACCATCATAAATACGCTAAGAAATATGTTTAAGGTGTTTTTCCAAGCGATGGACTACCTAAGAAAATAGGCGTAGAAATACCCTGCATGTTCGTCTTTAACACAGATCCACATTACAAGGGTGGAACACACTGGGTGGCCCTGTTTTTGGATATCCACAAGGTTACAGTGTTTGACAGTTCAGCAGCATTCCCTGAACATAGCACCTATACAAAACCTGCATTCAAGTATGTAAAAAAAAGCTGCTGCTAGGGTAGAGTCTAACAAGATGCGGGTACAGGATTCTCTAGCCATTACATGCGGGGAACATTGTTTTATTGGTAAAACGTCTGAGGGAATGACATTTAGAATTTTTTAATCTATATTCGAGCGATCTAGTAAACAATGACAGTATTGTTATGAAATATGTAAAAGAAAACGCCAGGTCTACATCAAGCGCTGTTAAAACATAAAAAGATGTTTGTCAAAAGTGTATGGTCCTGTACCACCTGTATGTGTAATGATGAATGTCTGCAATATAAGAATTTAAACTTGAATTCAGACTATGCAGCTTTATTCTGACACCAGGACACATATTTTAACCCCTTCTGTGCCGCGGACGTAGTGGTTACGTCCTGCGGCACAGTGCTGCTGTGCCGAGGACGTAACCACTACGTCCTCGGCACACAGCCCAGAGGGAGCGCTCTCGCTCCCTCTCTGTGCTTCCCCCCACCTCCCAAAGTCAGGGATAGAAGGGGAAGCCCTTCCCCTTCCACCCCCCCATAATGACGTCAGCGCGCGATCGCGCGCTGACTTCATTATCGGGTGCCGTCGCACAGGAAGCCATTTGCTTCCTGTGCGGCGTGGTGTGAAGAGGTGAGTTCCTCTTCCCGGTGGGTGGGGGGTTTGGGCTAAAGAGGCACCGGGGGAAAGGAAAGGCTTTTCCTTTCCCCCGGTGTCTCTTTGAGCATTCCTGCTGCCCGATCGCATTGTGATCGGGCAGCAGGAATGCCCACTAGACACCAGGGATTGTTTTTTTTTTAATGTATTTGCCGATTTCGGCTTGCGGGGAGCGGCCCCTTGGGCAAGGGTCGCTCCCCTTTAGGGGGCAATTACTTAGGCCATTTCTGCCCCCCTTGGGGGCAGATTGGCTACTTTTTAGCCAGATCTGCCCCCAAGGGGGGCAGAAAACACTAGATCACCAGGGATTTATATTTTTATGTGCATTTATGTGTGGGGGGGTGCCCCCTTGAACAAGGGCCCCCCCCCAAGGGGGCAGAGAACTGTTGGCCTTTTCTGTCCCCCTTGGGGGCAGATCGGCCTATTCTTTTTAGGTCCATCTGCCCCCAAGGGGGGCAGAAGCCACTTAGGCACCAGGGATTGTGTGTGTAGTGGATGGGGGGGGCGCCCCCTTGGGCAAGGGTCGCTCCCCTTTGGGGGGCATATCTTTTAGGGCCATTTCTGCCCCCCTTGAGGGCAGATTGGCTACTTTTTAGCCAGATCTGCCCCCTTGGGGGGCAGAAAACACTAGATCACCAGGGTTTTTTATTTTTATGTGTATTTATGTGGGGGGTGTGCCCCCTTGGGCAAGGGGTGCCCCCCCCAAGGGGGCAGAGAACTGTTGGCCTTTTCTGCCCCCCTTGGGGGCAAATCGGCCTATTTTTTTTAGGTCCATCTGCCCCCAAGGGGGGCAGAAGCCACTTAGGCACCAGGGATTGTGTGTGTAGTGGATGGGGGGGGGGCGCCCCCTTGGGCAAGGGTCGCTCCCCTTTGGGGGGCATGTCTTTTAGGGCCATTTCTGCCCCCCTTGAGGGCAGATCAGCCTATTATTTTTAGGCTGATCTGCCCCAAGGGGGGCAGAAACCACTAGAACGCCAGGGATTTTTTTATATGTGTTTATTTTTGTGGGGGGGCGTCCCCTTGGGCACGGGGCGCCCCCCCAAGGGGGGCATTGACCTGTTGGCCATTTCTACACCCCCTGGGGGCAGATGGGCCTATTTTGTAAGGCCCACCTGCCCCCAAGGGGGGCAGCAGCCACTTAGACACCAGGGATAGTGTGTGTGTGTGTGTGTGTGTGTTAGTGGATGGGGGGGCCTTGGGCAAGGGTCGCCCCCCACTTTGGGGGCACATGTACCCAGGCCATTTCTGCACCCCTTCGAGACAGATCAGCCTATTATTTTTAGGCTGGTCTGCCCCCAAGGGGGGCAGAAACCACTAGAACGCCAGGGATTTTTTTTTATTTGTTTATTTTTGTGGGGGGGCGTCCCCTTGGTCACGGAGCGCCCCCCCAAGGGGGGCATTGACCTGTTGGCCATTTCTACACCCCCTGGGGGCAGATGGGCCTATTTTGTTAGGCCCACCTGCCCCCAAGGGGGGCAGAAGCCACTTAGACACCAGGGATAGTGTGTGTGTGTGTGTGTGTGTGTGTGTTAGTGGATGGGGGGGCCTTGGGCAAGGGTCGCCCCCCACTTTGGGGGCACATGTACCCAGGCCATTTCTGCACCCCTTGGAGACAGATCAGCCTATTATTTTTAGGCTGGTCTTCCCCCAAGGGGGGCAGAAACCACTAGAACGCTAGGGATTTTTTAAAATTTGTTTATTTTTGTGGGGGGGCGTCCCCTTGGTCACGGGGCGCCCCCCCAAGGGGGCCATTGACCTGTTGGCCATTTCTACACCCCCTGGGGGCAGATGGGCCTATTTTGTTAGGCCCACCTGCCCCCAAGGGGGGCAGACGCCACTTAGACACCAGGGATAGTGTGTGTGTGTGTGTGTGTTAGTGGATGGGGGGGGCCTTGGGCAAGGGTCGCCCCCCACTTTGGGGGCACATGTACCCAGGCCATTTCTGCACCCCTTGGAGACAGATCAGCCTATTATTTTTAGGCTGGTCTGCCCCCAAGGGGGGCAGAAACCACTAGAACGCCAGGGATTTATTTTTATTTGTTTATTTTTGGGGGGGGGCGTCCCCTTGGTCACGGGGCACCCCCCCAAGGGGGGCATTGACCTGTTGGCCATTTCTACACCCCCTGGGGGCAGATGGGCCTATTTTCTTAGGCCCACCTGCCCCCAAGGGGGGCAGAAGCCACTTAGGCACCAGGGATAGTGTTGTGTGTGTTTTTTTGTTTTTTTGTTTGTTTGAGGGCTGTCCCCTTTGGCAAGGGTCGCTCTCCATGGGGACACACTACTAAAGGTATTTTCTGGCTTCCTTGAGGCAGACAGGCCTATTCTTTTAGTAGGCCCATCTGCCCCTATGGCAGAATCCACTTAGGCACCAATTTCTAAATGTTTGATGGTGGGGTGTTTGTCAACTGAAGAAGTCTTTCATTTGTGATAAAAAATGTTTTCCTCCTTTTTGTTCTAGTTCAAAGCTTTTGCTTTATTTGATGTGGCTCCTTGCGGTTTTGGCGGTGGTTGACCTGCAGTTTGCACAGTTGCATGTTTTAGGTAAGTAAAAACAATTTACTCCAAAGGAGTATTGTTGCAATGCATGAATGACATGTTTGTAGGGGGTGTACTAAATGCAGGATTGTGTGTGAAATTGTCCTTAGGTTTGTGCACAATGATATTTGTTTTGCCTTATTTCTAATTTGCCTTTCTTTCTTTATTTTTAGTGGGATATCATTGGTGATTGCTGTGTAGTTGCTGGTGAATCAAGCTTTTTCAGGCAAGTGAGCGGTATAGTTTTTGAGTTTATAACTCTTACTAACAAAGCTACACTTTGTTACTTGTCTTACACAGTGCTGGTTGTTGGTGGTGAATTTGTCCAGTTAATTTTAGCAGGAGAGATCATGGCTAGCCGCAGGATGACCGCTCAGCAGGTGGTTGGTATGCTTTTTGAGTCACAGTCTGATCATGACTATGAGACGGACTCTGCATCTGAGGCAGAGGAGGAAGTCAGAGATTCTGGCAGTGATGTTTCTGTTGGAGGGGAATCTTCTGATAATGAAGCCACACTCAGTGCAGATGAAGGGCCTGTTTTAGAGGAGGACATTGATGTGCCAATAGTGCAGCAACCTGGGACTGAAAGGTTTCCCGTTATAAGACCTGATGTCTGGGTTGCCCCAAACATGGAGCAGCCAGTGTTGCCTGCCTTTACTGGTCTCCCGGGGTGTAACGCCAATACAGAGAACTTTATGCCTATCAATTTCTTTGAGTTATTCATGGATGATATGTTTTTGGAAGAGATTGTTGAGCAGACTAATTTGTATGCGGAGCAGCATTTGAGGGACAACGCTGCTAGACTTAGGCCACACTCTAGAGCTGCCCAGTGGATTCCTACAAATTTGGAGGAGTTAAAAAAGTTTTTGGGTTTTACTTTTTTGATGGGGTTGATAAGGAAGCCGTCACTGGCTTCGTATTGGTCTACTAGTCCCTTGATGGCAACAGCTATATTTCCAGCGACCATGAGTCGTAATCGGTATTTGCTTCTTCTTAGGATGCTGCATTTTGTTGACAATGCATTAGCCTTGCCACGAGATCACCCAGATTCTGACCGTCTTTTTAAGATTAGGCCTGTACTTGATCATTTTGTAGATCGGTTTTCGGAGGTCTATGTTCCAGGCCAAGAGTTAAGTGTGGACGAGTCTTTGGTCCTCTTCAAGGGTCGTTTGGTTTTTAGGCAGTACATTCCTAGCAAAAGGGCACGATATGGAATTAAATTGTATATGCTGTCTGAAAGTAGGACAGGATATGTGTATAGTTTCCGTGTGTACACTGGTAGGGATTCCAATATTGACCCCCCTGGTTGTCCTCCCACTTTTGGAGTTACTGAGAAAATTGTGTGGGATCTTGGTAGACGACTGTTCAACAAAGGTCACCATTTGTATGTAGATAACTTCTACACTGGTGTGCAATTGTTCAAGGAATTGTTTAGAGTGGACACAGTTGCTTGTGGCACAATCCGTTCTAACCGGAAAGGCTATCCAAGGGAGCTTGTCTGTAAAAAACTTGAGAGAGGACAGTGCTGTGCCTTGCGGAACGAGGAGCTGCTAGCTTTGAAATTTTCAGACAAGAGGGATGTCTACATGCTAAGTACCATCCATGATGAGAGTTCTTCCCCTGTGACTGTTTGGGGCCAGGTTGCTGAAGTGCGCAAACCTGTGTGCATTTTAGATGATAATAAGCACATGGGAGGTGTAGATAGAGTTGACCAGAGGTTGGAACCTTATACCCCTATTCGTAAGTCTTACGTTTGGTATAAGAAGTTAGCACTTCACCTCTTCCACTTAGCAACCTTCAATGCTTTTGTTGTGTTTAGGGATAGGTCTCCAGAGTCAAAGATGACATTTGTGAAATTTCAGGAGTCAGTGATAGAGAGCCTTATTGTGGTGGAACAGGCCAGAGTTCCTAGAGAAGCAGTGGTGGAGGATGTGGCTAGATTGAAAGAGCACATTCCTCCCACACCCAAAAAAGACTTTCCAGCTAAGAAATGTAGAGTGTGTTTTCGAAGAGGTATCCGGAGGGAGACTCGAATGTACTGCCCAGATTGTCCTTCAAAGCCTGGGCTGTGTGTCGGTGCTTGTTTTAAGAATTACCACACCCAGAAGAATTTCTGGGAACAACCATGAGTGTAAACTCATGTCTGTTTTGTATTTTCATGTGTTTAGTTTCATGGTTAGCATTTCTGTCATGTTCTTAGTTAGAGCTTTTGTGTTTGTAGTTTTGTAATTCTTTCTACTTAGTTAGGGGTTCCTCTGTTAAAAAAATAAAAAAAAATGATGCCATTGTGTGTGGAGTGGGGCTTGGCTGAGAGTGTACATATTGACTTGCTGTTGGCTACTGCAACACACTGCCAGCCAAACACCAGTCCACACACTCCCATCAGCTGGTGTGATTGTTGTATCAGGCATGTGGGCGTATGTAAGTGATGGGCCCTTGAGTGGCGCTGTCTGTCGATGTGAGTGTTGTAATGTGCTGGGCCCGTGGCTGGCGGTGTGAATGGTCTTGTGTGTGTCATGTATGAAAGTTGTGTGAATGGACTGTAAAGCGGTTGGTGCCTTGTCGCGGCTTTACAGCTCACGAGCTGTGAGTCATTGGTTCAGTTTTTTGCCTTTCAGTTACTAACCGTGCATTTCATTTTTGTGAAAGCTCTTGTTAGTAAAATTTGATCCACTGAACCATCACTCACCCTCGTGCCAAATCCAACCAGTATGTGTGGTAAAAATGACAAAACCTGCTCCGCTGTAATCAAGCGTCGCAGCACACCTGTGACACGCTAGGTGCCTCAGGTGGGACCCCGATGATGAAGCATGCCACCAACTTGGTTGGTGGGTGAGGGGTCTTTTTCACATAACCTAAGTGTGTTTCTTTTCAAAATTTTAGTGTTTGGCACATCACGGACGTATGTGGGCACATCAAAACGATATATTACAAAACTACCTGTGTTTGGTGGGGAGAGGGCACCTATGTTTTTGGTCCTGTGTGCGGCCTTCATCTAGGGAAACCTACCAAACCCAGACATTTTTTAAAACTAGACACCCCAAGGAGTCCAGGGAGGTGTGGCTTGCGTGGATCCCCCAACATTTTCTTACCCAGACTCCTCTGTAAACCTCAAAATGTGCTTAAAAAAGCATATTTTCCTTACTTTTCTTCGTAAGATCACCAATCCAGCACAAAATTCCTACTCCCCAGTGTTCCCCTCAGTCTCCCAAGTAAAATGACACCTTACTTATGTGGGTCCCCAAAGCAGAGTCAGTCTAAAGATGTATAAAAGAATATGTCCTTATAAACTTGCTGTGCTATCCCCTCTATCTCTACAAGTTTTGGGCCTTATTCTGTTGCAGGCACCTGGCCCACCCACACAAGTGAGGTATCATTTTTATCGGGAGACTTGGGGGAACGCTGGGTGGAAGGAAATTTGTGGCTCCTCTCAGATTCCAGAACTTTCTGCCACAGAAATGTGAGGAACATGTGTTTTTTTAGCCAAATTTTGAGGTTTGCAATGGATTCTGGGTAACAGAACCTGGTCCGAGCCACACAAGTCACCCCATCTTGGATTCCCCTAGGTCTCTAGTTTTCAGAAATGCACAGGTTTGGTAGGTTTCCCTAGGTGGCGGCTGAGCTACAGGCCAAAATCTACAGGTAGGCACTTTGCAAAAAACACCTCTGTTTTCCTTCACAAATTTGGATGTGTCCACGTTGCGCTTTGGGGCGTTTCCTGTCGCGGGCGCTAGGCCTACCCACACAAGTGAGGTATCATTTTTATCGAGAGATGTGGGGGAACGCTGGGTGGAAGGAAATTCGTGGCTCCTCTCAGATTCCAGAACTTTCTGCCACAGAAATGTGAGGAACATGTGTTTTTTTAGCCAAATTTGAGTTTTGCAAAGGATTCTGGGTAACAGAACCTGGTCCGAGCCACACAAGTCACCCCATCTTGGATTCCCCTAGGTCTCTAGTTTTCAGAAATGCACAGGTTTGGTAGGTTTGCCTAGGTGGCGGCTGAGCTACAGGCCGAAATCTACAGGTAGGCACTTTGCAAAAAACACCTCTGTTTTCCTTCAAATATTTGGCTGTGTCCACGTTGCGCTTTGGGGCATTTCCTGTCACGGGCGCTAGGCCTACCCACACAAGTGAGGTATCATTTTTATCGGGAGACGTGGGGGAACGCTGGGTGGAAGGAAATTCATGGCTCCTCTCAGATTCCAGAACTTTCTGCCACAGAAATGTGAGGAACATGTGTTTTTTTAGCCAAATTTTGAGGTTTGCAAAGGATTCTGGGTAACAGAACCTGGTCCGAGCCACACAAGTCACCCCATCTTGGATTCCCCTAGGTCTCTAGTTTTCAGAAATGCACAGGTTTGGTAGGTTTCCCTAGGTGGCGGCTGAGCTACAGGCCAAAATCTACAGGTAGGCACTTTGCAAAAAACACCTCTGTTTTCCTTCAAAAATTTGGCTGTGTCCACGTTGCGCTTTGGGGCATTTCCTGTCACGGGCGCTAGGCCTACCCACACAAGTGAGGTATCATTTTTATCGGGAGACGTGGGGGAACGCTGGGTCGAAGGAAATTCGTGGCTCCTCTCAGATTCCAGAACTTTCTGCCACAGAAATGTGAGGAACATGTGTTTTTTTAGCCACATTTTGAGGTTTGCAAAGGATTCTGGGTAACAGAACCTGGTCCGAGCCACACAAGTCACCCCATCTTGGATTCCCCTAGGTCTCTAGTTTTCAGAAATGCACAGGTTTGGTAGGTTTCCCTAGGTGGCGGCTGAGCTACAGGCCAAAATCTACAGGTAGGCACTTTGCAAAAAACACCTCTGTTTTCCTTCACAAATTTGGATGTGTCCACGTTGCGCTTTGGGGCGTTTTCTGTCGCGGGCGCTAGGCCTACCCACACAAGTGAGGTATCATTTTTATTGGGAGACGTGAGGGAACGCTGGGTGGAAGGAAATTTGTGGCTCCTCTCAGATTCCAGAACTTTCTGCCACAGAAATGTGAGGAACATGTGTTTTTTTCGCCAAATTTTGAGGTTTGCAAAGGATTCTGGGTAACAGAACCTGGTCCGAGCCACACAAGTCACCCCATCTTGTATTCCCCTAGGTCTCTAGTTTTCAGAAATGCACAGGTTTGGTAGGTTTCCCTAGGTGGCGGCTGAGCTACAAGCCAAAATCTACAGGTAGGCACTTTGCAAAAAACACCTCTGTTTTCCTTCACAAATTTGGATGTGTCCACGTTGCGCTTTGGGGCGTTTTCTGTCGCGGGCGCTAGGCCTACCCACACAAGTGAGGTATCATTTTTATCGGGAGACGTGGGGGAACGCTGGGTCGAAGGAAATTCGTGGCTCCTCTCAGATTCCAGAACTTTCTGCCACAGAAATGTGAGGAACATGTGTTTTTTTAGCCACATTTTGAGGTTTGCAAAGGATTCTGGGTAACAGAACCTGGTCCGAGCCACACAAGTCACCCCATCTTGGATTCCCCTAGGTCTCTAGTTTTCAGAAATGCACAGGTTTGGTAGGTTTCCCTAGGTGGCGGCTGAGCTACAAGCCAAAATCTACAGGTAGGCACTTTGCAAAAAACACCTCTGTTTTCCTTCAAAAATTTGGCTGTGTCTACGTTGCGCTTTGGGGCGTTTCCTGTCGCGGGCGCTAGGCCTACCCACACAAGTGAGGTATCATTTTTATCGGAAGACGTGGGGGAACGCTGGGTGGAAGGAAATTTGTGGCTCCTCTCAGATTCCAGAACTTTCTGCCACAGAAATGTGAGGAACATGTGTTTTTTTTGCCAAATTTTGAGGTTTGCAATGGATTCTGGGTAACAGAACCTGGTCCGAGCCACACAAGTCACCCCATCTTGGATTCCCCTAGGTCTCTAGTTTTCAGAAATGCACAGGTTTGGTAGGTTTCCCTAGGTGGCGGCTGAGCTACAGGCCAAAATCTACAGGTAGGCACTTTGCAAAAAACACCTCTGTTTTCCTTCACAAATTTGGCTGTGTCTACGTTGCGCTTTGGGGCGTTTCCTGTCGCGGGCGCTAGGCCTACCCACACAAGTGAGGTATCATTTTTATCGGGAGACGTGGGGGAACGCTGGGTGGAAGGAAATTCGTGGCTCCTCTCAGATTCCAGAACTTTCTGCCACAGAAATGTGAGGAACATGTGTTTTTTTAGCCAAATTTTGAGTTTTGCAAAGGATTCTGGGTAACAGAACCTGGTCCGAGCCACACAAGTCACCCCATCTTGGATTCCCCTAGGTCTCTAGTTTTCAGAAATGCACAGGTTTGGTAGGTTTCCCTAGGTGGCGGCTGAGCTACAAGCCAAAATCTACAGGTAGGCACTTTGCAAAAAACACCTCTGTTTTCCTTCACAAATTTGGATGTGTCCCCGTTGCGCTTTGGGGCGTTTCCTGTCGCGGGCGCTAGGCCTACCCACACAAGTGAGGTATCATTTTTATCGGGAGACATGGGGGAACGCTGGGTGGAAGGAAATTCGTGGCTCCTCTCAGATTCCAGAACTTTCTGCCACAGAAATGTGAGGAACATGTGTTTTTTTAGCCACATTTTGAGGTTTGCAAAGGATTCTGGGTAACAGAACCTGGTCCGAGCCACACAAGTCACCCCATCTTGGATTCCCCTTGGTCTCTAGTTTTCAGAAATGAACAGGTTTGGTAGGTTTCCCTAGGTGGCGGCTGAGCTACAAGCCAAAATCTACAGGTAGGCACTTTGCAAAAAACACCTCTGTTTTCCTTCACAAATTTGGATGTGTCCACGTTGCGCTTTGGGGCGTTTCCTGTCGCGGGCGCTAGGCCTACCCACACAAGTGAGGTATCATTTTTATCGGGAGACGTGGGGGAACGCTGGGTGGAAGGAAATTTGTGGCTCCTCTCAGATTCCAGAACTTTCTGCCACAGAAATGTGAGGAACATGTGTTTTTTTCGCCAAATTTGAGTTTTGCAAAGGATTCTGGGTAACAGAACCTGGTCCGAGCCACACAAGTCACCCCATCTTGGATTCCCCTAGGTCTCTAGTTTTCAGAAATGCACAGGTTTGGTAGGTTTGCCTAGGTGGCGGCTGAGCTACAGGCCGAAATCTACAGGTAGGCACTTTGCAAAAAACACCTCTGTTTTCCTTCAAATATTTGGCTGTGTCCACGTTGCGCTTTGGGGCATTTCCTGTCACGGGCGCTAGGCCTACCCACACAAGTGAGGTATCATTTTTATCGGGAGACGTGGGGGAACGCTGGGTGGAAGGAAATTCATGGCTCCTCTCAGATTCCAGAACTTTCTGCCACAGAAATGTGAGGAACATGTGTTTTTTTAGCCAAATTTTGAGGTTTGCAAAGGATTCTGGGTAACAGAACCTGGTCCGAGCCACACAAGTCACCCCATCTTGGATTCCCCTAGGTCTCTAGTTTTCAGAAATGCACAGGTTTGGTAGGTTTCCCTAGGTGGCGGCTGAGCTACAGGCCAAAATCTACAGGTAGGCACTTTGCAAAAAACACCTCTGTTTTCCTTCAAAAATTTGGCTGTGTCCACGTTGCGCTTTGGGGCATTTCCTGTCACGGGCGCTAGGCCTACCCACACAAGTGAGGTATCATTTTTATCGGGAGACGTGGGGGAACGCTGGGTCGAAGGAAATTCGTGGCTCCTCTCAGATTCCAGAACTTTCTGCCACAGAAATGTGAGGAACATGTGTTTTTTTAGCCACATTTTGAGGTTTGCAAAGGATTCTGGGTAACAGAACCTGGTCCGAGCCACACAAGTCACCCCATCTTGGATTCCCCTAGGTCTCTAGTTTTCAGAAATGCACAGGTTTGGTAGGTTTCCCTAGGTGGCGGCTGAGCTACAGGCCAAAATCTCCAGGTAGGCACTTTGCAAAAAACACCTCTGTTTTCCTTCACAAATTTGGATGTGTCCACGTTGCGCTTTGGGGCGTTTTCTGTCGCGGGCGCTAGGCCTACCCACACAAGTGAGGTATCATTTTTATTGGGAGACGTGAGGGAACGCTGGGTGGAAGGAAATTTGTGGCTCCTCTCAGATTCCAGAACTTTCTGCCACAGAAATGTGAGGAACATGTGTTTTTTTCGCCAAATTTTGAGGTTTGCAAAGGATTCTGGGTAACAGAACCTGGTCCGAGCCACACAAGTCACCCCATCTTGGATTCCCCTAGGTCTCTAGTTTTCAGAAATGCACAGGTTTGGTAGGTTTCCCTAGGTGGCGGCTGAGCTACAAGCCAAAATCTACAGGTAGGCACTTTGCAAAAAACACCTCTGTTTTCCTTCACAAATTTGGATGTGTCCACGTTGCGCTTTGGGGCGTTTTCTGTCGCGGGCGCTAGGCCTACCCACACAAGTGAGGTATCATTTTTATCGGGAGACGTGGGGGAACGCTGGGTCGAAGGAAATTCGTGGCTCCTCTCAGATTCCAGAACTTTCTGCCACAGAAATGTGAGGAACATGTGTTTTTTTAGCCACATTTTGAGGTTTGCAAAGGATTCTGGGTAACAGAACCTGGTCCGAGCCACACAAGTCACCCCATCTTGGATTCCCCTAGGTCTCTAGTTTTCAGAAATGCACAGGTTTGGTAGGTTTCCCTAGGTGGCGGCTGAGCTACAAGCCAAAATCTACAGGTAGGCACTTTGCAAAAAACACCTCTGTTTTCCTTCAAAAATTTGGCTGTGTCTACGTTGCGCTTTGGGGCGTTTCCTGTCGCGGGCGCTAGGCCTACCCACACAAGTGAGGTATCATTTTTATCGGAAGACGTGGGGGAACGCTGGGTGGAAGGAAATTTGTGGCTCCTCTCAGATTCCAGAACTTTCTGCCACAGAAATGTGAGGAACATGTGTTTTTTTTGCCAAATTTTGAGGTTTGCAATGGATTCTGGGTAACAGAACCTGGTCCGAGCCACACAAGTCACCCCATCTTGGATTCCCCTAGGTCTCTAGTTTTCAGAAATGCACAGGTTTGGTAGGTTTCCCTAGGTGGCGGCTGAGCTACAGGCCAAAATCTACAGGTAGGCACTTTGCAAAAAACACCTCTGTTTTCCTTCACAAATTTGGCTGTGTCTACGTTGCGCTTTGGGGCGTTTCCTGTCGCGGGCGCTAGGCCTACCCACACAAGTGAGGTATCATTTTTATCGGGAGACGTGGGGGAACGCTGGGTGGAAGGAAATTCGTGGCTCCTCTCAGATTCCAGAACTTTCTGCCACAGAAATGTGAGGAACATGTGTTTTTTTAGCCAAATTTTGAGTTTTGCAAAGGATTCTGGGTAACAGAACCTGGTCCGAGCCACACAAGTCACCCCATCTTGGATTCCCCTAGGTCTCTAGTTTTCAGAAATGCACAGGTTTGGTAGGTTTCCCTAGGTGGCGGCTGAGCTACAAGCCAAAATCTACAGGTAGGCACTTTGCAAAAAACACCTCTGTTTTCCTTCACAAATTTGGATGTGTCCCCGTTGCGCTTTGGGGCGTTTCCTGTCGCGGGCGCTAGGCCTACCCACACAAGTGAGGTATCATTTTTATCGGGAGACATGGGGGAACGCTGGGTGGAAGGAAATTCGTGGCTCCTCTCAGATTCCAGAACTTTCTGCCACAGAAATGTGAGGAACATGTGTTTTTTTAGCCACATTTTGAGGTTTGCAAAGGATTCTGGGTAACAGAACCTGGTCCGAGCCACACAAGTCACCCCATCTTGGATTCCCCTTGGTCTCTAGTTTTCAGAAATGAACAGGTTTGGTAGGTTTCCCTAGGTGGCGGCTGAGCTACAAGCCAAAATCTACAGGTAGGCACTTTGCAAAAAACACCTCTGTTTTCCTTCACAAATTTGGATGTGTCCACGTTGCGCTTTGGGGCGTTTCCTGTCGCGGGCGCTAGGCCTACCCACACAAGTGAGGTATCATTTTTATCGGGAGACGTGGGGGAACGCTGGGTGGAAGGAAATTCGTGGCTTCTCTCAGATTCCAGAACTTTCTGCCACAGAAATGTGAGGAACATGTGTTTTTTTAGCCAAATGTTGAGGTTTGCAAAGGATTCTGGGTAACAGAACCTGGTCCGAGCCACACAAGTCACCCCATCTTGGATTCCCCTAGGTCTCTAGTTTTCAGAAATGCACAGGTTTGGTAGGTTTCCCTAGGTGGCGGCTGAGCTACAAGCCAAAATCTACAGGTAGGCACTTTGCAAAAAACACCTCTGTTTTCCTTCACAAATTTGGATGTGTCCACATTGCGCTTTGGGGTGTTTCCTGTCGCGGGCGCTAGGCCTACCCACACAAGTGAGGTATCATTTTTATCGGGAGACGTGGGGGAACGCTGGGTGGAAGGATATTTGTGGCTTCTCTCAGATTCCAGAACTTTCTGCCACAGAAATGTTAGGAACATGTGTTTTTTTAGCCAAATTTTGAGGTTTGCAAAGGATTCTGGGTAACAGAACCTGGTCCGAGCCACACAAGTCACCCCATCTTGGATTCCCCTAGGTCTCTAGTTTTCAGAAATGCACAGGTTTGGTAGGTTTCCCTAGGTGGCGGCTGAGCTACAGGCCAAAATCTACAGGTAGGCACTTTGCAAAAAACACCTCTGTTTTCCTTCAAAAATTTGGCTGTGTCCACGTTGCGCTTTGGGGCATTTCCTGTCACGGGCGCTAGGCCTACGCACACAAGTGAGGTATCATTTTTATCGGGAGACGTGGGGAACGCTGGGTGGAAGGAAATTCGTGGCTCCTCTCAGATTCCAGAACTTTCTGCCACAGAAATGTGAGGAACATGTGTTTTTTTAGCCAAATTTTGAGGTTTGCAAAGGATTCTGGGTAACAGAACCTGGTCCGAGCCACACAAGTCACCCCATCTTGGATTCCCCTAGGTCTCTAGTTTTCAGAAATGCACAGGTTTGGTAGGTTTCCCTAGGTGGCGGCTGAGCTACAAGCCAAAATCTACAGGTAGGCACTTTGCAAAAAACACCTCTGTTTTCCTTCACAAATTTGGATGTGTCCACGTTGCGCTTTGGGGCGTTTTCTGTCGCGGGCGCTAGGCCTACCCACACAAGTTAGGTATCATTTTTATCGGGAGACGTGGGGGAACGCTGGGTGGAAGGAAATTTGTGGCTCCTCTCAGATTCCAGAACTTTCTGCCACAGAAATGTGAGGAACATGTGTTTTTTTAGCCAAATTTTGAGATTTGCAAAGGATTCTGGGTAACAGAACCTGGTCCGAGCCACACAAGTCACCCCATCTTGGATTCCCCTAGGTCTCTAGTTTTCAGAAATGCACAGGTTTGGTAGGTTTCCCTAGGTGGCGGCTGAGCTACAGGCCAAAATCTACAGGTAGGCACTTTGCAAAACACACCTCTGTTTTCCTTCACAAATTTGGATGTGTCCACGTTGCGCTTTGGGGCATTTCCTGTCACGGGCGCTAGGCCTACCCACACAAGTGAGGTATCATTTTTATCGGGAGACGTGGGGGAACGCTGGGTGGAAGGAAATTTGTGGCTCCTCTCAGATTCCAGAACTTTCTGCCACAGAAATATGAGGTTTGCAAAGGATTCTGGGTAACAGAACCTGGTCCGAGCCACACAAGTCACCCCATCTTGGATTCCCCTAGGTCTCTAGTTTTCAGAAATGCACAAGTTTGGTAGGTTTCCCTAGGTGGCGGCTGAGCTAGAGGCCAAAATCTACAGGTAGGCACTTTGCTAAAAACAGCTCTGTTTTCTGTGATGTGTCCACGTTGTGTTTTGGGGCATATCCTGTCGCGGGCGCTAGGCCTACCCACACAAGTGAGGTATAATTTTTATCGGGAGACTTGGGGGAACATAGAATAGCAAAACAAGTGTTATTGCCCCTTGTCTTTCTCTACATTTTTTCCTTCCAAATGGAAGACAGTGTGTAAAAAAGACATCTATTTGAGAAATGCCCTGTAATTCACATGCTAGTATGGGCACCCCAGAATTCAGAGATGTGCAAATAACCACTGCTTCTCAACACCTTATCTTGTGCCCTTTTTGGAAATACAAAGGTTTTCTTGATAGCTATTTTTTACTCTTTATATTTCAGCAAATGAATTGCTGTATACCCGGCATAGATTGAAAACCCACTGCAGGGTGCAGGTCAATTATTGGCTCTGGGTACCTAGAGTTCTTTATGAACCTATAAGCCCTATATATCCCCGCAACCAGAAGAGTCCAGCAGACGTAACGGTATATTGCTTTCGAAAATCTGACATTGCTGGAAAAAGTTACAGAGTAAAACGTAGAGAAAAATTGATGTTTTTTTCACCTCAATTTCAATATTTTTCTTTTTCAGTTGTTATTTTCTGTAGGAAACCCTTGTAGGATCTACACAAATTACCCCTTGCTGAATTCAGATTTTTGTCTACTTTTCAAAAATGTTGTGGTTTCTGGGATCCAGCATTGGTTTCATGCTCATTTCTGTCACTGACTGGAAGGAGGCTGAAAGCACAAAAAATCGTAAAAATGGTGTATGTCCCAGTAAAATGCCAAAATTGTGTTGAAAAATTGGGTTTTCTGATTCAAGTCTGCCTGTTCCTGAAAGCTGGGAAGCTGGTGATTTTATCACCGTAAACCCTTTGTTGATGCCCTTTTCAGGGAAAAAACCACAAGCCTTCTTCTGCAGCCCATTTTTCCAATTTTTTTGAAAAAAATGAAATATTCACTGTTTTTTTGCTAATTTCTTGGCCTCCTTCTGGGGAACCCACAAAGTCTGGGTACCTCTAGAATCCCTAGGATGTTGGAAAAAAAGGACGCAAATTTGGCATGGGTAGCTTATGTGAACAAAAAGTTATGAGGGCCTAAGCGCGAACTGCTCCAAATAGCCAAAAAAAGGCTCGGCACAGGAGGGGGAAAAGGCCTGGCAGCGAAGGGGTTAAAAGGCTTTTAAAATATGACAGAAGCATGTTGAAAAGTTAAAAGTGTTTATTACAATCAGTTTTAGTACAAACTTTATGCTGCTAAACTTACTAAAGAAATTAAAGATGAAAAATCCTTCAATATGTTATCCATTGCAAAACTATACACACAAATATTGTAACACATATACATTGGTTCAAAAATCAGAAGAAACATCAGACATTTAACCAGGTGTTCATTTTGGACAGTGTCTTTTTTTTTAGGTTCCAAAGGAAGAACTGCGGTATTCCAAAAGGGGAATAGCCAGGGAAAAAAGGGATTGCTGGGAATCTCAGGGTGGGGGTTAAAAACAACAGGTGTGGAGTATTTGGGGGCTGTAAGTGGGATCTTTCAAACTTTCAAGCAGTGGCTTTTGTTCGGCATTACCGACGATCGTAGAAGGAATGTTGAGTTCTGCAGCGGCTCCCAACCTCCAAGCACTTTCTGGAGCAATAGTGTTTTGGGGTGCGTAAGTTCTTTGACTAGGTCATACATGTGGGACCGAACAACTGGCAGACCTTTGTAGAGGAATTCGCCCTGCTCATTCCACAAGGTCAGGTCTTTACAAACTGACATTTTACTTAGCAACATTTGTGCTGCCCTTCAGTACCTTTGACATATTTTTTTTAAAGTTCGTGAACAAAGACATCTGAAAATGGTGGTGGTGACGGTGGTGGGGGTTGTTGATCGGAAGGCATTGCACGGGTTGGTGGAAGCTGTTCAGATGCCAGGGTGTATAGAGCTTGTTTTTTACGTTGTACCATTACTTGTTTTATTGTAAATAGTACAGTTCAAAAACTCTTTACTCTTGGCATCTAGATGTAGCATTTAATTTTTCTGTAAATGCCAGGCATCATACATAGATGGGGCCCAACTGTTCCAGCTGCTGGCGCAGCACCAGGTACATCTTTTTGGCGTTGTTGTGTAGCTATTTTAGCGATGTTCTGAGCACATTGTTTTAACTAACTAGGCCTTCAGCTGTGCACTTTAAGCCGATTACATTTTATTCAACATTGCTTTATTTTTCTAGCAATAGCTACATTTGCGGCACTGTTTTCTTTCCTCTATCTCATTGTTCTTTCGCCTAGGAAAGCATTATGTTCTTAGTAGGACATTAATTTCACTTTGTGCTTTCTTCAGGGCTACAGTCAGATACGGTTGCTGACAAATGTGGTATGCTGTGTCTCCAGGATTCACAGAAACACACCCATATATGGGGACCATTTCTTAGAATTTCAGCTGTTTTATTATAAAACACCCTTAGTCCCAGACACGTTAGAGGGAGACTCCAGCCAGATGTCCACGACTGTATGCTGACTGCTACAAGCTTCGCTACAGCTACTTGCATAGACGGCCGAGCCCTGAACCAGATGGGGATAGTGTCTCTTTAGACCTCAGGCCTCTTCTTCAGGTCTGAGGGATGATGTTCTCCCAGGGGGAAACGTGAAGGGCAGATTAGGTTTAGCATGCTGTGCTCATACTTGGCGTAGGTGAGAGGCTATAGATCCACTCCCCTTTTTAGACAGCATGATAGGACTGTTTTTGTGTTTTAAATTTTTAGTCACATGCCTGCTCCTATTGTTTTTTATTATCCTCGTTATTGCTATGCACCTGCTTTTTTCTAAGATGCAGATATTTTAATAATTGCTTATTTAAATATATTCTGCCTCTGCTCTCTTTGCCTGAGTGAGATCTTGATAGCTGAGAGAACGGGATGCGATCTGATGTACCACGTTCCCTGGGGAATCTATTTTACCATGATCTCGGTTGCCACAATCATCTCGGTCAGAGATGGGTCGCTGTTAAATAGCCAGAGACCCCAGATTAGGCCAACAGGTGTCACTTGGTGTGGAATTGTACTAGTATCCACAACCCCAGCAATCCTACCACCCAAATCTGATAGCCTCATTACCCTAATGGAAACCTACGTGACATGGCGCCACCAACGTATGGTCAGACATGAAAAATCAGAGCCTCCTAAGTATCTCTGTCTCACTGAAGGCTAAAGACACCTCAATACTATATACGGAGACGTCCATCGTATTGAAGATTTCCTCCACAGCTAGGTAGGCAGGACCTATCCTGAGCTGTAGGTTGTTCAAGCTTGAACCATAAAAGGATTGTTCCCCAGTTGGTATCCTTATCTCTGAACACTTAAAACCAGTGATATGTTGAACCCTCAATCGGTGGCAATTGCAGTGAATATGAGAGGCCCCCTGACTGCACATTTATTGGCAAACAGCTTAGCGGCCCAAGGAGGTCCAGTTTGTTGTTGAAGCTCACGCAGCTTACAGAACAGAAACATTTTATTCTTGGGTCACCTTTCCAGCAGTGGATGGGAACACAAATACATTTCATAATTATACACCAGCAAATCGTCCTGCACAATACAGAGCTTATGCATCCTTAGAGATACCCTTATCTTATCAAGACCATAATAATTGGCTTGATAGTGCCCTACCCCCACACAAATTTACCTGTTAGGTTAAGTCTGTTGAGCAATCTGGGCCTGATCTGGCCTTTATTGACCACATATGCACCACATCCTGATGCAGCAGCAATTGCGGTATCTGAGGTCCGCCGCTTATATACAGAAGTCACAATGACATATAGATTGTTAGTACAATTTGTTATGCGAATGTTAAACACAGACCCAGCACGAGCTGCTGCAGTGCAAGCACATGCAGTAACGCCAGGCATTAATCCTGCAACTTTACATTCGATCATGGGTAAAGTACCTGGCAAACGGCAGGAGATTCTGTTTTGGTTAGCTCAAAAAATAAATGCACTGGAGGCAGTATTTCCCCATACGGGACCTCAGAATAAAAATAGAATTTTAACAATGTGCTTGCCTTTTGGGATGGTTCCGACAATTGAAAACTGTAATACATGGGACACAGTATTTGCCACGCTCTTCACTACCGCACACGGAATGCCAACACTTGACAATCTTCCGGAGGTGTTGAAACAAATTCAAGATGAATATGGGGTTGCCCCGGCCCTAGATTTGGGGATGCATTTAATAGGCAATTTTGCCACTGTGTCCTCAATTATATTAAGTAACATTAAAGGGGAAGCAGTTGCACTAAGAGTGCGCAAGTGGCTCCGTGACGTCTCAGTACAGGATCAAGAATGAGAGCTGCCAAAGATTATCGCTGAGACATACTCCAGTATAGGTCGAGATAGTCTGAGAGCCAGACCAACTAAGCCACAAGTACAGGGCAGATACAATAAAGATACTGCCAAACAAACACCTGGGATAAAAAACAACAAGCACCTAAAAAAGAAAGGGGAGAATCTCTGCATTCAGAGACCCCACAAAATAGGTACAACCTTAGAATAGGGATAACATAAAGACACCTGACAGATATCAGTATACTGATACACTCCAATCTCGTTCCTTTCAGGACTCACCGGATAAATGCAGTGAGAGAGGTGGGCGGTCAGATCAGCGGGCCAAGTATGTGAAATCGAGAAAGGACTTAGAACCTTCGTCTGAAGTTTCAGCCAAAAAGGAAGAGAAACTTCCACAACAGAAACCACAAAAGTGGCAGCAGTTTCAATATGACATGCCACTCAAGAAGAGGGCTTTACCAAAGAATAAGACGGCACTGGCACTGCTAGACAGTGCAGCAGAAGTCACAATAGTTTGCCGGGGTCTTCAAGAGCATCTGGAGGTGAAAGCAACTGATGACTAACTGCAAGTAGTGACTGCAGGCAAAAATGTCTGATAGGGTGTATAAAGTAACAATTCAGTTAGAGGGGGACACTAAGGGGCATATTTATACTCCGTTTGCGCCAAATTTGCGTCGTTTTTTTCGACGCAAATTCGGCACAAAACTAACGCCATATTTATACTTTGGCGTTAGACGCGTCTAGCGCCAAAGTATGAGGAATGAGCAACATTTTTTTGCGTGAACGCCTTCCTTGCGTTAATGAGATGCAAGGTAGGCGTTCCCGTCCCAAAAAATGACTGCAACACAAATGCGTGAAATCACGCCCGGGAGTGGGCGGGGCAAAAAACCCCACATTTGCGCCTCTTTTTAACGCCTGGGTCAGGGCAGGCGTTAAGGGACCTGTGGGCTCAAAATGAGCCCACAGCTGCCCTCCCATGCCCCCAGGGACCCCCCCTGCCACCCTTGCCCACCCCAGGAGGACACCCAAGGATGGAGGGACCCATCCCAGGGACATTCAGGTAAGTTCAGGTAAGTATAATTTTTTATTTTTTTTATATATTTTTTTGGCATAGGGGGGCCTGATTTGTGCCCCCCTACATGCCTCAATGCCCAATGACCATGCCCAGGGGACATAAGTCCCCTGGGCATGGCCATTGGGCAAGGGGGCATGACTCCTGTCTTTACTAAGACAGGAGTCATGTAAATGGCGTCTGGGCGTCGTTAAAAATGGCGCAAATCGGGTGGAGGCGATTTTTTTGCGTCAACCTGACTTGCCCCATTTTAAGACGCCCTAACGCCATTTTCCCCAACGCCGGCGCTGCCTGGTGTACGTGGTTTTTTTCCACGCACACCAGGCAGCGCCGGTCTGCTAGCGCCGGCTAACGCCATTCAATAAATACGGCACCCGCATGGCGCTTCAGAATGGCGTTAGCCGGCGCAAAACCTTTTGACGCTAAACTGCGTTAGCGCAGTTTAGCGTCAAAAAGTATAAATACGGGCCTAAACACATAATAGATGCCATCTTTTGGGACCGCGTCATCTCTATTATGATATATTGCTAGCCAAAAAAGGTTGGCCACTAATATTTGTCTGTGATCTCCCATATGGAGAGTACATCATTGAGAAATCATTTTTGCCCCTTGGTTCCGAAAGCTGTTGAAAAATACGCCATTGATTGGGCAGTGGTGCAAGCACCTGCACTATATCACAATCATGTAGGGTGGGATAAAGAATCTCTCTACCATATAATACCAATAAAATCAACACATCAGCCCCAACCTCAATATCCAATAAAGTACGAGGCAAAGGCCCCAGTGAGGGAAATCCTCACACAACTAGAGTACCAGGGTGTCATTGAACCCTCAGACTCATCAATGAATAATCAATTATTTCCAGTGGCTAAACCTGACTATTCATTTAGAATAGTCTTAGACTATAGGCATTTAAATAGTCACACAAAAACATATTCAACACAAAACGCACATAGTACAGCATTAATGAACAACACTGTGCGAAGAAAATACAAAACAACCCTGGGTATATCCAACTGGTTTTTCTGCGAAAACATAGTGCCTGAAAGTAGGGACTTAAGACGTTTCAGCGCTTTAGGCTCTCAGAAAAAGTTAACCGACTACCACAAGGCTACAAGAACAGTCCTAGATCGTGTGACATCAATATTACACAACATAGACCCTGAGGCATTGTCCTATGTCAATGATATTTACCTCACGGATGATGACCTCATACAACATTTAAGACGGGTAGCCTGCATTGTTGTAGGATTCGCCGAAATCGGCTACAAATGTAACTTAAAAAAAACAAAAATAGCCTTTCTCAGTGTCGAGTTACGAGGATACGAGTTGATCGAATGAAGGCAAGAGCCTGACGCCCCAATTTTTAGAAAAATGCGTTCAACTACAACCACCAAATAAAATAAAAAAGCTCCAATCAGTGATGGGCTTTCTGAATTTTGGCAGAACTTATATTACAGACTATGCACAACGCATTAAGCCATTATATGACCTAATACGTCCTGACTTTACCAGCAAACTCTGGACAGTCGAACACACATGGATTCTCAAAGCACTACAAAAAGACATGCTTGAAGCAAAACATTTATACACAACGGACAACAAAACACAACGAACAGCAAAAAACATCTGGTCATCAGAGTAATTTCTGGTGCCATTGATTTCACCAATGTGACTTTCAATCAGGGTGAGACCATCCCAATTGCGTATAAATCACACCTATATTTTACAGCCAAACCACGCTTTGCTCCCACTGAGAAAATTCTCACTGCTGTTCAGATGGCAGTCCTTTAAAAGAGACCTCTAGCCCAAGGGAAACGCATCATTGTCATATCCCCAGACCCAGCCCTTGAGGCTGTCACCAAAGCAAGAATCCAGAACGCTAAAGCATTACGTCCACGTTGGATTCAATGGGCAACGTCTCTGACAGCCACTGATGTTGATTATGTGTTTGATTCCAAATTACAGACCCAAGAATTCCTGCAATACGAACTTGAATATCCAGTCCCAGCAAATACATTACCTATTGAACAATACAAAACAATTTTGTACACCAATGGTTTAGCACAACCTGCTGTAGGCGCAAAACACCAATATTCAGCTGCCTGCACAGTCGTGAGTGGGTATCTGAAGGATGGCAAGTTCCATCTAGAAAACACATACACACAGACTTTAGGGGACTGTAGAGCACAACTTGCAGAGCTCAGGGCTCTGGTGATGGCACTGGAATATACAGATCCAGACAAGTTGACTTTAATTGTCTGTGATTCATACTACTGTGTCCAGTCATTCAATGAATATCTGCATTACTGGTGACAAAATGGGTTCAGAGATTCAAAAGGTAATACCATATAACACAGACTTCTGTGGGGGAAGGTAGTGGACCTGAACGAACAACTACCCAATGTCCATGTTGTACATACCATACACTAGGACACCAACGTGTTGGGATACACGTTGAAGGTAATACTTTGGCTGATGAAGCAGCAAAGTCGGCTGTTGCAATGGCTTCGGTTGCAGCAGTAACACACTCTAGAACAAGAGTGGATGGTGAAACATTAGCAGCTATGGGAGCAACAGCCGAGGGCACACCTATGCTCAAAGCCTATCCCACTAAATATTCCTACCAGATGGGTGTCATGTTTGACGAAGAAGTAAAAATTCCAGGTGTGGGAGTCCGAGTGAGTCCCAACAAAGACCTGAGACCAGAATTAGTAAAAGCAGCGCATGAGGGAATTGCATCTGCACATGCTGGCGTGGCCGCTACAATTTCAATATTACAAACACACTATTGGTGGCCAGGTCTTTACAAACAGGCCAAGCAGTATGTCCTTTGTTGTGACATCTGCCAACAAATAAAAGGTTCTAGCGTTAAGTGCCCACCACAGACAACCCTCTTAATTTCCCCAAAACATTTACAATGTGTGTACTTGGACCACTGTGGTCCCATGACACCAAACAGTGAATACAATATTGTCGCTGTAGACTCATGCTCCAAATTTCTATGGGTCTGGCCACAACGCTCGGCTGACGCTTGAACTGTTATTAAAGATTTGCAAGTCTTTGCTGGTACATACGCTGTTGTGGCTTTTCATTCGGACCCAGGCCCCGCTTTTGCCTTAAGGACTTACAGGATACCATGGCTTCGTTAGGTTTTCAACTGCATTACTCATCTCCATTTCATCCTGAGGGAAATAGTGTAGTGGAGTGACGAAACCGCAATCTAAAGCAATCCTTAACAGCAATATTAGACACAGTTCGTAGTTGGCTTACACCCCTGTATGGAGTTCAGAGAGCACTTAATAATCTGCCTAGAAGGTCCCTGGGGGGGCGTACTTCATACGAGTGCCTGTTTGGAAGTCGAGTGTATGTTCCAGATCTTGATGGTCCTGGCACAGAGGCGGCAGATACACCTTATGACATAAATTAATGTGTCACTGTCTTGCAGGAGTTACAACAATTCCGTGATGACAACGCATCTGCCATTGCTGCCACCTCTGGAATTAGAGATGTACCAGTAACATCAACCTGCTGGATTCCCAAGCTAGGGGATCTAGTATGTGAAAAGTTTGCTGTGAAAAAGGAATTTGGTCCTTCTTATCGTACACCAGTCCCAGTCCTGGGAATACACAGTACCAGAACTGTTATTTTACCACTGCTGCCTGGTTCGAAAGAGAATCGCTTTGTCTCAAACGACAATGTCAAACTATACCATGTGGCCGATCCTGCACAGCAGACCTAGGGGGCTCCTAGGTAGTACCCGAATCCCTCCTACTGCGAACGAGGATCTCCCCCTACAAGACATCTTCAACAATACCGATACCTCTCCGAGCTTGGGGAGTGTGGAAAATGAGCTTTCATTGGTTCCACTGACGACTATCACTTCTTCGATTTCTGCTGATATGGCACAGCCTTCTACAAATTCCACACAAACGGATGTTGTAACATACTACATACCACTGAGGGAATCTTTAGCAGTTTCTCCTCTTCTGAATACACCTCCAGAATTTGTTTGTACAGATGATGGTTACCTTGTTGATGCTGACGACTTTTCTTCGGACCCATCTGCCTCAACTGTGACTGAACTATCAAGAGCCCGTAAGCTAATATATTGGCTAAAAATTAAGGGCCATATTTATACTTTTCAACGCACAACTGCGCCAACGCAGTTGTGCGTCGAAAAAGTTAACGCCGGCTAACGCCATTCTGAAGTGCCTTGCGGGCGCCGTATTTATTCAATGACGTTAGCCGGTGGAGCTGCCTGGTGTGCGTGAAAAAAAATGACGTACACCAGGCAGCGCCGGCGTAGGGGAATATGGAGCTTGGGCGCCAAAAAATGGGGCAAGTCAGGCTGAGGTGAAATTTTCGCCTCAACCCGATTTGCGCCATTTTTTTTAACTCCCAACCCCCATTGAAATGACTCCTGTCTTAGCAAAGACAGGAGTCATGCCCCCTTGCCCAATGGCCATGCCCAGGGAACTTCTGTCCCCTGGGCATGGTCATTGGGCATAGTGGCATGTAGGGGGGCACAAATCAGGCCCCCCATGCCACAATAAAAAAAATAAAAAAATTACTTACCTGAACTTACCTTATGTTCCCTGGGATGGGTCCCTCCATCCTTAGGCCTCCTCCTGGGGTGGGCAAGGGTGACAGGGGGGGTCCCTGGGGCATGGGAGGGCACCTTCCGAGCCCACAGGTCCCTTAATGCCTGCCCTGACCAGGTGCTAAAAAACGACGCAAAAGCGGCTGGACGTCATTTTTTTTGACCCGCCCACTCCCGGGCGTGATTTTTGCCCGGGAGTGTAAATACGGCGCACATGCCTCGGAGTCAATTTTTTAGACGGGAACGCCTACCTTGCATATCATTATTGATACATGGGGTCCATTTCTTAGAATGTCAGCTGTTTTATTATAAAAGACCCCTTAGTCCCAGACACATTAGAGGGAAATTCCAGCCAGATGACCACGGCTGTATGCTGACTGCTGCAAGCTTCGCTACAGCTACTTAGACGGCCGAGCCCTGAACCAGATGGGGACGATGTCTCTTTAGACCTCAGGCCTCTTCTTCAGGTATGAGAGATGATGTTCTCCCAGGGGGAACCCCAAAGAGCAGATTAGGCTTAGTATGCTGTGGTCATACTTAGCATAAGTGAGGGGCTATAGATCCATTCCCCTGTTTAGACAACATGGTAGGACTTGTGTTTTATATTTTTAATCACATGCCTGCTCCTATTGTTTTTTTGTTATTCTCATTAATGCTATTCACCTGCTTTTATCTAAGATGGAGACATTTTAATAAATGGTTATCTAAATATATTCTGCCTCTGCTGCCTTTGCCTGAGTGAGATCTTGGTAACTGAGAGAACAGGATGCGATCTGATGTACCACGATTCCCAGGGGAGTCTATTTTACCATGAGCTCAGTTGCCACAATCATCTCGGTCAGAGATGGGGCGCAGAATGTTTACCGGAAACCCCGGATTAGGCCGACAGGTGTCACCTGGTGTGGAATTGTATTCAGTACCCACAACCCAGGCGATCCTATGCCTCATTACCCTAATGAGAACTTAAGCGACAGCGTAATCCATTAGTTCCCTACTAGAAGGCTTGTAATTAACAGTATTGTTATCCCCAACAACGAACCTAAAAAACCACTTGACTGCTTTACCAGTTTCTTCTTAGAAATGAGGGAAGCCCTTTTATTAATAAGCTTTTTGATAAAGTGACGCTTCTTCAGCACACGGAACTGGCTCTCTGATATAGGGACATTGCCTTTTCGGGTGTTTAGGGCGATATATGAAATGGCAGCCACCAAGTCATCTGAAGCAGCGCACAGGATGGCCTTTCTTTGCTGGGGGCTAGCTGTGACTAGCATTTTTAGGAGGGCTAAATTATGGTGTAGACACACAGACATGGTCAACACTTTATATTATAAGGTTTAGAGTGTAAATGTTATGAAAGTCTTTTTAACAATTCTTTTTATAGGCACTAGGTCTGGTTTTAGGTGTATAAGTGAAGGGGAGATCGGGTGGGAAAATACGGGCACATAGGCCATCATTATGACTTTGGTGGTAACTGCCGCCTACCACCACAGTGACTGCCGCCAACATACTGTCGCCGTGTCAACCAGCCGCCCACCCGCATTAAGACCGTAGACGGAATTCCGCCAGAAGGCTGGTGGAATACCGTCAACGGTAATGGCGGCGGACAGGGGTAAGGTGGCGCTGCTGCCAGCAGCAGCACCACACCAGCAAAACACCGCCGAGCATATCAAGAGCCATGACACGGCCTGGCGGTGTTTTGAAGCTGGACGCTGCTGCTGGCAGCCGCGCAACATCCCGTCTCCTGCTGGAGGACCCCCTGCAAGGACATAAGTCGGGTTCTCCTACAGGAGAACGGAGTGGGGGGTGTTGTGTGCATGTGTGGGGGTGTTGTGTGTGTGGGGGGGGAGTGTCTGTTTCTGTATGTGTGCATGCAGGTGTGAGTCGCGTTGAATACGTGCATGAATGACTGAATGTGAGTGTACATGTATGTTGTATGTTGTGAATGCATGTGTGCGACAATGTATGTTGGTGTGTGGGTATGTATATGTGCATGCGTGGGTGGATGTGGGTATGCATGTGTGTATGATTGTGTATCTGTGGGTGTGTGGATCTGAAAATGTGCAGGAGAGGGAAGGAGGGAGAGGGTGGGGGAGGACTCTCCGCAGGGGGGGCAGGGGCAGGGGAGACCCCTATCAGTGCCAGGGGAGGAATTCCCTGGCACTGATAGTGCCTACTGCCATGGTTTTTGTGGTGGTAAACTTGCCACGAAAACCATGGCGGTAGGTGGGGTCATAATCCTGATGGTGGGATTGTGACGACCGCCTGGCTGGAGACCGAAGTCTCCAGCCCAGCGGCCGTTACCACTCTGGTGGACGGAGTGGTACATTGGTGGTTTGGCTTGAGCCAAACCGCCAATGTCATAATTTGGGAAAAGGTACCGCCAGCCTGTTGGCAGTACCTTTCCCCAAATTACCGCCGTCCGCCAGGGTTATAATCAGGGGCATAGTCTGTAGTATTCTAGAGTGTTGGGTTTTAAGTCCACCAGTAAACAGCCGTGGGGTTTCGTGGTAGCGTTTTAAAGGCTTCCAAGAAAAACTACGGCCCTCATTATGCCGCCCGCCAAGATCTGACCGCCGGGCGGCCGCCAAAGCAGCCGCACTCCCGCCGCGGTCATTTTGAGATCCCCGCTGGGCCGGCCGGCGGAAAACTGGTTTCCGCCCGCTGGCCCAGCGGGGATGTCAGCCGCAACACAGGAGCCGGCTCCAAATGGAGCCGGTGGTGTTGTGGCCGTGCGAGGGGTGCAGTTGCAACCGTCAAGCTTTTTACTGTCTGCTATGCAGACAGTGAAAAGCTGAACGGGGCCCTGTCAGGGGGCCCCTGCACTGCCCATGCCAATGGCATGGGCAGTGCAGGGGCCCCGCGACTCCCCGTACCGCCAGCCTTTTCCTGGGAGTTCAAACCGCCAGGAAAAGGCAGGCGGTACGGGGACTAGTAATCCCCTGGGCAGCCCAGCCCTGGCGGATTATCACCGGCGGGGCAAATGTGGCGGGAACCAAGGGTACCAAGGTACCAAGGGCCCTGTGACCAAGGAAGGTCCCTAAGGGCTGCAGCACATGTTGTGCCGCCCTAATGGACCCCTCACCTGAAACATGCACACTGCCATTGTAGATTGTGTGTGTTGGTGGGGATAAAAAGGAAAAGTGGACATGGCATCCCCCTCAGGATGCCATGCACACAAAATGCTGCCTGTGGCATAGGTAAGTCACCCCTCTAACAGGCCTTACAGCCCTAAGGCAGGGTGCACTATACCACAGGTGAGGGCATAGCTGCATGAGCAATATGCCCCTACAGTGTCTAAGTCAATTCTTAGACATTGTAAGTACAGTATGACCATATTAAGTATATGGTCTGAGAGCTTGTCAAAAACTAACTCCACAGTTCCATAATGGCTACACTGAATACTGGGAAGTTTGGTATCAAACATCTCAGAATAATAAACCCACACTGATGCCACTGTTGGACTTATTACAAAATGCACACAGAGGGCATCTTAGAAGAGGCCCCCTGTAATTTACCTAATCCTTCAGTGCAGGACTGACTGGTCTGTGCCAGCCTGCCACTGAGATGAGTTTCTGCCCCCCTGGGGTGAGAGCCTTTGTGCTCTCTGAGGACAGAAACAAAGCCTGCACTGGATGGAGGTGCTTCTCAGCTCACCCTGCAGGAACTGTAACACCTGGCGGTGAGCATCAAAGGCTCATGCCTTTTGTTACAGCACCCCAGGGCATCCCAGCTAGTGGAGATGCCCGCCCCTCAGGCCACTGCCCCCACTTTTGGCGGCAAGGCAGGAGAGGATAATGAGAAAAACAAGGAGGAGTCACCCACCAGTCAGGACAGCTCCTAAGGTGCCCTGAGCTGAGGTGACCCCTGCCTTTTGAAATCCTCCATCTTGATTTTGGAGGATTCCCCCTATAGGAATAGGGATGTGCCCCCCTCCCTTCAGGGAGGAGGCACACGGAGGGTGTAGCCACCCTCAAGGACAGTAGCCATTGGATACTGCCCCCCTGACCTAAACACCCCCCTAAATTCATTATTTAGGGGCGACCCTGAATCCAGGAAATTAGATTCCTGTAACCTACACCAAGAAGGACTGCTGACCTGAAAGCCCTGCAGAGACGACGGAGACAACAACTGCTTTGGCCCCAGCCCTACCGGCCTGTCTCCAGACTCAAAGAAAACTGCACAGCGACGCATCTGACAGGGACCAGCGTCCTCTGAAGCCTCAGAGGACTGCTCTGAAATCCAAAGGACCAAGAAACTCCCGAGAACAGTGGCACTGTTCACCCACAGCAACATTTTTGCAACAAAGAAGCAACTTTTAAAGAACTCACTCTTCCCGCCGGAAGCGTGACACTTCACCCTCTGCACCCGACGCCCACGGCTCAAGCTCCAGAGAACCAACACTACAGGGAGGACTCCCAGGCGACTGCCTGTAACAAGGAACCCAACGCCTGGACCAAGCACTGCACCCGTAGCCCCCAGGACCAGAAGGAACCGAACTTCAGTGCAGGAATGACCCACAGGTAACCCTCTGCCAAGCCCAGTCGGTGGCTGGTCTGAGAATCCCCCCTGTGCCCTGCCAGCACCGCTAGAGTGACCCCCCGGGTCCCTCCAATGATTTCTATTACAAACCTGACTCCTGCTTTGCACACTGCACCCGGCCGCCCCTGTGCCGCTGAGGGTGTATTTTGTGTGCCTACTTGTGTCCCCCCCAGTGCTCTACTAAACCCCCCTGGTCTGCCCTCCAAAGACAGGGGTGCTTACCTGTTGGCAGACTCGATCCGGAGCACCCCTGTTCTACAGTGGCGCCTATGTGTTTTGGGCACTCTCTTGACCTCTGCACCTGACCGGCCATGTGTTGCTGGTGCAGTAACTTTGGGGTTGCCTTGAACCCCCAACGGTGGGCTGCCTATGCCCAGGAACTTGAACATGTAAGTGCCTTAATTACCTGAAAAACTACCACAAAATAGAGCATTAGAATTATCTAATTTTGCCACTGTCTTACCTCTAAGGGCACAGTATCCCTTACTTTGAGATAGTATATACAGAGCCAACTTCCAACAATAGATATCTATTGTTTGTCATGGGGTATTAAATAAATCAACGTAGGAGGTGTTGAGAGCTATAGAACAGCTGCTTTTAACCTTGAAAAACCAGTTCTGCATGATGTAGCATATGCTTAGATTGTGATGGTGTGAATATTGAGTAATAGCTTTTTCTATCTCAGGGTGATAAGATCGAATACAATCACCATGTTTAGAAGGCCTGTAGGTAACAATGTGTTGTTGTTGAGATTAGTAGGTATGCTGTCTATAATATTAAGTTGGGAGAACTTTAGGGACAGTTCTGCATAAAGATCTTGCCTGCATGAATAAAGCTATACAATATTGTTACAGGTTTGGGATAAAAACTCGGGAGAATTTTCTAATAGCTCCTTTATAAAATAACTTTTACCGCAATTTGAGGGACCTGCAATCTGATGTCCATAGTCGGGGGTTTTGAGACTCTAATGTGCCTTCAATAACCATACAGTAAGGTTTTGTAGTCTTCAGTTAGGACCCTTTTATTAAACACTACGTGTAAGGTTTTTTGCAGCGGTTGGGTTGTAATTTCCCACCAGTTTTTGACTGGACTAAGCTAGGCTGTTTTACAACAATTATTTTATCATTTTCACGGTCGCTCAATATAGCATATTCGTTCATCAGATCCTTTAGACTGTCAAAATTAATTTTGATGGTATTGTTAACTTTTAAGGTGATACGTTTGACTTTCATACACACTACATTGTTAGATGTTTTGTAAGAACAGGTCTTGGGTTCAGATGAGCTAAACTTCACTATGTACTCATCCTTTTCTAGCTCGCAGGTCAGATCTCCTAGATAATTACCTAGTGGGGGGACTTCATCCCCTACTTCGCTCACAAAAATAACCAAGTCGGTATTGTGATACAAACACTTGTCCTGAAGTTTATCCAACAACCTGTAAAGCTCAAAACGAGCGTGAAAGATTGTGAAACGGACTATGAAGATGTTTATATTGTTAGACATTGTGGGCTTCTCTTTTGTGTATTTCCAACACAGAGCTGCAGTCTCATCATTGATAAACTTGCAGCTTGACACATCGTATCAGCGCAAAAAGGTACGTAAACAGTTTGTCAGGAACTGTTATTATGGTAGTGTTTGACAAGTTTGTACGCTGTGTGCATTTTCTCCATGAGGAGTTGAGGCAGAGCTTGGCTAACTGGCGGCTGGCTGGGTTGACCTCAATGAACTCGGGTCTCAATCTTATACCCTTGTGAGTGTAGTAATCATCTATGTTCTTTTGCTTAGAGGTCTCACTAACACATCTATCTGGAAACCCGAAGCCTCCTGCTTGTCTCTTAGAAATACGTTGATATAGTCAGAAAAGATTTGGGGTGTCGTCCTTTCAAAGTGCCATATTTCCATTATTTTCCCAAGTCGGAATCCTTTCTCTAGGGCCACTTGTACCTCAATGCCACATCAGGTCCCCATCAGCATCCTTTGCTCGTCATTGTGTCTGTACTTGTTAGTCTCTTTACTTTCAGAGCATGTTCGACATAGTGGGAACATTAGCTTGCCATTCACTCTGTACGGTAGCACTTTGAAGTAAAGCCTCCGGGGTGGATAGATTTGGCATTTAATTAGCCCAAAGTATTCGCCTATGGATTTAAAGTCCGTATAAATGATGGTGAGATGGCCTAAGGGGTATAACTTCAGTTTGTTCACAAAAGGATACAGACTTGGGAAATCATAATAATGTATTTTCTCACACGCTTCTGTTTGCCATTAAGGAGGTCGGGCGGTACTAGAGCTATGCTTTCAGTTTTTAAAAACATGCACTTGTAGATAGACATACACAAGGAAGACATCATCATGAATTGAAAAGGGTCTATGTATTCTAAGGATTTTGTCATCTTGGGTGTGTTAGGTTTCAAAACATTTTCCTGTTGACTCATCTCCACCACAACGTCTCTGAAGAGATTGCATGATTTTTGCAAGATTATTACATCTGTCTGACAGTAAGCTTTCAACTCTGCTTGAAAATTAAACTTATTTTCACGATTTTCATCATACCAGTGTAAAAAGCTCTCTTTCTTTGCAGGCATCATATACTCAACACCGTAGCTGTCGGGCAGAGGCATGGGACCGTCAAAATTCTGATTCGCCCAGGTGTTCAAAAAGTAGAGGAAATAACCTTTACACCCTAGAGAACCAAAGACTCTTGGCAACTTGGTCAATTTCATGGGCAGAAAATTCAGAGTATCTATGAACCTTATTTGTAAAGGCACAAACGTTAACAGCATCAGTTCGGAGCCCTGGGTGATAAGTTCTATGGACATCTTTTCACAAATCATGTTCTGCAAAATAAAGAATGAGCCAGATGCTTTCGAGTTATGAGCCATCAGGGTATACCTTTGAATTTTGGCTGAATGAAAGTGTTGAGGAAATCATTCATGCATGAACGGCCTTCAAACTCCCAGTTGTCATCGGAAGTTAAATGATGAGCGTAAATATGGTTAGGTTAGTTTACACCTGTCTCTTGTGTACACTGTATATCGAACACTATGTAGTCTTCTGCTTTGGTCGGGGGCTGCTCTTTAACCATGTAACTCCTGTGTCCTGTTCCCACCTGAAAAGATGTTTTACACTTGGAACATTTCATGCCCTTGAATTTGTGATCTTCAGCTGCGTAGCGCCCACACCCCCTACAGTCTGTTTTATTGATGCACCGAACAAGCCGTGCGACCGCCCTGTCCTCCCCCCTCTGGTGGGATACGAAGGGCACGCGGC
This sequence comes from Pleurodeles waltl, assembly GCF_031143425.1. Classification (NCBI taxonomy): domain Eukaryota; kingdom Metazoa; phylum Chordata; class Amphibia; order Caudata; family Salamandridae; genus Pleurodeles; species Pleurodeles waltl. Next base: position 746,859,146 of record NC_090440.1, on the reverse strand, counting down.
TACCCCCTCACCAGGTGCGGCTACCCGGTTGATCCTGCCAGTAGCATATGCTTGTCTAAAGATTAAGCCATGCACGAGTAAGTACACACGGCCGGTACAGTGAAACTGCGAATGGCTCATTAAATCAGTTATGGTTCCTTTGTTTGCTCCATCTGTTACTTGGATAACTGTGGTAATTCTAGTGCTAACACATGCCGACGAGCGCTGACCTTCCGGGATGCGTGCAGAACAAGAATTATTCTCAAAACAGTTTTGCGAGCAACAAAATAGATAACATGTGCGTCATCTCACCTTCTGATCAGTGATTATGACCTAGCCATCCCTTTGACACAATTGACAGTGTATTTCACAATGGTTAGTCGACTAAGTGGTGTAGATGTGGTCGCAATGGGCACACACGTACTTGGCTCCTTGAAAACCCTTCAGGTTGAAGACTCCATAAAAGTGACTTTCATGATGGAGAACATAAACAGTCTTGTTTTTCTCACGCTACCCGGTTGTGAAGTACTTACAAGATCTGTTGTGGTAAAGAACTTTTACCATAACAGAAAATAGTTCTCAAAAAGCCCAAGGTCCTCAAACCCAACCAGTCTGTTGTGCGGTATTTCAAGCGCTGCATGGACTTCAGCCACTCGGCATAATATCAGCATCGGGGGTGCTGCGATCCATCAGTAACCCGGTGATGCTAGCCGCCAGACAAGTGTTGGACGTTCCATTGTTAAATTTGAGCAACCAACGTTATTTCTTACCAATGATTTTACTGTTTAAGATACTCTATAAAGGTCTGGAAACACTCTCCTCACCGCCCCGAAGTAAGAGGGGGATGACTCTGAAGGTCTTTTATGCTACTATTTCTGCCTTACTCTGTAAAAGATTAGAGAAGTTTTCTAGAAATTATATAGCGTCAAACACATCTTGGGATGTCTGTCTTGTGAACAAGGTACTGTCAATGCTCTGTCCCTGGAAGCGTAGTTGAAAGAAATCATTAGGCCCCACAGTGTGTAACAACTCTTCTATGAGCGCTTGTATAGCCTGGTGGATAGATAAAACCCCTTGATCAGAGGAGTTTATGCGCTGTAGGTTAACAAATCTGAATTCTTCATAATGCTCTTTAGCGTTAAATCTCTCTACAGTACGAATGTACCTTCTAAGGCTCTCCAAAAACACAGGCTCTGAATCCTCAGATTGGGGATTGGTGTTGGTTGGTGCGCTCTCAGGTGAATAATTTTAGGATGGCTCACTTTGGTTCTGAGCAGGGGTATTGTTAAGCCTCCTTGTAGCACATATTCTGGCTTTCTTTATTTTACTTATTAAAAGCCTGCACTGCTTAGCGGTATTAGACCACTTTTGTTTCTTACAGGCCTACTCATTTTTAGGCAACCTCCCACAGCCCATTTGAAGAATCGCAGTTGTTTTTGCAAGTGGTGTCCTGGCTGCTTCCCCTACTACACATCCAGCAGAGGGACCCTCTGGGTTTTCATGGCATTCAAGTTTCTCAAATTTACCCCATGAGCGCCTAAAATGTCTGGAGCTCGTTATGTTCTCTCCTAAATTTATGTTTTGAGGCCTAACATGGGGTGCTTTATATGGCGCTGTGAATGTGTTTTTAACTTTTAGGCTGTGGTGGATGGGTTCTAACCGCTTTTTTTTCTTGAGGACTCGTAAGATCTGAAGGGCTTTAGTTAGTAAATAGTGGGCCTTCTTTTTATATTTCGACCTCTGGACAGCTTTAATAATAAATGTGGAACCAGCATTCTTTAGGGGGTGCCGTAGGCCTAGTCATGCAGGTATAACACCTCTGTCTGCAGCGGCTGCTTCACAAGCTTGTAACATTTCTCTTCTACACCTTTCCACCCTCTGAATTATCTCCCTCTGAGCATCCCTCAAGGGATTGTTTTTGCTTCCCTTCCTCCCCAGTTTTAAAGTCTTAGAGTTCAACTTGGGTTTTAGCTTTTTGACAGCCTGCTGTATGTCTTTGATTAATGTCCCTAGTATAGTGTTTTGGTCCAAAACGTCAAATTCTGGGGCCTTAGCTGTGACAGTTGGGGTTATGTGTATATTACCATGAAGCACACCTAGTACAGTTCTCTGTTTACCATCAATAGCCCCATTCTGAAGGTCAGGACTTGGGTGGGTCACAAAAACAGGGTCCCAGTGTGAACACCTGGGTGCTCTGGAGGACGGTTCCCCACTAGACGATGTTTCAAAACTCTGATTTTGAAACCCACTCCAGCCTGTACCACTGTTGGGGTATGTTGAGGCGGGTGATGATAGAATTACACTTGATGGGGGACTGGTGGGATTGTATGCTCCAGGTGGTGTAATCGGTGACATCAGATATGGGGAATTTAAAAGCTGGTCGCAATAGCTCAGGGCCGCAGAGGTGTAGGAAGAGCTGGGACTGAGAACAGGTGATGGTGGAACAGGTGATTGCTGCCCCTCTGGTCTACACCAGAAGGATCACTGTGTGCGGCGGCTGCTGGTGTTTCAGAACTCTCTATGACACCTGTCAGTGACATGAGAAGCCCTATACATGCAGAATAAGGGTCCTCTATGGGGTTATCATTTTCAAGGGTCGAGTCCCAAAAACTATGTGGGATAGTTATAGACTGTTTTGGGGTCCTCTGGGGAGCGCATCTACATTAGACACATCAGACGATGAACATTTAGAGACCTGCAGATTATGGGGACCTGTCTGAGGTGCAACAGAATTTGATTTGAGGATAGATCTAAAAGAATTGTTTGTAGCTCCGGGGCCGCTGGCTTCTTCTTCCCATTCTTTAAGGAAAGGGGATTCATTTTTGGTTTTGTTTTGCATGGCTTGCGATCCCCTTGGCCCTTGCCGTTGTGTGTCTGCGACTGGAAGTGCGCACCCTTTGGGGTCTCCATTCCCATGCACAAATGGAGTTCCTGTTGAAGTGTTCAATGCACTGGTTGTAGGCTTTACTTGTAAAGTGGTGGATTGGTTAAAGTCAGTACCTGGTCTATGACTGTTATTTGCAGAACCAGCACATGGTTTGTCCTGGCGCACACTGCGGCTCTCACTGGGTGTTGACGTCTTTGTGTTTTGAAGGGTCTTGGTAATGTCATTTAGAGGCATCAACATCTGCTTATACTTACACAGGACTTCTCCAGAGATCTTTTGTGATGGCTCTACAATGTAAACATAAAAATGCATATTAAATATTATTACATATTTTTATACCCCCTTACTATATGCTAGAGGAACAAGCTGTCTGAGAGAGAAAGGCATTAGGATTCTTTTCACTCTGAATTTTGTAAAAACACACCTGATATGTTCCTTTGCAGTGTCCCTTTCTTTATAGGAGGACTATCTTTAGACACTGAAGCCTTCTTTTTTTGGACCATCTTTTTTAAACAAGGTTTTAGCTTTTGCGGCTGTATGCTGTCCTTGTATGCCTCCAGGGGATAAGTAAAGAAAAAAGGAATAAAAGTCACATTTACAATATAATACACCAAATTGGCACACTCTCTGAGGGCCCCATCTATAGGGCCTCTATGGGGTTTTTGGAGTGTCAGGGTTGAGGGTAACATAGCATTTACACCAGGGCCCATTTTATTTACTTGCAACAGCCGTATCCTGCTGCACTATGGTCGCTGCAGCTTGAGCCTCTAGGATTTGCTGTAATGCGTTGACTGCCAGCTGTACTTCAGCATCACAACCTATAAAAAACACACATACACAAGAAAACACTTTTAGAAAATAAAAATTTAACAAATAAGAAAGCTTAATTGAGATTGGTAGGCTGACACAGGTCTCTGATCTATGAAGCTCTAAAAAGCTGTACCTTACTGAAAGACAGCCTTTTCCCCGGGGTCCATGCTAGCTCTGGAAGATCCTGCATACAGAAGAGACAAATTTGGCTTTTAAAAACAACTCTAACAATCACAGTTGGCTTTAGACCATAACTCATTTTGCGCCACATTTTATAAGCACCAGACAATCACTAATTTATTAATTATGTACTAGTCAAGAGTAATATACTGCTAAAACCATAACACGACAACTTGGAAAAGCAACCACTCCCAGGAGACTGCACGGTTAAGTAAAACACATGAAATATAAACATAAAGGGCTCTAGATACCATGACGTTTTTTTTTACACTATGTGTTCAGAACTACAACGGTGTATTTTGCATGAAAAGTTAAGCATATGAACAAAAGACCCTCATGAAGTCTCTTTCAACAGCTGTTTTAAATTATGATCCTGGCTAGACCCTAGGCCATACTTACTTTTCTGTTTAAGAGATTTACTGTGCACACAGCACACATATTAAAAAAGATTATGAAAATATAAAAAGGCGGTAAAAACTGTTACTCAAATAATTAAGTGATGAATCAAGACTCTATCATTATAAAATGAGTACATTTTCAATTATTACTAATAGTCATATCTATTTATGCTGTTATGGTTTTTGTGTCGATCATGGCCAAACATGTAATTACTATGCCTATGCTAAACAGGTTCAGCCTCCTTCCCCTAATGAATGTATTCTTTATTAAATAGTTGTGTACAGGTGCTTTAAGTCGGATGTGTTGAGGTGTCTGTCGGATTTCACCAGGAATTCTTACATATACACTGAGAAAAACACTTATGCATTCTCTCTCAAGATACTGTGTTTTAAGTACCCCTAACAAACCGCACCACTCTGCGCTGTTCCTATCCGCCTCCCAGGTGGGCTGCGCCGCCGCACCAAGTGTCACACTTCACGCATTAAAATAATGCAAATTCAGGTCATTTTCAAGCATTATCTCAATGCCTGAAGTTAAGTAAAAACCTCTTTTTCCAGTTTCTCAAGTGTTGAGTTGTGTTTATCGGTGCCACAAGGTAGCACTAGTGTACAACGTAGGGTATAGGATTCTTGATATATTAAGATATTTATGTGGTTCCCTCGTCTTCATCGCTTGATTTTACTTCCAAGAAAGAGTCACTTATAGTTGCTCAAATGTCACTCATAATTGTACTTTAATTATACAAAAAAACATTGTTGCACAACTATGGCTGCAGGGTACACATCCATCCCCAGGGATCCGGTCCAGGTTTCTTCTCTCTCCCCTCATGCTCCCCTGCGCAGGGCAAAGCTGTGGGGAGGCCGTGCCAGGAGGGCAGAGAGCAGGCAGGGGCGGAGACTCACGCTCCGCTCCTCTGCACACGTGCAATGCCCAGCAGCTTGTATGAGGAGACCTGCAGATCCCCGCTGCGACCATGGAGGGTCCGGAAGAGCTGCTGCGCTGTGGTGAGAAGGCGCCAAACCACTAGGGAGAGCACAGCGACCCTCCCACCTGTCCCCCTCCCAATGTAGGAGCCAGCCAAACCTGGGAGAGTGCTGCGTCTCCATCTCGGCCGCCTGGGAGACCGACTGGGGGAACCCGAAAGAAAAGGAGTCACCCATCAGTTGTAAAAGGTGCTGCCTGTCTGCAGACCACCCACTCTGGTGAGTGGGGATCCTTGATAGTGAGGGAGCCCTCCCCGCCAACACCTGAGGTGCAGCAGAGTGGACGACTGACATGGGAAATAGTGGGTCAGGGAGTCAGGGACACGTTATGCAGAGAGCTGCGCTACCTGGAGCCTTGCATGACCGGTGTTATTGTAAACTCTTCAGGGAGGTCTCTCCTGCCCTTTTGCCTGCGTGACTGAACTCACTTCTGAAAGCGCTGATGGGAGCTCCTGGTGCCTGCGTTATACCACCGGACAGCGGGTTCCAATGAATGTACTCCTTAATAAAACATGGGACATCAATTTTGGGGTGCCAGTGCTCTAACGATCTGTGCAGCTGCATTGCCTTGGGCGCTACCTGCAGGGTCTTGCGTAAGGAAGATCCGTTATCTCCGGCCAAGGGAGTAGCTGCAGGGGCCCCTTTCCCCCCCCTGATCTTGCCCATACCGTGAGGGGAGGCCTTGGCTCTGGAGAGGGTAGCCCTCGAGACAGTGGTAGTTGGCCGCATATAACGGTTGGGAGGACGGAAGGAGAACCTCTCCGGAGGTCCCGTGCCTGCCCTACCACCTCTAATTACCGTATTACCCTCAAGAGGAGCACAGGAGTGCCTGGATAGGGACTAGTGTGGCCCTGATAGCCCTCATTGTTTTACCTCACATGCTTAACCTGACTCCCCCTCGACATAGGCCCATATTTATACTTTTTTAGCGCTGCATTTGCACCGCTTTTTGACGCAAAAGCGGCGCAAACTTACAAAATAATATTGTATTTTGTAAGTTTTTTGCCACTTTTTGTGTAAACAAATGACGCAAATGAGGTGCTAAAAAAGTAGAAATATGGGCCATTGTGATAGTCCAGTTGGGGAGTGGAGTGTATATTTGAAGGAGGGGTGGTACATATGTTTATGGGCTGCAATATAGGGATGTTTCCATGATAGGTGCATCTATACTGGTGATACAGAGGACTTACAGAGTGGGGAATGTTTCACTCTATGTGCATTCGTGAGAATGGCTTGGCATTCATGCTGTGTTTGCTACGATGTGCCTTCTCTGTAATATTGATGACCTGACTACTGCTTGTGTTGCAGAGTCCACCACACCATCAGAGTTGCTGGCTGACTAACACAATTCCAAAAAACACAAAAAAACAAAAACAACACATAAGGGGGAATGGAGCATGGAGCCTGCCCCTTTAAAAATAGGTACAACCCTCAACAGATGCCTCACTACTGCCACAACTACAATCAGAGACTACCCTTGAGAGCACAGACAGCCACCCTACAAGCAATGGTGTCTTTGGGTGAGTACATGAAAGCATTGTTTTTATTTGTAAATTGTTTAGGATATTAAGGTTGCTCTGACCCTACTGTGCCACAAACCCTGAAAAAAAGGCATCTAGGAGCTGTAAAAGCCTTAAGGTTACAATCAGGAGTGCCACCCAAAACCTTCAGCAACATGGTGTATGATTAGTCACAACAAATACAAAGCCACCCTGTATTAAAAACCTTTCAAAACTACATTGTAAACATACATGCCTTAGTTATTTACCTTAAGTAGAAGATGGCTAGCACCAGCTTTTTGAGCTCTGCCCTTCATACGTTTTCTCCTTGATGGCCCGTGGTAGCCTTGCTCTCTGCAAACTTCAAATAAGTAGTTCAAAGCTGCTTGTGAATGTGGTTGTGTGTATGATACATGAGGGGGGCTTTTACACTTGTTACAGCATGCTAATTATGCATCGCCCACACTTTGTGGAGAAGGTGGGCTCAGAAATATGTGTTTTAGGGTTTCCATACATAACATTGGGATGCTTCAACCATTGATTGTGTCACCATGGGCTGTCACTTTATACTTTGACATATGCTAATCACATTTGAGCCCTGTGAAGTAAGCAGTAACAAGTAGGACAGATACGAAAATATGGGTGGGGTAGCAACTCCTCTAGAAAATGCGTATCTGCATGAAACCCACCATGGGTGTGCAGACCACACTTATCTGCCCTTTACACACAGTTTCCCTCCTTAAGACGTCTATGACTTGTGATTTTAGCTGTCTTTCTCTAAGGCAGGATACACTCTTGTTGATCCATTCTGTACATGCGCTGCAAGAAGATTATTTTTTTTTTAAAGTCACATTTGACCACCACCTCTTTGGGTTAGGTAGCAATGGGAAGGTTGGCTGTGTATTTCCACTGCTCCTCTCTGTGAGGAGGCAGACAGCTGGCCCTGTCACCTGTCTGAACATGCCATGGCTGCCCTCTTAAACTCAGAAACACAGTGCATACCGGTAGGGCTACAATTTTACATATTCCATAAGTGGGATGTGGCAAGGACCCTGGTACATGACTAACATGTGATTAGATGATGTCACACCCCACCTAACCCACCTCCACCTACGTCAGTTCCGGGGAGGACTCTCAGGCATTGAGGACATCACTTCCAGGGCGGGGCACCTGTCATTTTTGAGTTTGAGGAGCAAAGGTATCCTTGTAACCCGCTCACATACTTTCTGATGGAAACTTCTACCTACATATTGTAGGAGGCTGGCCTGGCTTGTAGTGGGTACCAGAGGTACTTACACCTTGTGCCAGGTCCAGTTATCCCTTATTAGTGTAGAAGAGGTGTTTCTAGCAGCTTAGGCTGATAGAAGGTAGCTATGGCAAAGCAGCTTCGGCTGAACTAGGAGACATGTAAAGCTCCTACTATACCACCTATATCATATGCACAATATCATAAGAAAACACAATACACAGAGTTACTAAAAATAAAGGTGCTTTATTTTTATGACAATATGCCAAAAGTATCTCAGTGAGTATCCTCAGTAAGAGGATAAGATATATACACAAGTTATATGTACACAAACCAAAATTAGGTTAGTAATAGCAAGAAAGGTAATGCAAACAGTGTAGAATTACAATAGATTGCAATAGGAGCACATAGGTATAGGGGCAACACAAATCATATACTCCAAAAGTGGAATGCGAACCACGAATGGACCCCGAACCTATGTGAGCTTGTAGAGGGTCGCTGGGACTGTAAGAAAACAGTGAGGGGTAGAAAAATACCCCAACCCAAGACCCTGAAAAGTAGGAGTAAAGTGTACCTACTCCCCCCAGAGAGCACAGAAGTCGTAATAGGGGAGATTCTGCAGGAAGAACAAACACCAGCAATGCAACAACAGTGGATTTCCGGACCTGAGTACCTATAAGACAAGGGGACCAAGTCCAATAGTCGCGACAGTGTCGAGAGTGGGCAGGAGCCCAGGAAACGCCAGCTGAAGATGCAAGGAAGCTGCCACCGGGTGGAAGAAGCTTGGAGTTCTGCAAGAAAAAAGAGGATTAGGGACTTCTCCTTTGGAAGATGGATGTCCCACGTCGCGGTGAAGCTTGCAGAGGTGTTCCCACGCAGAAAGACTGCAAACAAGCCTTGCTAGCTGCAAGGGTCGCTGTAGAGGTTTTTGGGTGCTGCTGTGACCCAGGAGGGACCACGATGTCGCCACTTGAAGGAGGAGACAGAGGGGGCACCCAGCAATTCAGGGAGCACTCACAGAAGCAGGCAGCACCCGCAGAAGTACCCCAACAGGCACTTAGAAGAAAAGTGAACCGGAGTCCATGCAAAGTCACAAAAGGGAGTCCCACGACGCCGGAGGACAACTTAGAAGGTTGTGCACTGCAGGATGGAGTGCCGGGGACCCAGGCTTGGCTGTGCATGAAGGAAATCCTGGAAGAGTTCACAGGAGCTGAAGCAGCTGCAAATCACGCGATTCACAGCTTTGCAGTCTAGCGTAGGGAGGCAAGGACTTACCTCCACCAAACTTGGACTGAAGAGCCACTGGACTGTGGGAGTCACTTGGACAGAGTTGCTGTGTTCCAGGGACCACGCTCGTCAGGATGAGAGGGGACCCAGAGGACCAGTGATGCACTCTTTTGGTGCCTGCGTTAGCAGGGGGAAGATTCCGTCGACCCACTGGAGATTTCTTCTGAGCTTCTGGTGCAGGGTGAAGGCAGGCTACCCCCAGAGCATGCACCACCAGGAAACAGTCGAGAAAGCCGGCAGGATTAGGCGCTACAATGTTGCTGGTAGTCGTCTTGCTACTTTGTTGCGGTTTTGCAGGCGTCCTGGAGCAGTCAGCAGTCGATCCTTGGTAGAAGGTGAAGAGGGAGATGCAGAGGAACTCTTGCATTCGTTATCTGAAGAATTCCCCAAAGCAGAGACCCTAAATAGCCAGAAAAGGAGGTTTGGCTACCAAGTTAGGAGGATTGGCTACCAAGAGAGGTAAGAGCCTATCAGAAGAAGCCTCTGACATCACCTGCTGGCACTGGCCACTCAGAGCAGTCCAGGGTGCCCCCAACACCTCTGTTTCCAAGATGGCAGAGGTCTGGGACACACTGGAGGAGCTCTGGGCACCTCCCCTGGGAGGTACTGGTCAGGGGAGTGGTCACTCCCCGTTCCTTTGTCCAGTTTCGCGCCAGAGCAGGGCTGGGGGATCCCTGAACCGGTGTAGACTGGCTTATACAGAGATGGGCACCATCTGTGCCCATCAAAGCACTTCCAGAGGCTGGGGGAGGCTACTCCTCCCCAGCCCTTCACACCTATTTCCAAAGGGAGAGGGTGTAACACCATCTCTCAGAGGAAATCCTTTGTTCTGCCTTCCTGGGCCAGGGCTGCCTGGACCACAGGAGGGCAGAAACCTGTCTGAGGGGTTGGCAGCAGCAGCAGCAGCTGCAGTGGAGACCCCGGAAAGGCAGTTTGGCAGTACCCGGGTACTGTGCTAGAGACCCGGGGGATCATGGAATTGTCCCCCCAATACCAGAATGGTATTGGGGGGACAATTCCATGATCTTAGACATGTTACATGGCCATGTTCGGAGTTACCATTGTGACCTATGTATAGTGCACGTGTGTAATGGCGTCCCCGCACTCACAAAGTCCGGGGAATTTGCCCTGAACAATGTGGGGGCACCTTGGCTAGTGCCAGGGTGCCCACACATTAAGTAACTTGCCATCCAACCTTCACTAAGTGAAGGTTAGACATATGGGTGACTTATAAGTTACTTATGTGCAGTGGTAAATGGCTGTGAAATAATGTGGGCATTATTTCACTCAGGCTGCAGTGGCAGGCCTGTGTAAGAATTGTCAGAGCTCCCTATGGGTGGCAAAAGAAATGCTGCAGCCCATAGGGATCTCCTGGAACCCCAATACCCTGGGTACCTCAGTACCATATACAAGGGAATTATATAGGTGTACCAGTATGCCATTGTGAATTGGTAAATTTAGTCACTAGCCTGTTAGTGACAAATTTGGAAAGCAGAGAGAGCATAACCACTGAGGTTCTGGTTAGCAGAGCCTCAGTGAGACAGTTAGGCATCACACAGGGAACACATACAGGGTACATACTTATGAGCACTGGGGCCCTGCCTGGCAGGGTCCCAGTGACACATAGACTAAAACAACATATATACAGTGAAATATGGGGGTAACATGCCAGGCAAGATGGTACTTTCCTACACATATGCCTCACCTTTTTAATATTCCCAGGTGTGATAGCTTTCCTGTGTCTGTAGGTGCCGCTAGGCTGTGTCATGGCATCTGTTACCACCCGGACAAGAAATCACCAGAGCCATATAGTGCCATCTCAGCAATGCAGATTCAGAAGCAGTTCTCTATAGAATATTCTCTACAGCTGTCCGTTTTATGCAGCGCTAGGCAGGGTGTCAGTTTAAAAAGTTAGGTTTAAACCTGGTGTTTCCTACCATGGACAAATGCCCATAATGTCTGTCTGTGCTGCTTGGGGGCCTACGTATGGCTTGAAGTTGTGTAATGAATGTGGTCTCATGCACTCTAAAGCTGTAAATGAGCAGTAAGTGAAGCTCCTGATGTAGCCTGACATCTGTCATGCTTAGGTCCTGCTCAAAGTCCAGGTCTTCCCCTTCTTCTAACACATTGAAGGAGACGAGGAGAAGGCACATTAAGTGGTGCTGGAGAGATGAATGTACATTCAGATCCCAATCCCATTTCACCAGTAGGTACCCACCCTTCTTCCCACTGATGGTGACCAAGTCTTCCTCAGAGCTGGAGTTGGCAGAGGCCACCCTGGCGGCAGAGCCAGCTTTGATCCGAGCACTGAAGCCAACGTCAACTGAGTTGCTTATCCTTCCTCCAAAGTATCTATAATTTCCAGAACTGATCCAGTGCAGGTCATGGTATTCAGCCAGGTCAAGTGGATGCTTTTTGTAGAGCCCAGATTCAGTCTGTTGTAACCTCAGGCCCCAGGGAACACCCAAAGATACTACCACCAACAATCTCTTCCCTGGTGCTAGTTGGCCCTCAGGGCATCCCACAGGCTCAAACGGCACTGTGCCTGCCCCAAGGTTCTGCTGGTAGCTCCTCCTGGTATCTACACCTTGTTTTGAACCCATTCTGCAAACAGCAAACAAATCATCCTGGTGCGCTCAAGGAGACATGCGCAGAGTTGAGATGACTGGACAGGTATACTATTCCTGTTACTGCAAAAGGACATTGGCAGGCTCTGTCCAATTCTCAGTCCTAGGGACGTGAGTACATTTCTCTGCTATCCCTTTCACTGGTTCTTCTGACTCTTGAACAAGGAGACTTGATGGTGCTCCTGGACTTGCAGGATGCATACTTTCATACTCCAATGCTGCAGTCACATAGGAGGTTCCTGAGCTTTGTGGTAGGCACAGCATTCCCAATGGATTGGCATCTGCCCCTTAAGGCCCAGCTTTATGGGTTTTTGACGCACAGCAGTGCAGCAAGTCACCTTGCTGCGCTGCCCTGCGTCAAAGGGAAAGGGCAATCTGGTGTATTCCTGTCCTTTCCCACTGAGCTGCCGCCGTACTGGCTGCCCAGCGCCAATTCAGGCACCCTTGCACCATGGTGCAAGGGTATCTGCATTGTAGGTAGGATTGCTTTTGTGCAGGAAGAGACACCTTCCTGCATATAAACAATCCTGGGAGGCATTTTCCTCTTTCTGTGTGTGCTGAAGAATGCAGCGCACACAGAAAAAGGGAAAATTGTTGTAAAATAAAGAAATTTCTCCTTGTTGCTCCTCCCCTAGGGAGGCATGAGTTTTTGACACATCCTCAAGTTTACACGGCATGGTAAATCTGAGGAAACATCAAATTCCATAGGTGTTGCATGGGAACATCCACCGCAATGCCCATGGAACGCCTCCCTAACCAGAGCATGGCAACGCAGCAATTTACGCTATCTTGCCTTGCTCCGTATCTAGGAGGCCGTACAAATCCATGCAAAGTGGCTTTGTGTGGCCTCATAGATATGGTTGAAAGTTTTGCACCACCACATCATTAAAAGTGACCCAACATGGTGCAAGCCTCTCATAAATTTGCCCCGGAGTCTTTACCAAGATTGTGGTGATGGTTACACGAGAATTTCAATATTCATGTCTGTATCTCAATGATTGGCTGTGGATGGCAGATTCTCTGCAGTTGATCTGAACGGCACAGTGACCCAGCTATTCGACTTGGGATCCTTCCCTTGCCAGAGTCTCACCTAGAGCGTTGCAACATCTTCTGTTCATAGGTGCAGTGTTAGACATAAATTCTCTAAGATCCTTTTCACCTCCCCAGAGGCTTTGGGGCATGATTTGATATTTCTGGGCAGGGCTCTGATTCCATGCCTGACAGTCGTTCACCTGCTAAGTCTACTAGCTTCTTGTAACCTTCTGATCATTGCTATCTTCTGGTATATGTGTGTGCTCTAGTTGTGCCTTCACCTTAAGGGATTCTAACTTGAGGGTTCTCTGGTGGACAATATCACAACCACTCTGTAATCAGAGGCAGATCTCTGCTGTTAGTTTGTAGGGGAGAATCAAAGATGCAGTAAACCCTTGTGCCATCCTTCAGCAGTAGTCACACTGGTAACAGATGCCTTCACTTTAGGTTGGAGGATTTAAAGATTGAGGCCTTTTGAACATAGGACGATATGTTTAGTGACAAAGGCCCTCATTACAATATTGGCGGTAAAAGCCGCTTACCACCGTGCAGAAGACCGCCAACACACCGCTGCGGCCGTGGATTTCCGCCACAGCTATTATGACCCACATTTCGGAATCGGCCAAAATTCAGACACCCACACAAGTCCACCACACCATAGGTCAGTGATAAACTGGCGAAAACAAAACCTCCACCGTTACTCCAAAAGAAATACCCCCACACTATCACGACACACGAATCCACGCAGCGGTCTTTCAACCGCGGTATTCCATTGGCGGTACACACCGCCGCGCTCAAAATACACACACACATACAAAACACTACCACATTGGACAATTCGAAATACAGACACCTGATATACATACACACACCACTCCCACACACCCATTACAATATAAAACACACACCCACATCACCCACATCACCCACAAACCCCCACAACAAAAAATTCCAAAAGAAGGCCAGAGAGAGACAGCACCAGCAAGAACAACAGCATCCACAGGCACACAACACCATCACCCCCACAACTTCCACGCACCTCACACAACACACCACTACATATCAGCACACTTATCACCACACAATCCACCCCACACCTCACCTACACCACCCAATGGCACGGCAAAGACACCCCAGGTTCTCGGAGGAGGAGCTCAGGGTCATGGTGGAGGAAATCATCCGGGTAGAGCCACAGCTATTCGGATCACAGGTGCAGCACACCTCAACATCAAGGAAGATGGAGGTATGGTGAAGAATAGTGGACAGGGTCAACGCAGTGGGACAGCACCCAAGAAATCGGGAGGACATCAGGAAGAGGTGGAACGACCTACGGGAGAAGGTGCGTTCCGTGGTCTCAAGACACCACCAGGCGGTTCAGCGGACTGGCGGTGGACCCCCACCTCCTCACCCACATCTAACAACATGGGAGGAGCAGGTCTTGGCGATTCTGCATCCTGAGGGCCTCACAGGAGTAGGTGGAGGAATGGACTCTGGTAAGACAAATCTTAATTATTACATCCCCCACCCTACCTGCATGCTATCACATACCCCCACCCTCACCCCGAGCACCCCAACTCCTCACATATGTCCCAACATCACAAACCACCCATCCCAACACCAAGTCCTGCATGCAACAACAAAGCATGGACACCCATCACTAAAGCATGCCCACTGCACATACCCATACAACCCCCCTAAACCATCATCACACAAGGTCCCACACAGGAATGCAAGCACTGGGGTACATGGTCACCCACCCATTGCACACCATGACACATACAGATGTAATAACCATCCTTTTATACCCCTGCAGGACCCCTACCCAACTTCACCGGACAGGAGGGTCCACACATGTCCACACCACCAACAGAAGAGGCCCACAGTGATTACAGCACCTCTGTCCAACTGGATCTAGATGACCAGCCCGGCCCATCAGGGACCTCGGGACAGTCGGTTCCCCTCACACTGGCACAGGCCATCACAGACCTTCCCCCTCTGGAAACACCAGCACAGCACCCACCCAGCGGGCCCATACCTCCGTCCCCAGGACACGTCAATCAGCAGTGTGTCCACCACTACAGGGAACCCAGGATAACCCACCACCCCAACAACAACAGGGACCTGGGGGCAGTGGTAGTGGGCACACGGTCCAGGGGACGGAGGCCCAGGAACACAGGGGAACTGGGAGGGCTGCTGTGTGACAGGGGCGGACAGGCTAACGGAACCCACTCTCCACGAGGCCCTCTCCTCCATCATGGGAGCCTACCACCACTCCCAGGAGACGATGGCAAAGGTACTGGCCAAGTTTCAGGAGACCCAGCGCCTGCAGGAGGAACAGTATATGGGCTTCAGCAAGGAACTCAGAACCATCAGCTCCACCCTGGGCACCATCGTAGGGGTGCTGAAGGAACTACTCAACACCAGGAGGGACACTGTGGCACTACAAGGAGCCCCTGACACTAGCATGGACGATGAACTGCCCACCACCTCCGCCGGTGCTAGTGGACAGGACGCCCCGCCACAGGACAACCACACCAGCACCCCACCCCCTGCAGAGGGAGAACCACCCCGCAAACGGTCCCTGAGATCGAGGACAAAGACAGAGCACGATGCCAAGACCTCCGCCAAGAAATGAGACCACCCTGATTGTCATCCATCTGTCCCACCTTGTCACCCTGTCCATCCTTAAACTGCTCCAGCTCCACTTCCTATGCCCCTTTGGACAATGCACCTGTGAGACTAATAGACTGGACTCTGCCATGGACATTCCTCCGCCTTCACCCCTCACCATTTCACTACCCCCTCCAATATTGAGCACTTAAATAAACGCACTTAAAGCACAAAACAATCTGGAGTCTGTCTGTGATTATGAAATAGTGTATTAGCAATTACAGTGACAAAATGCTCTTTCAATTGTAATGTCAACATACCTATGTCACACAGCTCTAGTCCATGAGGAATCAAAGCAGATGTCACACAGTGGGACCCACATCTGTGAAATCGTAAGGGAAAGTGACAACTCAGTGACCATACACTGGGTGAAAACGACAGACAGTAGAGAGGTAGTAGTGTTTAAGTACATGTAGTAGGCAGGTCTGTACTCTTACCTGTGTCTCACTGGAAATATTGCAGGATCACTGAGTCCCTGTTGTTCATGTCTTCTTCCTCTGCTTCCTCGTCTTCACTATCCACAGGCTCCACAGCTGCAACAACACCGCCATCTGGACCATCTTCATGCAGAAAAGGCACCTGTCGTCGCAATGCCAAGTTGTGAAGCATACAGCAGGCCACGATGATCTGGCACACCTTCTTTGGTGAGTAGAATAGGGATCCACCTGTCATATGGAGGCACCGGAACCTGGCCATCAGGAGGCCGAAGGTCCACTCGATCACCCTCCTAGTTTGCCCATGGGCCTCATTGTAGCGTTCCTCTGCCCTTGTCCTGGGATTCCTCACTGGGGTCAGTAGCCATGACAGGTTGGGGTAACCAGAGTCACCTGCAAATGTCGAGGGACAAGTGTTAGACACACACTAACCTGTAGGGTAACCCCAAACCCAGACAACCATTCCCACTGACTTGCCTCCAGGTGCTCACCTAATAGCCACACATGGTGCCTCTGGAGTTGACCCATCACATAAGGGATGCTGCTATTCCGCAGGATGTAGGCGTCATGCACTGAGCCTGGGAACTTGGCATTCACATGGGAGATGTACTGGTCTGCCAAACATACCATCTGTACATTCATAGAATGATAACTCTTCCGGTTTCTGTACACCTGTTCACTCCTGTGGGGGGGGGGTGGGGGGCAAAGCCACATGGGTCCCATCAATGGCACCTATGATGTTGGGGATATGTCCCAGGGCATAGAAATCACCTTTCACTGTAGGCAAATCCTCCACCTGAGGGAAAACGATGTAGCTCCGCATGTGTTGCAGAAGGGCAGACAACACTCTGGACAATACGTTGGAAAACATAGGCTGGGACATTCCTGGTGCTATGGCCACTGCTGTTTGAAATGACCCACTTGCAAGGAAATGGAGCACTGACAGCACCTGCACTTGAAGGGGGATTCCTGTGGGATGGCGGATTGCTGACATCAGGTCTGGCTCCAACTGGGTACACAGTTCCTGGATTGTGGCACAGTCAAGCCTGTATGTGATTATGACATGTCGCTCCTCCATTGTCGACAGGTCCACCAACGGTCGGTACACCGGAGGATGCCGCCATCTCCTCACATGTCCCAGCGGACGGTGCCTATGAAGGACAACAGCGAGCACAGAGTCAACCAACTCAGAGGTACGTACCCACAGTTTACCCAGAACACCAATCATACACAAAAGGTAGCCTGTATGTGTGTTGAGTCTAGGCCTAGGTATGTGTGACGCAGTTGGAAATGAAGCCATGTGGGCCCCTGAAATGGCGGCTGCCTGACCTCTAAAGTAGGACAATGGGATGTGAGGTAACAGCGCTGGCGTTGTACACCGTCGCGGTAGGCGGTCAAGACCGCAGCGCAATGCTGCATTGGTTAACATTGGACCCTATGGGTCCCAGGAGCCAATGACGATGTACGCCGGCGGTGACGGTACGCACCGCCGCGGACGTGACCGCCATTTTCTATCTGTTTAATCACTCGATACCTGATGTTCGACAGGAGACTGCAAGTGCTGCAAGTGCTGCTGTGACCTCAGTCTGGAAGAGACAATGGCTCGAGTGTCTGGGGAAAGGGCCCCTGCCTTCACATCGGAGGAGTTGGAGAATCTCGTGGATGGGGTCCTCCCCCAGTACACGCTACTCTACGGTCCTCCAGACAAAAAGGTATGTACACAGGGAGCATGTTGTATGGGCTATGCCTGTGTGGAGAGGGCTGGATGTAAGAAGGAAGGGGGGAGAGTGCTGCGTGCATGAAAGACGGTGAATGCATGTGCCACATGGAAAGGGTAGGGATTGGGGCCAATCACTTTGACGGTGCAGTTGGTAATAACTTCTCTTTTTCCCCTGTACATTTCATGTAGGTCAGCGCCCACCAGAAAAAAGATATTTGGCGTGCCATCGCCAAGGACGTCCAGACCCTGGGGGTCTACCACAGACGGAGCACCCACTGCCGTAAAAGATGGGAGGACATTCGCCGCTGGAGCAAGGAGACAGCGGAGGCTCAGCTGGGGATGGCCTCCCAACGTGGGAGGGGTGCACGTCGCACCATGACCCCCATGATGTTCCGGATCCTGGCGGTGGCCTACCCGGAGTTGGATGGGCGCTTGAGGGCATCACAGCAGCCACAAGGCGGTGAGTGCACTCTCATTCTGCTGACTTTGCGCGCAGTGGAGGTGTCTGGGTGGGGGAGGTGGGCTGTGGGTTTCCCTAGGCCAGGGCGAGTTCCGTAGGCAAGGCCCCTCCGTAAGGCAGGCCATGTGGCACCCCAGCCCACCTCTGTAGAGTGCCAAGTACACCTAGTCATGCCCCTGTGTCATCTATGTGTACAGATGTCGTCCATAGCCTTGTAGGCCATTTCCCAGGAATTGAACAGTGAAGCCCAAGAGCGCGGCGTAGTGCAGGGGGCTTCTGTGTCTGTCGTGTCCGCCAACGGTAGCGGTAATGCATGCACTCAACATGTCTCTCTTCTGTCTCCCCCCCCCTTTTTGTGGTCTCCCTGTTCTTGTGTGCATTAGCATCATCAGGTGGAGGAGCAGTGGCACCGGAGCACGAGGGAGCTGCATCCCACATGGCCCTGGAGGGCGACACTACGGAGTCTGAATTCACCAGTGGGACGGAGGGCGAGGGGAGCTCCACGGCGGGGACAGGAGCTGAGACCAGCGACATGGACTTGTCCTCTGATGGGAGCTTCCTTGTGGTGGCGGCAACATCTGTGCCCCCCGCATCTACAGGTACAGCCGCCACCCCCCTACCAGCACTGCCCTCCCAGCAGCCCCTCAGCCTTTGACCCGTGCCCGCTCACCCAGGAGGGTGGGCATTACCTTCGCCCCAGGCACCTCAGGCCCTGCCCCAGTCACCCCTGCTGCCCTCAGTGAGGAGGCCATTGACCTCCCTAGGTCCCTCACTGTTGGGCAGTCTACCATTTTGAATGCCATCCATGGTGTAGAGAGGCAGTTGCAACAAACAAATGCATTCCTAGAGGGCATTCATTCTGGTCAGGCGGCCCTTCAGAGAGCTTTTCAGACTCTGGCCTCAGCACTGATGGCAGCCATTGTCCCCGTCTCTAGCCTCCCCCCTCCAACTTCCTCCACTCCGACCCAATCCCCTGTACCTCAGCCTATCCCAAGCACACCTACAGACCAACATGCACACACCTCAACACCCAAGGGTAGCTCAGGCAAACATAAGCACCACACATCCCACAGGCATTCACGCATCACACACATGCAGACACAGCAACATCCACTGCCTCCACTGTGTCCCCCTCCTCCTCGTCTCCCTCCTCCCTCCCAGTCTCGTCTACACTCACACCTGCATGCACTACATCTACAGCCACAACGTCCCTCTCCAGCACACCCACCACCACACCCCGCTCACGTGCAGTCACCACCCCCACTACCATTGACACGTCCCCTGTGTCCTCTCCCAGTATGTCTGTGACGCCCCCTCCCAAGATACACAAACGCAGGCACACACCCACCCAACAGCCATCCACCTCACGACAGCCTCCAGCGCATGCACCTTCACCCAAAGTCACCAAACGTACACCTCCTACAACCACCACCTCTTCCTCCACTCCCAAACCCCCTCCAGCTACCCGTCCCAGTGTGTCCCAAAAACTTTTCCTGTCCACCCTTGACCTCTTTCCCACACCTCCCCCACCCGTCCATCTCATAGGTCCCGAACTAGCACCTCAGCCACAACATCTCCGGGACCAGTGGTGCCTGTAGTCACCGGAATCTGGAGTGCACCGGCCACCAGGGCAGCCAGTGTGGCACGGAGCCACAGCACAGACAGTCCCCCACCTGTGAAGCATCAGAAGTTGGCCAGTGCCCGGCGGGAGAGGGGGAAGACTCCAGCCACAAAAGCCGCTCCCAGGGGTCCCGGTGGAGTGTGGAGTCAGCTGTGACACCTTCCAAGGTGGGGAAGGGCCACAAGAAACCCGGCAAGTCTGGGAAGAGCAGCATGGCGGAGAAGACCGCCATCATCCCCGCTGCCCAGGAGGCCACCGCCAGCACCAGCCCAGCTGCCCAGGAGGCCACCGGCAGCACCAGCCCAGCTGCCCAACAGGCCACCGCCAGCGCTAGCCCCGCTGGGCCATGAATGACTGCCAGCACTAGCCCCGCTGGGCCATGAAGGACCGCCAGTAAAAGACCCGCTGGGCCTTGAAGGACTGCCAGCACTAGCCCCGCTGGACCATGAAGGACCGCTAGCAAAAGCCCCGCTGGGCCATGTAGGACCGCCAGCAAAAGCCCCGCTGGGCCATGAAGGACCACCAGCAAAAGCCCCGCTGGGCCATGTAGGACCGCCAGCAAAAGCCCAGCTGGGCCATGAAGGATCACCAGCAAAAGCCCCGTTGGGCCATGAAGGACTGCCAGCAGCTGAGACCCTACAATGGAGACCGCCATCTCAAGCACCGCTGAACAGGGCACCGCCATCTCAAGCACCGCTGAACAGGGCACCGCCATCTCAAGCACCGCTGAACAGGGCACCGCCATCTCAAGCACCGCTGGCCCATGAGCGGCAAGGGCACTGACGCAACTGAGTCCGTCACGGGGTGAATGATGCACTCTGGGCACCATGCCCCCTCCAGAACCAGTGGAGACTGTTATCCACTTGTGAGACTGTGGCTTTGCACTCCCCAGGATTGAACAGTGGCCAACCCACCCACTGTAGAGACTTGTGAGACTGTGGCTTTGCACTCCCCAGGGTGGAACAGTGGGCAACCCACCCACTGTGGAGACTTGAGAGACTGTGGCTTTGCACTCCCCAGGATTGAACAGTGGGCAAACCACCCACTGTAGAGACTTGTGAGACTGTGGCTTTGCACTCCCCAGGATGGAACAGTGGGCAACCCACCCACTGTAGAGACTTGAGAGACTGTGGCTTTGCACTCCCCAGGATTGAACAGTGGGCAAACCACCCACTGTAGAGACTTGTGAGACTGTGGCTTTGCACTCCCCAGGATTGAACAGTGGGCAACCCACCCACTGTAGAGACTTGTGAGACTGTGGCTTTGCACTCCCTAGGATTGAACAGTGGGCATGGGGCCACCTTGTGGATTTGGCATTGTGCACTCAAGCGGCTGAGGTGCCCCCCTTTCCCTCCCCCTGAGGTGCCTGTTTAGTTGCTGTCTGATGCCCCTGCAGTGTTCTCTCCATCATGGTCGGGGATCTTGTGTGGGCCTCGCCCATACGGTGTGGTCCCAGTGTTCCACGGACTTTCTTAGAGCACTACCTGGACTACTATGCTTGGTATATATTATGTACATGGTGTATATATGTATTTCTGCCTATTTGCTTTTACTATATTACAATGGTTACACTCATTTTCTATTGTCTTTGCATTCTTCCAGGGGGTTTGGGGGGTGTAACTGTGATGTATTGATATGCACTAGTGTGTGTGTTGTAGTGGGTGAGGGTGAGGGTGGGGGTGTTGCATGTGTGTGTCCCTGTTTTTTGCCTCCCCCCTCCCCTGTGTCATAGGTGCAGTACTCACCGTGGTCTTCGCCGCCGGCGTTCGTGCTCCTGGTAGAGGAGCAGGAAGACTATTGCAGGGAGAATTTGGAGTTCCGGGTCCATGGCGTCCTCGTTCCTCGTGGAGTGTGTAGAGGTGAGCGTTTTCCCTTCGGGATTCCTGTTTCCGCCGTGTTTTTATCCACGGTGAATCCGCCCCGGAAAAGGTGGCGGATTGGCCTGTCATGATAGTGTGGGCAGTACATTGTCTCCCGCCTGTCTGTTGGCGGTGACCGCCGCGCTGTTTGTTTGTACCGCCGTGGCGGTCGGAGTGTTAAAGTGGCTGTCTTTGTTGGTGGTTTCCGCCACGGTCGTAATTCCAAATTTTTTACCGCCGGCCTGTTGGCGGTCTTACCGCCGCTTTAACACCGACCGCCAGGGTTGTAGTGACCACCAAAGTCTTTCTTGATATCCATTTGCAGTCGGTCTGTCCAGATCCTTAGGAACAACAGGATGCTGATATTGTATGTCACCAAGAAGAGTGCTTGATGTCCCTTCCTGCGTAAAAACAATCCTGCCTACACCACAGACACCCTTGCACTATGATGCAACCGCCACCGTGAGATCAGCTGCCCCCTCCATAGCCCCCAGAATTTGACATAAACGATGCATGTTGGAAGAGGTGGCCAGGTGTGGGATAAGCCCACATTGATCTGGATGAACAAGGGAATCAAGCATTGGGAGTAATTTATTGGCTACAGGATCCTGTAATCGATATTGAGCATGGAGAGTGGGTGGCATGAGCTCACCAAATGTGGGTCCTTGCCTTGTTGATGAGTTTCACGGTATACCACTAGCAGTTTGAGAGCCAGGGTGGCTCGGAGCACCACATAGTACTCCACAGGTTAAGCCATCCGTGCCAGGGTCTTGCCTCATGCCATCTGGCGGATAGCCAACTGGAGTTGGAAAGGGGACAGGTGGGTGAGAGAAACCCTCTGCAGGAAAGCCCTGATCACTAGCGTGGAGGGTTTGGTATGAGGAAAAGTATAATTTCTCATAGTGTCAAACAAACACCTCATTGATGTCTGCCTGGGTATTAAGTATTCGACTCGCATCATCACAGATAGCCACAATTATTTCCCTGGGGATTTCTAATCGTAACAACCACGCTAGCATAAGCAATGGTTTATCTCCATCCACGTGTTGGCACCCCAAGGCGGTCTTATGGTCAAGAATGCTCGAGCGCTGGGCTTCATTGTGATACTGACAGTGGAGCCCTCCCAATCGTGGCTGAGCTTCCGCCACCGCCTAAATTTCCGCAGTCCGTATCCATGTCTCTAATTCTGTGACAGACTGAAGAAGCATGTTCTTCATCCCCCAGAATGTGCTAATACAGTGCTTTCTCCCGACCACCTTCATGACATCCCACTCTAGTCCCTGGGATGCAACCGCGCATCATTTTCAGCAAAGCATTGGGGAAGGTGGGTACCTATAGTCTCCCTGTAGGGCTTATCATTCAAAGCTTCCATCCACAATCTCTCTGTGGGAATGGCGGACCCGTCTCTCCCCCATTGAAAAGTAACCTTGAGTTGGTTATGATCAGAAACTGTCCTGTCCAGGTATTCAGAGGTTCGCACCAGTGGTCAGTTGGGTTCATCGATGGAAATCAGAGCAAGTGGATGCCCATCCAAAAAGCCTTCTAGCAGGACGTACCTACAGTTCAGATCAATGAGCACTCTTTGTCTCACAAATGGCATTTCCAGGGCCACCCAGATCAGAATCCCACAGGTGTACGCGGAGTACCCTTGCCATGAACTTGGCCACTCCAGCATCTGTTGACCTTCTCGTGTTCCTAATTTATAAGGTGTGTTTCTTGGAAACATGCAAAGTGAATATGTTGACGTCGGCGGTATACATAGATCCTGTGCTGTCTCATGGGTGTTGCTATGCCCCTAATATTCCAAGATAACACATTAAAGGAGGCGGTCATGGTAGATAGTGTTTGCCCTAAGGTAAAAGCATACAGACAGTGTCTCCCACTCAATAGACCAATCACACTTCGCCTCCCAGAGCCTTCCCGTCCAGTCAGCAAAGAATAAACATACAAAACTGCAAAACAACCCTACTCCAGGCTTAGATGCCAACGAGCATCGTGCCATCAAGTCCTAAAAAGAAAATTTAGATGTGACATACACTGTCAACAATTGAAAGTTCTTATGTAGGCGTCCAGAGGGGACGGGCTAGGCCAGAAGAACAATGTGAGTACCGTGTTGTGAGGGAGATCATCTGGGCCCAGTGGGAAGAAACTTAGTAGTGAGCCCCTATTACACAACATAGCAAAGAAAATACCAAACCTCTCAACATACAATTGGCCACAGTACTCACTTTACTGTTTATGGTTATCCATGCAGCAGGAGTCCTCAAGGGTCTGGCATTTTCCTGAAGGGAGTGCACTGTGGAGTGAACCGTCCCCAAAGAGGCAGAGCCATAAATCCCCACCTCTGGGTCCAGATCAGTGTCTGTGGCCAGAACTTGGTACCTGTTGGCGATGGGTGTGGCGATCTCAGCGACTGCACCCTCTCCTGAGAAGTGCCTGTTCATCCGTGGAGCAGGATTTAGTCTTACACAGTCGGCGCTTCGGTCTCCCATCGGACCATCACTTCAGCCATTGCCGGAGATATCAGGCTGCTCAGGTATGCCCTTGGAGCACAGCCACACCCAGGCCTCCTCCGGGTTGGAAAAGAAATGGGTTGAATCAGAGTCTACCACCCGCAGGCAAGCAGGGAATAATAGAGCATAAGAAAGGCCCAGGGCGCGGAGTTGAGCCTTAACTGCCACAAAGGTGTTACTCTTCCTCTGGACCTCAGCCTCAGCGGTGTAATCTGGGTAGGCTGTGATCGTAGCACCATTGTAGGTCCAGGGGTGCTTCACACTAAACAGCTGCAGCAGGCAGTCTCTGTCCCGAAAGATGAGGAAGTGTGCTATGATAGGGTTATAGGGTTACGGGGTGACCCCGCGAGTGGGGGATGTGCGGCCTTTCGATGGAAAATAATTTCCGGTCCTTGGCCCTCAGTATGGTAATTTTCAGCCATTCTTCCAAGAATGGCTTAGTTTTCAGGTTCTCATAACCCTCAGGAAACACAAAGATGCGGTTATTGTTATGCCTGGTTCGCCCCTCTGCATCCTCCGCTCTTGCTGCAAGGACTCTCACCTTCTTCTGCAATGTGTTCTTGAAAAGCCCTCAACGTGGGCCCAATGGAAGTCAGCTTCGATTCAGTCTCATCACCTTGCTCAGCAAACTTGGCCTGATCCGCTCGTAGCAGTCCGTTTTTGATTTGTATGGCCCCAATTGAGTTTCCATCACAATTTTGGAGTCCTGGATGGCTTGTAGGACCTTATCAAACATGCCTGTGTGCTTCACTAATGTGGATTCCAGTTGGCGGATCGTATCTGTCGAAGTTGGGGTGGCCTACAGTATGGCCATAATTGATTTTTGAGGAAAGTGATTTAGAGGTCTTAGAGCGCACCATGAAGCCAAACACCCTTAGTGCCCCTGTCCGAGAGGGCCATGCCAAAGAGTGGGAGCACGGTCGCTAGTATGAGGGACACAGACTGATGCAACCAGCAGGCAGCCAGTCTTCCAGGGTCCACTTAGTGTCATCCCAACTTCAAGGATGCTGCAGATGGTGTGCACCACCAGGGCTGTGGAGGCAACACAGGTCACTGGGGTGGGGGCAGGAGGTACAATCATGTTGCCTCGCACCATTAGAATCAACCTTCCCTGAGGCCAGTGACCCAGAATCCAGCCAGCTGTCTACAAGCCGTGGAGGGAGTGTCGCTGTATAGAAACAGCCCCAAAATCCTGAAAGCATTTGGCAGTCATGATGTTGAAAACTATCACAGGGGTGGGCAAGGGGAAGCTGCAAAGCTTGAGCTGCATAATCAAGAAGAACAAAGAGCAGCCACAACAGAGAGCCACAAATCTCACACTGCTTCAGAAGTATCCAGCGAGATGCACAACATGGAAGCAGCCAGTCCCCTTGTGCCAATAAACATGAGTTATGAAGCATGGTTAGAAGGAGCAGTCTTAACAGGCAATAGGCCCTATGGCCCCCCCCAGAAGAAACTCCAGCAAGCCTTTCAGGAGATGCGGGCCAGCCCTCCCCACAGTGTGGTGCAAATTAGGGCGGTACCTGCATGGAGGGGAAAGTAGGCAGTCTGGTCAGAGAGCAGCAGTCCGGCAAGAGTTGTTGGGGGCCTCATCCTTGCCCAGCCCTGTAGGTGATTATTGCATATCTCCCTAGGCTGCGGGAAGACACATGTTGCTGGGCGCGCCAAAGATGTCCCCAGAGGAAAGGGATTCAGTGCCATGATTTTTGCACTGGACATGGAACCGTTGGCTGCTGTTCTGCGCACTAGGAGTCCCTCATGGGGCATACGGGTCGACACAAACTGTCACAGCGTCTTTCTTTATACAGACCATGTGCTTATATACATGCAAGATTATGCCAGCACCCCACCTGCCGATGTCCTGGATGGCTTTGGTGATTTGGCAGGCCTTAAGGTGAATTGGGGCAAATCCTGATTTTTTCCACTGCTTTGGGTAGACCGATATGCGATGGGCCTTGATCCCTCCCCTGGTGCTTTGAGACCTTTCATTACCTGAGAATTAAGGTGTACCACAGAGAAAAAGATCTCTGGGAGGGTAATCATGGAAGAACCCGTTGCTCTATACGTCATTCAAAGATGCTCGTCCTCTTACATCTGTTATACTTTTTCACGGCCCTCCCAGTGATACTCAATAGGACCTTTTTTAAGACACTGAGAAGGCTGGAATCTGACCTGTTCTGGGAACCCGCCCGGAAGAGAGTCTCGATTTTGACATCACAACAGCCTATGTTGGAGGGAGTCTGGATGTGCCCAATGTGTAATTTTATTTTGCAGTGGCCCAGTTGCAGTGGCCAGTGAGATGGCTGGTGAGGAATAAGACGGGAGAGTACAAGCTTGTATTGACTGAGCTAAGAGGTGAGGGCCTGTTGCAGTGGTTATTGACACCTGGAGGCCCAGTACAGGAATTAATTAGGTTAGCACATATACCAAAAGTGATATGGAATAGATACATCCAACCCAACCTGAATCTACTCCCATGTGCACCGCAGCTTCCTCTCTGGGACATGCTGGCCACAGGGGAGTTATTGGTTGCACATGACTCAACTCTGTGGCGTGAGGCATCGATATTCCAAATGGGTGACCCGTTTGAGAAAGGTGTTCTGTAATCTTTCCAAGGTCTCCAAGATACCCAAAGGGACGGAGCGGGCTCCTTTCTCACTTACCAGGCCTTCAAACTGGCTATCAAAGACATGTGGGCGGCGGGTAATAGTGAACCCAAACTACATCAGGAATTACAGTACTATCTTATGCATGCGGTAGGATAAAAGGCAATATCTTAGCGGGGTGCAGATCGTACATTGAAAGGAAAACCTTGATGGGATGCATACCTAGGTACCACGCTCACTGTTAAACAATGGACGATGGCACTGGCGTATGTAAATGTGTGTCCCGAAATGCTTGCCTTAAATTCACACAGTTTAATTATCTCCACCAGACATACCACACCCCCACACCGCTTACACACAATGTTCCCAGGGACATTGTCTGCATGCCTCAGATGGGGCCATGCCGATGCTACATTTCTACACATGGTTTGGGAATGCCCACCACTCACTCAGGCCTGGACTCAGTTGCTGGAACACATCTCCACAGTAGTCGATATACCATTTACTCCTGTCCCGCTGCTTTGTTTACTAGGAATCACCAAATACCACCTGATAGTGGTAAACCTTACTCTGGCCCTGTTCAAAAGGTTGATTGCCATGTCATGGAAGGGGGTACTGTCACCCACAGTACTTACTTAGCTTCAAGTCAAGTAACACACAAATGGGCAGTGGCTGCAACGGACATCCTGATGGCTGGTCATCTCCGACAGGGAGGTGAGGCCGTGGTCACTCTCTGGGATACATACATCTTCAAGTTGTTTGATGAATTACATACACCCCCCAAGCCAATCCATTACACCTACTTATTCGATTGATGATCACACAGACCCAATCGTGGTGGATCTACTCCGATGACAGGGGATCACTGGAATGGACCATCTCCAGCAGTGATCCCATTCAGCTTCTCCCTCAGACCCTTCCTCCTTCTCCTTGTTCCTTTATGATCATGGATATTGCACGCTTTGCCTTCCTTCCTTGCCCCTCCCTCTCTCCTCCACACTCCAAGGGGATACCCTGCCGGAAGTTTAGTTTTTTTGTAGTTATCATCAATGTTTTTATATTTACGAACTATTGGTTGTTATTCAACGGACTGTATGTGCAACCCTGTATAGTATTGCTATTTGTCTTCCTTATTTTGCTATGAGGTCCTACCCACTGAGCCTCATATAGCGCTTGAATGTATAGATTAACAAAGACACACCTGCAGTTGTTATTTCTCATGACACTTGGAGTTCGGATTCAGAGATGAACGTTTTACTGCCCAATAGATCTTGTACTGTTTCATCTTCAAAATGCAAAATAGGAAATTTAAAAATATAATAAAGAATATGAATTTTAAATGTGAAGTCTCTGCTTATAATGGATTATGTGAAATACTAAATACAATCAAAAGAATTAGATAAATCAAGAAATATGTGAATGTTTTATATATTTTTTCTGTAGTTTGTTTTCTTTTTGATGTGATTTGAATAACTGCAATGCAATCAACTTTTAGGATTTTTTTTGTGGGAGTTTCTTGTGTTTCTTTGTTTACATTTTCAGCCTTGGGGAAGAGGCGTGTTCTCGAAACACGTACTAGCTGTACATGCGTCAAACTATTCAAATGTTCTTATGAGAGAATGTGATAAAGAACTTGTGCCCCTTAGCGCCCCCCCCTAACGCACTATGGGGCTCATTGTGAGCCCGGCGGGCGGCGGGAGCCGCCCGCCTGGAGGGAGCCGCCAAATGACCGCACCGCGGTCAAAAGACCACGGCGGCCATTCAGACATTTGCTCTGGGCCGGCGGGCGCTCTCCAAAAGAGCGCCCGCCGGCCCAGAGGAAATGCCCCTGCAACGAGGACGCCGGCTCAAAATTGAGCCGGCGTAGTTGCAGGGGTGCGACGGGTGCAGTTTGCACCCGTCGCGTATTTCAGTGTCTGCATTGCAGACACTGAAATACACAGTGGGGCCCTCTTACGGGGGCCCCTGCAGTGCCCATGCTGTTGGCATGGGCACTGCAGGGGCCCCCAGGGGCCCCGCGGCACCCCCTACCGCCATCCTGTTCCTGGCGGGCGAACCGCCAGGAACAGGATGGCGGTAGGGGGTGTCAGAATCCCCCATGGCGGCGCAGCAAGCTGCGCCGCCATGGGGGATTCCAAGGGCAGCGGAAAACCGGCGGGAGACCGCCGGTTTTCCTTGTCTGACCGCGGCCGAACCGCCGCGGTCAGAATGCCCTGCGGGGCACCGCCGGTCTGTCGGCGGTCTGAGACCGCCGGGGTCAGAATGACCCCCTATGTGCGCGCCGTATCTAAGATACAGTGCACCATGGCGGTAGTTAGGGAAGCTAGAGTCCAAATTTTTGACACTAGTTCAGAGCTTTGCAGGAATAGCATCAAAAATGTTCACACTAATCCTGCAAAGCCCACTGAGGCCCATTGTAAGCAATGATGTGCTTCCTTTTAACGCCTGCTTTGAGCAGGCATTAAAAGTGCCGAAAAAATGACGGAAAGAGATCTCTAAGATTTCTTTGTGCAATTCCTAATGGGGGAACGAGGGAACGCCCCTTTGCACACATTATGCCTGGCGCAGGCATAATATGCATAATACGCATGCATGCATGCTTTGTGCCACTTTGTAAATTTGGTGCGGCAATTTTAGCCTTGTTGTGGCACATTAGCGTAGTAAAAAATGACGCCAATGTGGCGCAAGGACGCGCTAAGGACTCTTAAATCAGCCCCTAAATATTTGAAAATAAAGAAACCAATTGGAGTGGAACCCATATGTGAATGGGACTTCTTCTTTCTGTTTTTTATTATTGTCTCCTGGAGGACTCTATTTTTTTTTCTAACATGATCTACAATTTATTTTCTTCGAGTTTTAAATAGTCTCTCATTCTGAACAATGTATTCGATTTTAGAGTAAATCAATAGGTCGTCGATCTAAGCAATAGCACTTATATCCAAAAAGTCCTGAATGGCCTTATTTATTAAAAAAATCATGGAAAGCTGAAGAGTCCAAAATGCATTTCCACAGTGGTGCTCTGTGCTCCTGAGAGGAGTTTGGTTGTTGGTCTAGAAGTGGAAGTCTTTTGAGGCCAGGAGGCTCCACGGGCCATGTTCCCATCCAGGAGGTGCGATCGCAGAGTAGCAGGACAGCAAGTAAGCAAGTATTTAGATGCTGGCATCTTGCTATATGGTGAAGGTTGTGAGAAGGGCTGGATGTTGGATGTGAAAGGTGAGATAGTGGCGCTAGGAATTGAAAACTTGGCGGCACTTCAGAAAAATCATTCAAGTCTTCTGGCAGTTGCACATGAGGGTACTGAGTAAACCGTTTGCAGGTTGGGACTTGTATGGGTAGTGTTGGAGAGGATATGGTTATTGGAGAGGAACTACTGTAGGAAGTTGGCTCTGTAAATACTATTTAAAGTGAGAGATAGTGTGCACAGAGACCAAGGGTTTCCCTTAGAGGTTGATAGTGGCAAAATTAGATAATACTAATGCTCTATTTTGTGGTAGTGTGGTCGAACAGTAGGCTTATCAGAGGGTAGTGTTAAGCATTTGTTGTACACACACAGGCAATAAATGAGAACACACACTCAAAGACTTAACTCCAGGCCAATAGGTTTTTATATAGAAAAATATGATTTTCTTAATTTATTTTAGAACCACAAGATTCAGAATTTAGGTAAGTACATAAATTGTAAGGTACTTCACACAGGTAAGTATGGAACTTTGAATTAAAACAGTAATGTACACAGTTTTGGCAAAAATGGCAATAAGCTAGTTTAAAAGTGGACACTGCAAAAATCAACAGTTCCTGGGGGAGGTAAGTTTTGGTGAGTTGCTCAGGAAAGTAAAGCACTTACAAGTTCAGTCTCCTTGGCATAGGCAGCCCACCGTTGGGGGTTCAAGATACCCCAAACACCCAGCACCAGCATTACAGGACCGGTCAGGTGCAGAGGTCAAAGTAGGGCCCAAATAGCATAGGTGCCTTTGGAGAACAGGGGTGCTCTGGTTCCAGTCTGCTAGCAGGAAAGTACCTTCGTCCTCGGGGAGCAGACCAGGGGGGTTTTGTAGAGCACTGGGGGGGCACACAAAATACAGGCACACAAAATACACTCTCAGCGGCACAGGGGCGGCCGGGTGCATGTGTATGAACAAGTCATCGGGTTTTGTATTGAAGTCAATGGAGGGACCCGGTGGTCACTCTGGCGATGCAGGCAGGGCACAGGGGGGATTCTCGGGCCAACCACCAACTGGGCTAGGATGAGGGCCATCTGCTGGTCACTCCTGCACTGGTGGTTGGTTCCTCTCGGTCCTGGGGGCTGCGGGTGCAGTGCTTTGTCCAGGCGTCAGGTTCCTTTGTTACCGGGCAGTCGCGGTCAGGGGAACCTCTGGATCCTCTCTGCAGGCGTCGCTGTGGGGGTGCATGGAGGTCGACTCAGGGTGTCCATGTCGCTGGAGTCGCCTGGGGGTCCTCTCTGCGGTGTTGGTTTCTCTGGACACGGGCTTGGGGCGTTGGGTGCAGAGTGTGAAGACTCACACTTCCGGAGTGAGGCTGGTGCCTTCTTTAAAGATGGCTTCTTGGTTGTAGTTTTGGACAGAGCTGCTGTCCTCAGGAGATTTTGGGTCCTTTAGTTGCAGGTCAGTCCTCTGAGTCCTCAGAGGTCGCTGGTCCCGCTGGATGTGTCGCTGTGCAGGTTCTTTGAGTCTGGAGACAGGCCGGTAGGGCCGGGGCCAAGTCAGTTCTTGTCTCCATCGTCTCTGCGGGGCTTTCAGGTCAGCAGTACTTCCTCTTTCTTCAGGTTGCAGGAATCTGATTTCCTGGGTTCAGGGTCACCCCTAAATACTCAATTTAGGGGGGTGTTTAGGTCTGTGGGGCAGTAGCCAATGGCTACTGTCCTTGAGGGTGGCTACACCCTCTTTGTGCCTTCTCTCTGTGGGGAGGGGGCACATCCCTAATCCTATTGGGGGAATCCTCCAAAACAAGATGGAGGATTTCCTAAGGCAGGGGTTGCCTCAGCTCAGGGCACCTTAGGGGCTGTCCTGACTGATGGATGACTCCTCCTTGTTTTTCTCATTATCTCCTCCAGACTTG
Source organism: Pleurodeles waltl (assembly GCF_031143425.1). NCBI lineage: Eukaryota > Metazoa > Chordata > Amphibia > Caudata > Salamandridae > Pleurodeles > Pleurodeles waltl. The sequence continues at coordinate 746,827,258 of NC_090440.1, read as the reverse complement.
CCGCCAAAAGTGGGGGCTGTGTCCAGATGGGCGGACATCTCCACTAGCTGTAGTGCCCTTGGGTGCTGTAACACCAGGCTTGAGCCTTTGAGGCTCACCGCCAGGTGTTACAGTTCCTGCAGGGTGAGGTGAGAAGCCCCTCCACCCAATACAGACTTTGTTCCTGGCCACAGAGTGACAAAGGCACTCGCCCCATGTGGCCAGAAAACCGTCTGGATGTGGCAGGCTGGCAGGAACTGGTCAGCCTAACACTAGCGTTTGGACTGGTATATACGGGGCATCTCTAAGATGCCCTCTGTGTGCCTTTTTCAATAAATCCCACACTTGCATCAGTGTGGATTTATTGTGCTGAGAAGTTTGATACCAAACTTCCCAGAATTCAGTGCAGCCATTATGGAACTGTGAAGTTCATGTTTGACAAACTCCCAGACCATATACTCTTTATGGCTACCCTGCACTTACAATGTCTAAGATTTGGCTTAGACCCTGTAGGGGCACAGTGCTCAGGCATCTATGCCCTCACCTGTGGTATAGTGCACCCTGCTTTAGGGCTGTAAGGCCTGCTAGAGGGGTGACTTACCTATGCCACAGGCAGTGGGTTGTGTGCATGGCACTCTGGGGGCCATGTCGACTTAGTCATTTTCTCCCCACCAGCACACACAAGTTGTGAGGCAGTGTGCATGTGCTGAGTGAGGGGACCCCAGGGTGGCATAATACATGCTGCAGCCCTCAGAGACATTCCCTGGCCACAGGGCCCTTGGTAACAGGGGTACCACTTACAAGGGACTTATCTGTGTGCCAGGGTTGTGCCAATTGTGGAGACAAAGGTACAGTTCAGGGAAAGAACACTGGTGCTGGGGCCTGGTTAGCTGGGTCCCAGCACACTTTCAATCATACCTAGCATCAACAAAAGGGAAAACGTTAGGGGGTAACCATGCCATCAGAGGCATTTTTCTACAACTACTGAGTAGAGTGACCAGCAACTGACATGAGATTGGTCCAAACTGCAAAAAGTCCCATTAAGAACTTTTAGGGCTTTGGCTCAGATTATTTGCCCCAGTGTTGGATGACAGCTTTGTGGTCATCTCATCAAGTCTGGGGTCTGTCAAGCGATCTAAGTGGGTCCTGGGTAAGGGCACAGCTCCAACAGATTTCCCTGTTGTGCTAGATTCTTTCTGCTTCCTTGTTTTGACTTTTCAATGATGTTATTTGTCGTGTTCAGACAGATGGGTTGTTCCTACCGTCTGTTAGTCATCATCCCAACTAATAAATCCTCTCAAGATAGTTAGGTAGAATGGTTATTTTAAAATAATAGCTTCATACTCTAGTCAAAAAATCTAGGGGCATATTTATACTCTGCGCCGAATGTTGACGCACATTCAGCGCAAACCTTGCCCCATATTTAAACTTTAACGCCCGACCCCGCGGACGTCAAAATCCCGCTGTGTGTGTCATTTTTTGGATGCGGAAACCCGCCTTGCGTTAATCATATGAAAGGTAGGCGTTCCCGTCCCAAAAATGACTTAAACGGCCGTGCGTCATATTTATGCTTCCGGGCAAAAATGCCGCACGGCCGGGAGGCGGAGCCGGAAAATGACGCGCAGCCCAATTTGCATAAAAAATTAACGCCTGGGTCAGGGCAGGCGTTAAAATGGGGCAAACACACCTGTATTTAATCAGAACACACAGAAGCAACAGCAGAGCAGCAAAAGGGAGACATGGAGGTGATTCTCATCCAGCGTGCAGGCAGACGCAGAGCCCGGCAGCAACAACAGCAGCTACCACAACACCAGCAGGGACCCCAAAGGCAGCGCAGAAGGCAGGAGAGGATATTCCGCACCAGAACAACCCTTCGTGGCCTCAGGGAACATGACACCATCCAGAGATACAGGTTGAATTGGCAGGCCATTCAGCCGCTGCTGCGAAACATAGAGCCACAGTTGGCACCCACCTTGCTGACACCCCGCACCATCCCAACAGAAACCAAGCTGCTAGCTGTACTTCACATGCTGGCAAGTGGCTCTTTTCAAACAACTGGTGCCCTGGTTGCCGGAATATCACAGCCATCATTTTCTGCCTTTTTGCCCAAAGTACTGGATGCCATCACTGGACTCACACCCCACCACATCTGCTTCCTAAACACACTGCAGAAGCAGCAGGAGACAAAACAGGGGTTTTACCTCATTAGTGGCTTCCCACACGTCCTTGGTACCATCAACTTCACACATGTATGCCTTGTGCCACCTGCTGCAAATGAACACCTCTACAGCAACAAGAAGCACACACATTCCATCAATGTGCAGGCCATTGTTGATCACCAAGGATTGATCACCAACATCGTGGCAAAATATCCTGGGAGTGTCCATGACTCATTCATGTTCCGTCACAGCACCATCAATCAGCACTTCTAGGATGGACAGTATGGCAATGGACTACTTGTTGGTAAGTACAGAAACCTACTTATATACACACTGCACAGCAACCCTCTAGGACACACAACACATACACCACAACAACAACATGTGGACAGGAACACACTGAGGTCGTGACATCGCTAGCCATGTTTCATAGGTCTGCACTTAACCTGTCACACATCTGAAATTAGTGTGCAGTCTGATGTTAAGACGTCAATGATCACAACCTTGGAGTGGTTTGCCTAATTGTCACCTTGCAAAATGTAAGCGTCTCAATGATGTTTAAATTAATCCATTGCATAAGTCTAAAGGCATGGGATGTCCAGGGTACAGGCTCCTCACCCACGCACACAAAGCCCTCCACAATAAGGGCCCTGAATACCTCAACAGTCGCCTCGCCTTCTACACGCCCACCCGTCATCTTCGCTCAACCAGCCTCGCTCTCGCCACCATCCCTCGCATCCGCAGAACCACCGCTGGAGGTAAATCCTTCTCCTACCTGGCAGCCAAGACATGGAACTCCCTTCCTGTCCACCTCAGGACTACCCAGGACCACCTCGCCTAGCGCCTTGAGACCCTCACAGGTGAGTAGCGCGCTCTATAAATGCCTTGATTGATTGATTGATTGATTGATTGATTGATGTGAATGTGTTGACAACACTGTCAAAATTAATCTGTGTATGGAACTATCATCCCACCCCCAGTGAAGACACAGGGACACCTGTGTCACAAGTCACAATGCTAGGGAGTGCACACTGTACTGCAAATCCCAAAACATACTGCTGACAACCAGTCAGCAGCCAAACACTTGTTCAGCCAAGGAAAAAACACAATGCAGATGTTACATCTAACAAGCCTAAGAAGGAACACTATAATACAAAAGAGTCACAGACAACACAAGACAACTGCTGCCATGCAAGGTGATTTCAATGGGGCAAGCTACATCAACATGATCCCATTCATTTTCTCTTTCAGCTGATCAGGGGTATGGGATCCAGCCATGGATAATGACACCATTTGGCAACCCAAGCACTGCAGCAGAGCGTGCCTACAATGACGCACATAGGAGGACACGCAGCATAGTCGAGAGGACCTTCGGCATCCTCAAGTCGAGATTCAGGTGCCTCGACATCACTGGTGGTAGCCTCCGATATTCCCCTGAAATGGTCTGTAAGATCATTCTAACATGTGCCATCCTGCACAACATTTGCATAAGAAGGAACATTCCCCTCTTGGAAGCAGAGCCACACATGCCTGAAAAGGAGGATGCTGGCCTGCAACATGAGGGGGAACAACAAAACACGGCAGCTGGATTGCGTAGGCGACAACATATTGTGAACAATTTCTTTTAAAACTAATCACCATCACCACTGTATTAACTAATGTAAATAAACACCGATAATAATCACCCTATCATGGTCTGGGTAATCATTTTTGCTCACCTTTACCTCTAACCATCAGAATAACAGTGTAGCCTCATGGAGCATTGCTGATATACCGATCAGGACACAGAAAATCCCAGAGCAATTGTGATGCGTATCATACAACAGTCAAATACACACACACTGTAAATGACATATATCCTGTACATTTCACCTTTGAAGGACAATAGAAGAGGACCACACCTATTTCACACCTACATGTTGGCAACATGGTTCATCGCAGCATATGGCACACAACTAAGACACCACCACTCAATAAGGGGAAAACAAGCCTCATACATGACGCAGTTGATGTGCTATTGCATTAGTAACAGGAATGTATGACCAGATCCTTGACAGCAGTAAGTCCAACTGCATCCAATCTTTGCAAGGACTATGTGTGACTAGAGTTCCATATAAGCAGAACATAGACAGCACAAGTGCCACACCTATGACAAGCATTGCGCACATGACATTCCATGTACGTCAGCCCATTTCCTAACTCCTGACACACCCATGCTCCTGGTCACAACCCACCTGTCTGAAGAGGTCCCTGGAAAGGTAATATGTGTACACCGATATTCCATCCTCTACACACACAGACAAACAATACTAATCCTGTGTGCTACACCCTTTCCTATGTTATGCCATTGTCATAGTACATCTGACTGCATGGACGTCAGGTCAATTAATACACTGGCTTGTAGTTTCTAAGCCCTGTTATCACCTGTAGATTACTTCCCGTGTGAAAGGTACTGTTGGCCATTTGAATTTAAATCTCACATACAGGACTTGTGAGAAACTGATGCAACACACACCCGTGAGCACCTCCATGCACACCACCCATTTGAACATGCACTGCCCCTGCTGATGCCTGGAACAGCATAGAAGATTCCATTTTGTCAAATACACCGTTATGCATTGCTACTAATTAAGCAGTTTAACACAGCCCTTAGGTTTATGTGTCACCTTCAAAAACACAGGACATACACAGTTTTCCATGTCAACTGTCTTGTTCTTCCTCCGACCAGCCTTAGTCAGACCACTGATTATGTACCTAGTGAAATTGCTGGATCCAGATTTACCCTGCATCCTGTCAGCCTGACTGGCACCTGTCTGTGCCTTACCCTAAAGGTTCCTTGTGGCTACATATGTACCACACTTGCGTTAGCAAACCTCTCATTCCTCAGAGGGAATTTTGTCATGTGCTTCATCAATGCATACCCAAATACATTGTATAGCATCATCTGCTTTTTAATTGTACCATATTAGGAAATTTGTCTTTTAATACCAAAATCATGCCCCATCCCTTGTCTGGGTCTCATGTATGCATGAACGACAAAGTGTGACAGTGTACCAGGGCCGTATGCAGGGATTGGGTATGGTGCCTCCAGCAGAACCAGCTACCTCTGATAATGTCCATGAAAAGTCCACACGTTAGGACCCTGACAGTTGACACACTGAATCACATTGCTCACAACATATTGATGGGCTGTGCATGCTGAATAGCTGCTACATTAATCAACACAGAGGCTATGATGTTCCCAGATGCAGTGGGAACTTCACAGGCCAACCTGTGTACAAATGTTGTAATGACACCTGCCGGAACATGACACCTGAGACATTATCTCACTCAGCACACCAAGGTTGCCCTGTTGACAGTCTCATTACATGTCTTCAGTGACAGGGTGGGACCATCCCCATGTAGGTTCACATGTCCTCATCCACTTTACTCACATTGATCTCCGAAGGTTACTCAGTAGATGCAGGAATAGCTGCCACTGACTCATGATGAGACCTGGACGTAACTGTGACAACATACACACCTAAAAATATACTGGATCAACATTGGACCACACATGAACAAGAAACCTCTGTGCAATTGATCACTGGAAATATGTGGACACGTGCTGCCTCGTCTGCTGGTCCACCACTGCCACTGGAGAGTTGTGGCTCAGTCATATGACCACAACTGTGGAGTCTTATTACATTTGTGGTTCACCTTTGGCTGTCTGGGCCAATGACATGGTACCCACTTCGTCTATGCATATGCCTGACTCACTGTGGGTTCACCAACAAGTGCCTAGGAAGCAGTTACCAAAATTCTAGGACATGGGATGGCCAACTTGTGGACCATTGACATGAACCAGCGTCTGCCATCTATCCGGTGCATGCTTTGTCATTTGTGGTGTCTACGTTGCCCAAAATCTTGGATGTGCACACAACAGATGTTGCTACAAGTATGACTAGCACATGTCCTCTCTCATTTCCACAATGACTTGCATCTAAGGTTTGGACACATTGACTTCACATTCATACAAGCATATTTGCAATAATGCATCTTGTGATGCACACACACTGGGTCGACAACTACATTAGTAGCCAATGCACACACATTGAGCCATAGGCATTGAGGTTTTGTACTCATGTGCGTCACCTTGCTATCCTCTCCTGATGCCAAACATGCCCAAATTGTGCAATACATATATGTAGGCCGCACATACGGCTATCTAGTGCGTCAGCCAAGCGTCAAAATCCAGTTAAGGAAGTAGCTGGTCATGGTCCGCTGCAGTATGATGTCTCACATGTGAACATACACCATCAACACCAAAGTGGGTGCAATCAGCCTATCTCAGTTGTGTCACAAATGTAACATTACATTAAAATGGAAAGAATACCCCAAACCAGTTCATAACCTAAAATTTTGATGCATCCGCGTTAAAAAATGACGCGTATGCCCGAAAAACGACGCATAATGTCCTGAAAATTAGTTAAGTGTTAAGACTATTTACAAATATATGGATGTGGCCTAATTTGTATTCCTGTGCGTGGAACAAAATGACGCACATACTGTATGCGTGAAAAAATATGACGCATAACGATAAAAACGGCGGCCATTTTATGCAGGAAGTGATGCATAGGATATCCTGTTTACAGATTATGTACAGTGGGTGTACTTTCACTTTGCAGTCTGTGATTCTTCTAGACTGTGTGGCTGTGTTCTGAGTGTTGTCCAGTGAAACTGTGCTTTTGTCTCCTGTGTGCTCCATTACTTGTTAGTTTGTGAAATAAATATTGTTGTTGTATACTGTTTGAGTGTGTTTTGTGTACAATTGTCCAGTATTGTATTGTATTTGTTGTTTATGGGAATCTGTTGTGGGTAGTGCTAGTTTGGGGATAGTTGGGCTCTTTTAGTTGTTAAGTTTACTTTTTTTGTACTTCTACTTTCCCCCTTTTCTCCTTTGTTCTTCTTGATCCCTTATTCCCCTTTTCAGTGCTAAGATGTTGGGTAGGCCACGTCTTGGCAGGATGGCTGAGGAGGAGCTTGGGGGGTTTATATGGCTGGTGTGCCATTTCCTCCCACTCATGATCGAGGCAGGGTGATACAGGGGTATCACACCGAGGCGCGAAGAATCCGGTGGGGAAAGGTCCTACATCACTTGCAGCGCGTGTACGGGAGCCAGAGGAATGACCACCAGTTGAAGCACCGCTGGGCTGACCTCATCACCACGGAGCAAGATCTGCTGGACCACCTGGTAATTGTGATTGGTGGCCCTGTTGGTGAGTACAAATCATGTAAATGTGCACAATTAAAAGCTCTGTAGTGACATCAGATGATTTGTACAATATCTGCCGGCTAAGTTGCTGACTGTGTGGAATGCTTCAGAAACATACAGGGTCATTGATGGACTATGTGAAGGACCACAATTGCTAGCTGTCGGGAAGCACGTACTCTGCAAACTTACAGAATACTTTTGCTTAATGTAATTTGGTGCCGCCTTTGTGTCAGACAGCAACACAAAATAGGAGCCAATCATGTCCATTTAGGTCACATTTGGCAGTGAAGTACAGATTTTCTAAAATATTGGCAACCTTTGTTGACGCAATAGCTAGACTGACTTTCTAAACACTACAGGATGCAGAAATTGAGTGCTGGCTTCACGTCAATTGATGATAGCAATGTGGCCCAGACATATGTCTCATGTGTGTCTGGTGAGTGTGTAAGGAAAGCGTTTTTGGAAGTTCTATGAATGTTAGGGATTATTGTGGTCCTTCATCATTTTGGATACATGTCAGATCTGGATTTGGAAACATAGGGAAAAGGTGTAAGGTGCCCTCAGCTAACATCTTATACTGGTATTTGGTGTTTGGTGTTCCACCTTTCGTTTAGGGATGGCAGGCCAAAGGTATGCAAATGGGTTCATATCTCTATGGTTGGTGCAAATCACCATAACTGGGCCACATCAAATGAAGAAACTGTTACAACATGAGGGCTTACAAAAGTCCCTGCCCCTCTGTACATTGTACCTATGTGTCATAAATGTGTCATGGCCACATAGGCTGTTTGACTGGTAATGCAGTCCTCAAGTAACCAGGCTTTGGATGTCTCTCTTGGATGCACATGATAAGACAAATACATGCCATTATTATGTCTGCTCACTTATGACGGAGCATGTTTGCCACCACATGATAGTTAGGGCCACTACATGTGTGCAGATATGTGTGTAATTGTCACAGGAGCCCCATGCTATGTACATGTTAGCCGTGCTATATTGGATGCAGTATCATCATGTCTGAGTGGCTTTAATTACTTATGTCATCTCACACATAGTTTTTGTCTTTGAAATTGTTGGTCAGTGCACAGATTTTGAGCACATTTCTTCCTTCCACGCCTTACAGGTGGACCGGCACCCTACACTGTGGGCGAGGTGGCTTCATTTGAGGACCCCGACAACTCCAGTAAGTGTTGATACGTCTGTTATATGTTGTATTTGCTGGTGATGTGTGATGGACTCCTGTGTGTTGAACCCATACCAAGGTCTGATGCGCTGGCCCATCATTTGTCTTGTTCCATGAGTGGGATTTCAATTTATCACCATTTTAGAGTTGGCCAATGCTTATCCTATTGTCTTATTTAGGGATTCTAGGTCAGTCCTGTAGGCCCCGCAATGTGAATGGGGATGAGTCATGTGGACAACACTTGTATCAGCAAGAGTCGCACTGGACCTAATCTGTGATTTAGTCAGCCTGTCAGACCCACATTCTCCCAGAATGGGGCTGCTAAATGCTTACCCACAGACTTCGGCTTCCCTATTCACTAATGTACTTATTAAACTGTAGGTTGAACTTCCTAGCAGCATGTAGCTCCACATGTAGTGCTACAAGTATGTGGCACTTGAGTGCAATGGCCTAGGTGTGCACGCAAATCATGACAATGGGTGTTCTTGCAACTCTGTGTCTGTTGTAAGTCGTGCCTTACTGGAAGTATATGATGTGGACAAAGGTCTGCATTTCCAGACATGTGTGGCGCTGGGACTGGTCAAGGGTTTGCTGTCTCCTATTTGTTGACAGACCTTACCTGTGGTGTGTGTGTAGAGCCAAACACATGTCAAGCTTTCTCTAGCTTCCTGGGTGTCCATGTTGTTGGAAATTGTTAGTTGTTTCTCCACCCCGACCCTCAAACACAGGCATGGGTTTGTGCAATAGTGTACCTAGGACTGATGATACCAGTATGTTACACAGACATGTAAATCAGTGAATGTTTGGTCGGAACCTAGTATACACACTCAGGTATAGCACATGAGTACTATACTAGCAAGTCCATTTACAACTTGCAGATCATGTGGCCCTAGATTTCCATCACCTACACTGACATTTGTTGCCCTGGCATTGACGCAGGATGTGCTGCATGATTGTTAGCAGACAACTGGCAGAACTCTGATGCCAAATTAATGCCAGTTGTTACCCATCTTGTAGGGTTTGGATGTGCTGTGTGTGATACGACCATTGTAGGCTGGCCTGCCATGTACTTCCTCAGGGACATTCAATGATCTGTATGATGATATGAGCTGTTACAAGTACAGTAGATGTACTGTCTGATTTACTCCTTGTGCCATTTCACACAATACAGTTCCTAATGTTAATTCTTTGCCTTTGTCCTCAAAGCTGCGAACATGACACCCATCCAGGTCCGTGAGTTCCAGAGGTGGGCAATGCGTTACCAGCATATCCTGCAGGTAGAGTCGGGGTTAAGACGGATGGCCCGAAGATACAGGAATGAATGGAGCATGGAGGGCTTTCCCACAGGTTGGCCCTACTTTGCCCACCACAGCCACCACCAGCACAACCACCACTTCCACCCAGGTGGCACCACCCAGAGCTGGAACTGTTGTCCCAACGTCTGCAGTTGCTCCAGGACCTAGCAGTGGAACACCTTCAGGGTAGCCCACAGGCATAGACTCTACACGCTCACACACGTCCTCAGCTGGTACCCAGATCGCCCCAGCTGCTACAGTTGACCCTGCAGCTTTTCAGGAAATGCAAAGAAAAATGGACCGTGTCCTACGGATAATTAGTCACCTGAGCTGGGATGTTCGCCATATGAACAGGCGTGTGCGGTCCATAAAGCTGACCCTCCTGATGGCCAACCTCTAGACTTTTTATATGGACATGATTCCCTCCCCTCCCTCCTCTTTCCTTGTTCTTATACTTAGTGGGCTTAGGGGGTGTTAGGTTAGTATAGGCTGTTAGTTTAGTTAGTGTTAGTGGGAGGGGGGTCCTGATTATTTCTATTTTTCTTTTTGAGTGTGTGGGTGCTATGTTGGGGTTCTTGTGTGTTTACAAAAAGAAAAGAAAAAATTAAATATCAAAAAGTTCAAATAAATATATATTTGTTTAGGATAGGATAGTATGTGTTTAGGTTAGTATCTGTTGTCCTCCATGTGTCCCGTCTCATAAGGGAGGTCGGGGTTGATGTTTAGAACGTTTCGTTACATGTGATAAGTAAGTTTAGCTTATTTAGCTTAGGTTAGTTAGGGACAGTTTTGGGTAATGAGTAGTTAGGGTAGGTAAGACTTTTCCCCGAGTTTCCTCTTCTGTTATTACCGTTTCATAAATATATAGTGAACCCTTTACAGTATGTGTTAAATGCTTGTTGATCAGGGCCTTGGCATACGTGTACATGAAATTTGTTCTTTTACATTTGTGTCCTATGCTACGAACAAATCCCAACTGAGCTGTAAGATTGGCAGCTACCCCAGAGCTACCTTGCAAAGATTCCACCATTCATTGCAACCACCAATCACTGTTAATATGGCTCCCAAAGTGTTTTTTTCAATAAGTATGTTTTCAAAGTCACAAACAGTGCTTCCAGATTTGGTATTGGGGGAACTGTTTTAGGTCTGACTGCAGTGTGATGTTCAAGGAAACCCTTATAAGGTGAGTGGTCGTAAGCACTCTCGTAGTATCGTCTTCATGACTCACAGACATCATTTGTGATTACTTATTTGGATGGAAACTCAGACACCTTCATTCATGCAGTTTTTTGAGTGTTTGCTTAGATTTGTGGGCACTGTTATATGTGTTAGTATTGCATGGTGACAACATTTTGCTGCCACTATTTGATGGCTTAGATATCTCTTGAGGAAGCATTATTCTGTCCAACACAGCATGATGGCGTATGTTTTCTCTTTTCATCAGATATTACCATCAGGAAGGGCAGAGTATGATGCAATCCAGGCCAATATGCAAAGTTATCAGACTACAAAATTTCAGGACAGTTGTATTGACAAGCTATGTAATTTGACAGGAGGCACATTTCAGTTATCTACTGCACAGTTGATGTGTCACATTACACACAGACAAAGTGGTTGTGTAAGTGCTATTTATTGAAAAGTGCTGTAGTGCTATATGTACATTGTCCATGATTGTGAGTCCATTATAGTGACATCTTCCATTGTGATCCTACACAAGTGGTAAAGGAAAATGCATTTGACATGCTTGGGTGATGTGTCAGACAGTGCAGAGGGACAGGATTTGCCAATGAGTAAGTGAGAGACAATCACTGGGTAGGATGACAAGATAAACAGTGGTTTGCTGAACAGTCATTGAGTACAGTTGCTGTAAGACTGGCACGTTACAAAGTGCTGGACCCTGGTAATAGTTGGCCATGTGGCAGGGACTAATGCTTCCGGGTACTTTTCCGTGTGGAGGGGATCTGTTCCATGTCTTCTTCTTCTCATGTGTGTGTTGCCTCCTCTGTTCTTGGTGGTGGTTGTGAAGGGGCAACACACACCTCAGTGTTAGAAGACGTGGAGTCAGACATCCCGGTCGCTGCTACCTGTGAAGGTCTTAAGGGCAGTACTGCTGCAAGGAGGATCTGCTGATTCTTAAGAATAGCAGCCACGTCACGATGGTAGGCAGCCAGGTCGGCCCTGAGGGGTTCAATGTTGCATTGTGCACGCGTTGACAGGATTGCTGTTGTAGGTGTTGGGTCAACTGTATTACAGCTGTGCTGATTTCCTTCAGCCTTTTTTCAAGTTCCTGCAAGATAGTTGTTCGCCCTTGCATAGCTGCTGCCTGTTCTTCAGTTGACATCATGCACGAACGCATCCCCTCTAGGCTGGCTGCCATAGTTGGCATCCCCACCCGCACCTACTTGGCCAGCTCCCGCTGTACTCTGACTACAGTTCTCTCAAAGCTGGTACCTGTGTCGTCTGAGTCCTCAGCTGTATTGGAGCTGGTAGGTCTTACAATTGGTGTTGTGGGTGGGTCCTCTGTGATGGCTGCTTGTTCTGAGCTCCTCCTTGTGACTGAAGGTGGGGTCTTGAGGGTTCCAAGGACATCTTGGATGGTCTGCTGGTTGATGTTTGTCAGCTCGTCATCCATGTCATCAGGGTATTCCTGGACAGGCATATCCGCAGGAGATCCATCGTCCTCTGCAATGAAATAGGGTACAATTAGCGTGTCTGTGTTGTGGCATTATTGATGTGACATGCCTGCCTTGTGATGAATTCACATTGTGATTTTGTTTCCTGTTCATTGCTCCAGTCTTTCAGATGGGCATTCTCTCAGGCCTATGGCCCACCTGCATGTCACATGTATTGTATTAAGTTATTAGACTTGTCGGCATCATCTCCTCTAGTGTTGTTTTAGGCCAAATAGTGAATTGTCACCTTCTTGTCCTACTCAAGCCTCAGTCTACCTCCATTCTCATGGTGAGGCCTTTCACTGGCTGTGGGTGCTCTGATGGCACTAGCAGCACACTTAACAATCTGGACCTGCCCCAGTCTCTGATTTTTCACATCCACTTATATGTAGTTGACATGTAGCGTATCCTATGCATAGCATTGTTATAGCACGATATGGATGTTAGCATTGGTAATGTGTACAGCTGATGTTGGGGAATGTGTGGTACAGTGGATTGCCCTGATAGTCGTAGCAGTGTCCTATTTCCTCCTCTGACTGTGCAGGTGTATGTCAGTGACCAGTTACATGTGTCCTCCCCCTCAATGCTGTTGTCTGAACAGTATGACAGCATGACCCAGGCACAGGATGGACCCTGGCATATGCTGCATGGGTGTGTCCTTAGTGCTGTGTAGCTCCTACTGTTGATAACATTGGCTGATGTTTGCGGCAACTATGGGCATTCACATTTGACAGGACTGGAGCCTTTGTCTTGTTTCAGGGGATTGTTGAAGTTGTCATCCTCAACCCACTACTTTAGGTGTGTATGATCCATGGGGACGTTACTGCCATTGGCCACTTGACCAGCACACAGAGCGGAGGTGGTAGTGACAACTGTTGTCACTGTTACATTCCAGTTGTTCTTAATTGGGCCCTAGTTAATGTAGGGAGTATAGTGGCTGACGTGTGACGGGATGTCAGTTTGACGTTGTGCCCTTCCCTCCTGGTGTGGCTTTACCTTTGCTCCATCATTGGCATGGCAGCATGCCCCCATGGGACTGTTGTTGGGGTACTGTAATGGTGTGCCCCAGCTTCTCTCTGTGCAGACCATGCCCCCATGCCATACCCCTTTACCCATGCCACTCCATGTATATGATGACTTCCATGCATTTTGTGGTCGGTATCCCCCCACCGCTTACAGTTGACATTAGTGCATTTTAATTCCCCATGCGACTTACCCTGCATGTCTGTTGTCTCCTGGTAGTCTGTGCTGTCCTGTCCTTGAATCCCTGTGACGATCTCCTCAGGGATGACGGCTGCGACCATCTCCTCCATGTGGTCCAGGGGATCCTGGTGTGCTGGACTCCCACCTCCAGTCTGCAGTGCTGCCTTCCTGTTCCTGGCCATCTTTTCCTTGGTCCTGCGCTTGCAGTCATGCCAGAGTTTCTTGCACTCGATGACTGTTCTGCGTACTTCAGCCACACTGTTAATCTTGTCAACAATTTCTTGCCATATAGCCTCTCTCCTACTGATTGGCAACTTTGAAGTGACAAACAATTGGTGCTGGTGTTCCGTCACCTCTTTAACCAGAATTTCCTGTTCCTCTGCACTGAAGCGACACTTTATTTTCTTCTTAAAACTGTCCTGGGTCTTGTGTGTGTCCTCCTGACTGGTCCCTGGTCTGTTGTCATCTTCCTGGGGTCTGTACAGGCATCTGGGATCCATTTTGGCTCTCTTCTGCTGAAATGGCTGTATTTGCGGGGAATTTTGACGCTATTCCGCAAAACAACGCTGCATATCCGGTGTGCAGTGTTGTAAATCGACCCACGGTCATTTCGACCGCATTAACGTCGTTTTGCTTTACAACTTGACGCTGCGGTGTGCGTAAAAAAAAAAGACTTCCACCTGTGGTTTGCGCCGCCGGGCGTCGAAGTATAAATTTGACGCACGCACGGCGCACAGATATGGCGTTAGCCGGCGGTAATATTTTTGACGCAAAACTGCGCCGGCGCAGTTTTGCGTCAAAAAGTATAAATATTGGCCTTAGAATTTAATTCAAGCTTTGACGAGTAGCCACTATTGGTCAATGGTGATTAATGTCCAATTTATTTACAAATACCAATGACTGAAAAAAGGAAAGTCAGTTCCAGTGGGGCACATGAGGATTGTTGTAACCCTACAAATGTCAGGGTGCCAAAGTTGGGATGACACAGGCGTGGACTCCAGTTCTCAGGTGGGTGGTAGACAGCAAGTGTTTTTAGGGTGGAGGAGGTGACAGCAGCTTTTGCTGTCTCATTGCCATGTGAGCCACACGAGAGGTTCTAGTCGAGAGTTATGCCAGAGGTTTTACTGATAAGGAGGTGGGCAGTTTGTCATTACGTGAGGGGTGAATTTGAATTTGTGTCCAGAAATACCAAGCAGAAACAAATTCTTCTGATCTATTTTCTGTTGCTTGATCATTGATAAGTTATTCAAAGCTCTGTCAGACAGGAGCAACGTATGAGTATATAATTTAAGTAATGAAGTTTTACTACCATAGAACAAAGCAAATATCCAAATACATACCGTGCCAATTATATTTAGAAATTTTGCAAGTTGCAACAATTAAATCTTCCGACATAGCACCTGGGGGTGTAGTGTTGGGCTAAAGGTCATGTGCGGAGGCCTCTGCATGCTCATTATTACTTGACTTTTTACTAAATAGAGCCTGGACTAAGAAAAGGAAAGAACAAACCTCTAACCACAACTGAACCATACAATGGCATTACCCACCTACTCCCAGACACATTGTAAATGTGCAGCACTTTAGCCCAATAGTTCTCATACAGACTGATCAATCCAAATTATTCAGCTTAATATTGGCACTTCAGTGCTTCCACTTGATCTTCTTGCCATGGCATACTCTGTTTTGCCGGAAGACAGTTTGCCATAATGCTAGTACAGCACAGAGGGGCATATTTATACTCCGTCTGCGCCGATTGTGCGTCTAAATTTTTGACGCACAATCAGCGCAAATGTTGCCCCGTATTTAAACTTTGACGCCCGAGCCCGCGGACGTCAAAATTCCGCTGTGTGCGTCATTTTTGGGATGCGGCAACCCGCCTTGCGTTAATTATATGCAAGGTAGACGTTCCTGTCCAAAAAATGGCTTAAAGGGCCGTGCGTCGTATTTATGCTTTCGGGCAAAAATGACGCACGGCCGGGAGACGGAGCCAGAAAATGACGCACAGCCTGATTTGCGTCAAAAATTAACGCCTGGGTCAGGGCAGGCGTTAAAATGGGGCAAACACACCTGTATTTAATCAGAACACACAGAACAAACAGCAAAGCAGCAGAGCAGCAACAGGGAGCCATGGAGGTGATACTAATCCAGCGTGCACGCAGAGCCCAGCAGCAACAACAGCAGCTACAACAACACCAGCAGGGACCCCAAAGGCAGCGCAGAAGGCAGGAGAGGATATTCCGCCCATGAACCACCCTTCAGGGCCTCAGGGAACACGACATCATACAGAGTACTGGTTGAACTGGCAGGCCATTCAGCAGCTGCTGCGCAACATTGAACAGCAGTTGGCCCCCACTTTGGTGACACCCCGCACCATCCCAAAAGAAACCAAGCTGCTTGCCGTACTTCATATGCTGGCAAGTGGCTCTTTCCAAACAACTGGTGCCCTGGTTGGCGGAATATCACAACCATCATTCTTCACCTTTTTGCCCAAAGTACTGGATGCCATCATTCGACTGACACCCGCCACATCTGCTTCCCTAATACACTGCAGAAGCAGCAGGAAACAAAACAGGGATTCTACCTCATCAGTGGCTTCCCACACGTCCTTGGTGCAATCGACTGCACACATGTACGCCTTGTGCCACCTGCTGCAACTGAACACCTCTTCTGCAACAGGAAGCACACACATTCCATCAACGTGCAGGCCATAGTCGATCACCAGGGATTGATCACCAACATCGTGGCTAAATATCCTGGGAGTGTCCATGACTCATACATCTTCCGTCACTGCACCATCAATGAACACTTCCAGGATGGACGGTATGGCAATGGACTACTTGTTGGTAAGTACAAAAACCTACTTATATACACACTGCATAGCAACCCTCTAGGACACACAACACATACACCACAACAGCAACATGTGAACAGGAAAACACTGAGGTCGTGACATCGCTAGCCATGTTTCTTAAGTCACCATTGAACCTGTCACACATCGGAAATTACTGTACAGCCTAATGTTAAGACGTCAATGAGTGTGGTTGCCTAAATGTCACCTTGCAAATTGTAAGTGTCCCAATGACCTTTACATTAATCCATTGCATAAGTTTCAAGGTATGGGATGTCCAGGGTACTTTGATATGAACGTGTTAACAACACTTTCAATTTTAACTGTGCATGGAACTATCATCTCACCCCCAGTGAAGACACACAAACACCTGCATCACAAGTCACAATGCTACGGAGGGCACACTGTACTGCAAATCCCAAAACATACTGCTGACAAACGGTTAGCAGACAAACACTTGTTCAGCCAAGGAAACAACACAATGCAGATGGTACAGCCTACAAGCATAGGATGCCACATTAGTACACAAAAGAGTCACAGACAACACAAGACAACTACTGCCATGAAAGGTCTTTTAAATAGTGCCAGCTACATCAACATGATCCCATTCATTTTCTCTTGCAGCTGATCAGGGGTATGGCATCCAGCCATGGATTATGACACGATTTGGCAACCCAAGTACTGCTGCAGAGCGTGCATACAACAACGCCCATAGGAGGACACGCAGCATTGTCGAGCGGACCTTCGGCATCCTCAAGTCAAGGTTCCGCTGCCTCGACATCACTGGTGGTAGCCTCCTATATTCCCCCGAGATGGTCTGTAGGATCATCCTCACATGTGCAATATTGCACAACATTTGTATCAAAAGAAACATTCCCATCCTGGAACCAGAGCCACACATGCCTGAAGAGGAGGAAGAGGAGGATGCTGGCCTGCAACAGGAGGGGGAACTACAGAACACGGCCGCTGGTATACGCAGGCAGCAACAGATTGTAAATAATTTCTTCTGAATATGATCACCTTCACCACTTTAGTTAACAAATTTAAATAAACACCTATTCTAATCACCATATCATGGTCTGGTTATTCCTTTTTGCACACCTTCATCTCTACTTATCAGAATAAGAGTGTTGCCTCATGGAGCATTGCTGAGATACTGAGTAGTACACGGAACATCTCGGAGCTAATGTGATGCCTAACATACAATGGCCACATACACACACACTCTTAATGACATATATCATGTACATATCTCCTTTGAAGGCCAATAGCAGAGGACCACAACTATTTCACACATACATGTTGAAAGCAAGGTCCAACGCAGCATATGGCATACAACTAAGACACCATCACTCAATAAGGAGAAAACAAGCCTCATACATGAGGCAGTCAATGTGCTTTGGCATCAGTAACAGGAATGCCTGACCAGACCCTTGACAGCAGTAAGTCCAACTGCATCCAATATTTGCAAGGACTATCTGTGACTAGAGTTCCCTAGAAGCAGAACATAGACAGCACAAGTGCCACACATATGACATGCATTGCGCACATGACATTCCATGTACATGTCAGCCCATTTCCTAACTCATGACACACCCATGCACCTGGTCACAACCCACCTGTCGGAAGAGGTCCCTGGAATACTAAGATGTGTACCCTGATATTACCTCCTCTACACACACAGACCAACATTAGCAAACCAGTGTGCTACACCCTTTCCTATGGTATGCCATTGTCATAGAACATCTGACTGCAAGGACGTTAGGTCAATTTATACACTGTCTTCTAGTTTCAAAGCCCTGTTAGCACATGTAGATTGCTTCCCCTTGTGAAAATGTCTGTTGGCCCTTAGAATGCAAGTCTCACCTACAGGACTGGTGAGAAACAGATGCAGTCCACACCTGTGATCACCTCCATGCACACCACCCATTTAAAAAAGCACTGCCCCTGATGCTGCCTGGAACAGCATAGGAGTTGCCATTATGTCAAATACACCGTCAAGCATTGATACTAATTAAGCCGTGTAACACAACCCTTGGGTTCATTTGTCACCTTCAAAAACACAGGACGTACACAGTTTGACATGTCAACTGTCTAGTTTGTCCTCAAAACAGTCTCAGTCAGACCACTGATTACGTAACTTGTCAAGTAACTGGATCCTGAATCACCTTGCATTCTGTCAGCCTGACTGGCAACTGTCTGTGCGTCACACTAAAGTATCCCTGTGTCTACATATGTACCACACTTGCGTTAACAAACCTCTCATTCATCAGGGGGAATTGGGCATGGGCTTCTTCCATGCATACCAAAATACATTGCATAGCATCATCTGCCTTTTAACTGTACCATTTGAGTTACATCCTCTTGGAAAAGCAAAATTCATGGCCCATCCCTTGTCTGGGTTGTATTTATGCATGAATGACAAAGTGTGACAGTGTCCCAGGGCCGTAGGCAGGGATTGGGTACGGGGCTTTCAGCACAACCAGCAACCTCTGATAATGTCCATGAATAATACACAAATGTCAGGACCCTGACAGTTCACACACAGCATCACACTGCGCACAACAGAGTGATGGGCCGTGTGTGGTGAATAGCTGCGAGAATAATCAGCACAGAGGCTATGATGTTCCCAGATGCAGTGGGAAGTGCAGAGGCCACCCTGTGTACAAATGTTGTAATGACACCTGCCGGAACATGACACCTGAGACATTATGGCGGTCATTCTGACCGCGGCGGTCGGCGGTCGCCGCCCGCCAAGCGGTTCCCGCCGAAAGACCGCGGCGGCCATTCCAGCTTTCCCGCTGGGCCGGCGGGCGACCGCCAGAAGACCGCCGGCCGGCCCAGCGGGACAGCCCCTTCAACAATGAAGCCGGCTCGGAATGGAGCCGGCGGAGTTGAAGGGGTGTGACGGGTGCAGTGGCACCCGTCGCGATTTTCACTGTCTGCTAAGCAGACAGTGAAAATCTTTATGGGGCCCTGTTAGGGGGCCCACGGCACCCGTTCCCGCCATCCTGGGTCTGGCGGTAGACACCGCTAGAAACAGGCTGGCGGGAAGGGGGTCGGAATCCCCATGGCGGTGTTGCAAGCAGCGCCGCCATGGCGGGTTCCCTGGGCCAGCGGGAAACCGCCGGGAAACCGCCGGCTCCCCTTTTCCGACCGCAGCTTTACCGCCGCGGTCAGAATGGCCCAGGAAGCACCGCCAGCCTGTTGGCGGTGCTTCCGCCGCACTCCGCCATGGCGGTCATGGACCGCCAAGGTCAGAATGACCCCCTATCTCACTCAGCACACCAAGGTTGCCCTGTTGACTGTCTCATTACACGTCTTTAGTGACAGGGTGGGACCATCCACATGTTGGTTCACATGTCCACATCTACTTTACTCACATTGATCAACCAAGGGTACTCAGTAGTTACAGGAATAGCTGCCACTGACTCATGATGAGTCCTGGACCGAACTGTGACAAATTACACCCCTAACAATCTACAGGATCATCATTGGACCACACACATGAACAAGACACCTATGTGCAATTGATCACTGGAAATAAGTGGACACGTGCTGTCTTGTATCCTGGTCCACCACAGCCACTTGATAGTTGGGGCTCACTTCTATGGCCTCAACTGTGGTGTCATCATACATATGAGATTCACCCTTGTCTGTCTGTGCAAACAACATACCCACTTCCTCAATGCATGTGTATGACTCACTGTGGGATTCTCCAAGTAGTGCCTAGGAAGCTCTTACCAATACTCTAGGACATAGGATGTAGAAAATGTGGACCATTGACATGAACAAGCGTCTGCCATCCATCTGGTGCATGCTATGTCACATGTGGTGTCTACGTGACCCTAAAACTTGGAAGTACACTTTACGGGTGTTGTTACATGTATGACTAACACATGCCCTCGCTCATTTTCAATTTGACTTGCATCTAAGGATTGGACACATGGACGTCACATTCATACAACCATAAGTACAATTATGCTTCATGTGATACACACACACTTGGTCAACCAACACATTAGTTGTCAAAGCACACACTTTGAGCCAAAGGCATTTAGGTATTGTACATATGTGCGTCACATTGCTATCCTCTCCTTATGCCAAACATGCACACTTATGACCATCTATTGCGTCAGCCAACTGTAAAAATACTGTGAAGGGTGTAGTGAATCATGTTCCGCTGCAGTATGATGTCACACATGTGAACATACACCATCAACACCATACTGTCTTCAATTAGCCAATCTCTGATGTGTTCCAAATGTAAAATAACCAAAAAACAAGTAAACATGCCCCAAACCAGTTAATGCACTGTAATTTTGACGTCCCTAGCGTTATGCGTCATTTTTTGACAACCAAAACTGTATTTGCGTCATTTTTTTTTACGCACAGGAGTGAAATTTAGCCTACATCCAGATATTTGTACAGTCCATGTATCATTATGTGGATGCGGGTTAATATTCACGTCTGTGCGTCAAAAAAAATGACGCAAATACAGTTTTGGTAAACAAAAAATGAAGCATAGCGCGAAAAAGGAGGGACTTTTCATACAGGAAGTGATGTAATAGGATATCCTGTTTACAGATCATGTACAGTGGGTGTACTTTCACTTTCACTTTGCAGTCTTTGATCCTTCTAGACTGTGTGGCTGTGTAGAGAGTGTTGTCCTGAGATTTTGTGCCGTTTTTGTCCTGTGTGCTATCTGTAAAGTCCATTTGTGAAATAAATATTCTTTGTGTATACTGTAGTGTTGTGTTTTGTCTACATTTGTCCATTTATCTTGTGTTTTTCTTGTTTGTGGGAGTCTGTTGTGGGTAGTGTTAGTTTGGGGATAGTTGGGCTCTTTTAGTGTTTAGGTTTACTTTTTTTCTGTCATTGTACCCCTACTTTCCCCCTTTTCCCCTTTCTATTTCTTTTACCCCTATTCCATATCATCACTTATAAGTATGTCTGGTAGGCCACGACTTGGTAGGATGGGGGAAGAGGAGTTGGGGGACTTCATCTGGCTGGTGACGCATTTCTTGCCGCTCATGATCCAGGCAGGGACATACAGGGGTATCCGACAGAGGCGCGCAGAATCCGGTGGGGAAAGGTGCTGCATCACCTGCAGCGTGTGTATGCCAGCCAGAGGAGTGACCACCAGCTGAAGCACCGGTGGGCTGACCTCATCACCAGGGAGCAGGATCTCTTGGACCACCTGGGAATCATGATTGGTGGCACTGTTGGTGAGTACGAATTATGCTAATGTGCACGATTAAATGCTCTGTTGTGACATCAGGGGATTAGTGCAATGTCTGCCAGCTAACTTGCTGACTGTGTTTAATGCTGGGGTAATATATGGGGATCATTGATGCACTATGGCAAGGATCACAATTGCTAGCTGTCAGGTAGCACGTGCTCAGCAAACTTACAGGTTACTTTTCCATGAAGGAAATTGGTGCGGCCTTTTTGTCAGAACAGCTAACATAATATGAGCCAATCATGTCTATATAGGGTACTATTGACAGAGAAGTACAGATGTACCAACATTTAGGCCAACTATGTTGACACAATTGCTAGACTGACTTTAGAATCACTACATGATGCTGAAAATGAGTGCTGCCTTCATGTAAATTGATAATAGCAAAGTGGTTCACACATATGTCTCATGTGAGTCTGGAAGGAAAGAGTTCACAGAAGTACTATGAATGTGTGGGATTATTGTGTTCCTTGATCTTTTTGGATACATGTCAGTTCTTGATTTGAAAACATCGTGAAAAGGTGTAAGGTGCCCTCAGCTAACATCTTAAGATGTTTGTTGGAATTAGTTGAGCCACAATCCAAATATGGATGGCAGTCCAAGTGTATGCACATGGCCTCACATCTCCATGGTTGGTGCAAATCACCATAGCTGGGCCACATCAATTGACTATACTGTAACAACAGGATGACTTACAAAAGTCCCTGCCCCTCCCTCTGTACATTGGGCCTATGTGCAATAAATGTGTCATGGCCACAATGCATGTTTGACTGGTAATGCAGTCCTCAAGTAACCAGGCTTTGGATGTCTCTCTTGGATGCACATGATGAGACGATTACACTCCATATTTTTTAGTGCTCACCAATTATGGGGCATGTTTGCAACCACATGATAGTTAGGGCCAATGTATGTGTGCAGATATGTGTGTAACTGTCACACGAGACCCATGCTATGTACAAGTTGGCCGTGATATATCAGATCCAGTACCATCATGTCTGATATCTGCCATTTCATTATTAAGCCTACACACTGTAAATGTTTATGAAATTGTTGCACTGTGCACAGATTTTGAGCACATTTCTTCCTTCCATACCTTACAGGTGGACCGGCACCCTACACTGTGGGAGAGGTGGCGACATTTGAGGACCCCGACCATTCCAGTAAGTGTTGATATGTCTGTTATGTGTTGTGTTTGCTGGTTATGGACTCGTGTGAGTTGGACGCATAGCAAGGTGTGATGCGTTGGGCAAGCTTTTCTCTTGTTCCATGAGTGGGAATGCAGTTCTCACATGTTTTGAGTTTGCCAATGCGTATCCAATGGTATCATGTAGGGATTGTAGGACATCCCTGTAGGCCCCACTGTGAGTACAGGGGATAGTCATGTGTATGACACTTGTATCGCCAAGAGTCGCAATGGAAGTCCGCCCCAATTTAGTCAGCCTGTCAGACCCACATTCTCTAAGATTGGTAGAGCTAATAGCTTTCCAATAGACATCTGCTTCCCTATTTACCTACGTTATTTAGAAACAGTAGGTAGAACCTCCTAGCAGCATGTACTTCCACATGTAGTGCAACACCTCTGTGGAACCTGAGTGCAATGGCATAGGTGTGCCTGCAATTCATGATCATGGGTGTTCTAGCAACTCTGTGTCTGATGTAAGTCAGGCCTCACTGGAAGTATATGTAGTGTACTAAGTTCTGCATTTCCTGACATGTCTGACCTATGAGTGCTCTAGGGTTTGCTGACTCCTAATTGTAGATAGACCTTACCTGTGGTGTGTCTGTAGAGACAAACATGTGTGGGATTTCCTATACACTCCTCGGTGTACATGTTGTTGACAAATTATAGTTGTGTATCCACCGCCCCCCCTCAAACACGGCCATGGGTTTGTGGATGGGGTACCTAGTACTGATGCTACGAGTATGTTACACATACATGTGAATAAGTGACGGTTTGGTTGCATACTAGTATACACACTCAGGTTTGGCACTTGGTACTATACTGGCAAGTCCAGTTACAACTTGCAGACCATGTGGCTTTAGTTTTGCTTTCCGTACACTGACATTTGTAGCCCAGCTCTTGGAGGAGGATATGCAGCATGATTCTTAAATGATAACTGTCAGAACTCAGATTGCAAGTCAAAGCCAGTTATTACCCATCTTGTAGGTTATGGATGTGCTTTGTGTGATGTGACCTTTGTAGTCTGGCCTGCCATATACTTCCTCAGGGACATTCAATGCTCTGTATTGTGATATGAGCTGTTACAAGTACAGTAGATGTAATGTCTGATTAACTTGCTGTGCCATTTCACACAATGCAGTTACTAATGTAGAATATCTGCATTTGTCTTCACAGGTGCTAACATGACTCCAGACCAGGTCCGTGAATTTCAGCGCCGGGCCATGCGGTATCAGCACATCCTGCTGGTGGAGTCGGGGTTCCGGAGGATGGCTCGGCGATATCGCCATGAACGGGCCTCCGGGGCATGGCAAGCCTTCCCACAGGGTGGGCCTACTTTGCCCACCACAGCCACCACCAGCACAACCACCAATCAGAGCCAGGAGGCCCCACCCACAGCTGCCACTGTTGGTCCAACATCTGCTGGACTTCCTGGCCCCAGCATTGCCACCGGTGCAGGACAGCCCACTAGGCCTGGCACCACACCCACACAGACCTCCTCCACCAGTACCCAGACTGCCACTGCTCCATCTGTTGACCCTGCAGCCTTCAACAGAATGGAACATAAGATGGACAAAGTGCTGCGCAAGTTGAGCCACCTGAGCCGGGACGTGCGGCACATTAACCGGCGGGTCAAGGACATTAAGAGGACCCTCCGGAGGGCCAACCTCTAGACACTTTTTTTGATGGACATGATTGCCTCCCCTCCCTCCTCTTTCCTTGTTCTTATAGTTAGTGGGCTTAGGGGGCTTAGTCTTAGGTTAGTACAGGCTGTTAGTTTAGTTAGTGTTTGGTGTGTGGGGGGGTCCTCATTCTTTATATTTTTACTTATTAAGTGTGTGGGTGGGTGGGTTGTGTGGGTGGGTGGGTGGGGGGCTATGTTGGGGTTCTTGTGTGTTAATTTTTTTTTTTTTTTAAACCCAAAAAAAGAAAATGTTAAAGAAAAATGCAAAAAAAATATATATTTGTTTAGGATAGTATAGTATGTGTTTAGGTTAGTATGTGTTGTCCTCCATGTGTCCCGTCTCATAAGGGGGGTGGGGGATAGATGTTTAGAACGTTTCGTTACATATGATAAGTAAGTGTAGCTTAGGTTAGTTAGGGACAGTTGTGGGTAATGAGTAGTCAGGGTAGATTAGGGTAGGTAAGATTTTTCCCTCAGTTTCCTCATCTGTGGTTAGCATTTAATAAATATTTGGTTACCCCTTAATAGTATGTGTTGAATGGTACTTGATCGTGGGTTTGGATTCAGTGTACATCAATTTGATACTATCACATCTGTGTCCTATGCTACAAACAAATCCCATCTGAGCTGTATGATTGGCAGCTAGCCCAGAGCTACCTTGCAAAGTGTCGACCCTTTGTTGTAACCACTAATCACAGTTAATATGGATCCCAATGTGTTTCTGTTGATAAGTGTGTTTTCAAAGTCACTAACAGTGCTTCCAGACTTGATATTGGGGAAACAGTTTTAGGTCTGACTGCAGTGTGATGATCATGCACACCCTTATAAGATGAGTTCTCATTGGCAATCTTGTATTCTTGTCTTCATGACCCTCATACATCATTTGTGACACAGTTCGGCATGATTACCTATTTGTATGTTAACTCAGACACCTTCATTTGTGCAGTTTTTTTAGTGTTTACTTAGATTAGTGTGGCATGTTTATTGTCTTATTATTGCATGTTTACAACATTTTGCGACCACTATTTGATGACTTAGTTATCCCCGGAGGAAGCATTCTTCTGTCCAACACAGCATGGTGGTATTAGGTTTCTCACTTCATCCGATTTGTCCCTCAGGAAGGGCAGAGTATGATGCAATCATGGGCACTGTGCAGAATTCTCTGACTACATATTATCAGGACAGTTGTATTGACAAGCTACGTAATTTGACAGTAGGCACATTTCAGTTATTTACTTCACAGTTGATATGTCACATTACCCAGAGACAGATTTGTTGTGTAAGTGCTATTTATTGAAAAGTGCTGTAGTGCTATCTGTACATTGTCCATGATTGTGAGTCCATTATAGTGACATTTTAAATTGGGATCCAACACAAGGGGTTACGGAAATGCTTTTGACATGCTGGGGTTGATGTTTCAGACAGTGCAGAGGGACAGGATTTGGCAAAGAGTAGGAGAGAGACAATCACTGGGCTGGGTGACAAGATATACAGTGGTATGCAGAACAGTGCTCGAATAAAGTTGTTGCAAGACTGGCAAGTTACAATGCGCAGGACCTTGGTAAATGTGGGCCATGTGGCAGGGACTAGTGCTTCCGGGTAATTTTCCTTGTGAATGTGATCTGTTCCATGTCTTCTTCTTCTGATGTGTGTGTTGCCTCCTCTGTTCTTGGTGGTGGTGGTTGTGAAGGGGCAACACACTCCTCAGTGTTAGAAGACGTGGAGTCAGACATCCGGGTCGCTGCTCCCTGTGAAGGTCTTAAGGGCAGTACTGCAGCAAGGAGGGTCTGCTGGTTCTTGAGAATAGCAGCCACATCACGATGGTAGGCAGCCAGGTCGGCCCTGAGGGAGTCATGATTGCATTCATGCATGCAGTGGAAAGTTTGGGGTGCGAGGTGTTGTGGCAACTCCCTTACTGCAGTGGTGAATTCCTTGACAGTTTCTTGTAGTCCTTGCAGTATGGATGTTAGGGCTTGCATAGCTGCTGCCTGATCTGCAGATGAAATCATGCACGAGCGCACCCCCTCAAGGCTGGCTGCCATAGTTTGCATCCCCACCCGCACCTCCTTGGCCAGCTCCCGCTGTACTCCAACTACAGTTCTCTCAAAGCTGGTGCCAGTGTCGTCAGAGTCCTCAGCAGTATTGGAGCTGGCAGGTCTTACAATTGGGGTGGTGGGTGGATCCTCTGCGATGGCTGCTTGTTCTGTGCTCCTCCTTGTGACTGAAGGTGGGGTCTGGAGGGTGTCAAGGACCTTTTGGATAGTCTCCTGGGGAATGTTTATCGGCTCGTCATCCATGTCATCAGGGAAATCTGGGACAGGCATATCGGCAGGAGATCCATCTTCCTCTGCAATGAAACAGGGTACAATTAGTGTGTCTTTGTTGTGGCAATTTTGATGTGACGTGCCTGCCTTTTGATGAATTCACTTTGTGATCTTGTTTTGTGTTAATTTCTCCAGTCCTTCAGATGGGCATTCTTCCAGGCCTATGGCCCACCTGTGTGTCACATGTATGTTATTGAGTTATCAGACTTGTCAGCCTCATCGCCTCTAGGTGTTGATTTATGCCAAATAGAGAATTGCCACCTTCTTTTCCTACTCGACCCTCCGTGTACATCCATTCTCATGGTGAGACCTTTCACTGGCTGTGGGTGTACTGATGGCCCTGGCAGCACACTTAACAATCTGGACTTGCCCCAATCTCTGATCGTTCACATCCACTTAACTGTAATTGACATGTGGCATATCCTATGCATGGCAATGTCATGATCCGATTTGGATGTTGACATTGTTAATGTGTCCTGCTGATGTTGGGGAATGTGTGTTACATTGGATTGCCCTGATAGTCGTATCAGTGTCCTATTTCATCCTCTGACTGTGCAGGTGTATTTCAGTGACCAGTTACATGTGTCCCCTCCTCAATGCTGTTGTCTGAGCAGTATGACATTTGGGATGTTGCCTTGTTACCCAGGCACAGGATGGACCCTGACATATGCAGCATGGGTGTGTCCTTAGTGCTGTGTAGCTCCTATTGTTGTTTACATTGGCTGATGTTTGCAACAACTATGGGCATTGACATTTGAGAGTACTGGGGCCTTTGTCTTGTTTCTGGGGATTGTTGCAGTTGTCATCCTCACCCCCTAATTTAGGTGTGTATGATCCATGGGGAGGTTACTGCCATTGGCCACTTGAGCTGCACACAGAGCAGAGGTGGTAGTGGCAACTATTGTCGCAGTTACATTCCAGTTGTCGGTATGGCTAGAGGATTGCTAATAGGGCCCTAGTTAATGTAGGGGATATGTTGGCTGACGTGTGCCAGGATGTCAGTTTGACGTAGTGGCCTTCCCTCCTTGCGTGGCATTCCCTTTGCTCCATCGTTGGCATGACAGCATGCCCCCATGGGACTGTTGTTGGTGTTGTGTAATGGTGTGCCCCAGGTCTTCTCAGAACGGGCCATGCCCCCCTGCCGTGCCCCTTTACCCATGCCACTCCATGTATTAGATGACTTCCATGCATTTAGTGGTTGGTATCCCCCCCGGTTGTAGATGACATTATTGCATTTTAATTCCCCATGCGACTTACCCTGCATGTGTGTTGTCTCCTGGTAGTCTGCGCTGTCCTGTCCTTGAATCCCTGTGACGATCTCCTCAGGGATGACGGCTGCGACCATCTCCTCCATGTGGTCCATGGCCTCCTGGTGTGCTGGACTCCCACCTCCAGTCTGCAGTGCTGCCTTCCTGTTCCTGGCCATCTTTTCCTTGGTCCTGCGCTTGCAGTCATGCCAGCGTTTCTTGCACTCGATGACTGTTCTGCGTACTTCAGCCACACTGTTAATCTTGTCGACAATTTGTTGCCATATGGCCTCTCTCCTACTGATTGGCAACTTTGATGTGACAAACAGTTGGTGCTGGTGTTCCGTCACCTCTTTAACCAGAATTCCCTGCTCCTCTGCACTAAAGCGCCACTTTCTTTTCTTCTTAAAAGTGTCCTGGTTCTTGTGTGGGTCCTCCTGGCTGGTTCCTGGTCTGCTGTCATCTTCCTGGGGTCTGTAGTGACATCTGGGATCCATTTTGGCTCTCCTCTGGTGAAATGGCTGTGTTTGCTGTTTTTTTTACGCTATTGCGTCAAAAAAAACGGCGCATATCCGGTTTGCAGTGTCGTAAATCGACCCACAGTCATTTCCGCCGCGTTAACGTCGTTTTCCTTTACGACTTGACGCCGCGGTGTGCGTCAAAAATAATGACTCCCACCTGTTGTTTGCGCCGCTGTGCGTCAAAGTATAATTATGACGCCTGCACGGCGCACCAAAATGGCGTTAGCCAGTGGTAATATTTTTGACGCAAATCTGCGCCAGCGCAGTTTTGCGTCAAAAAGTATAAATATGGGCCAAAGTGTGCATAATCTTATACTTGTCTAATGCAAACCTAGCTGGAGAGCACACAGTACAAGACATCAACGGTCTTCCAAAGGTTTTCAGTGTTTCCATCTCATGGCGATGCTACAGAAAGGAAGTAAGCCATCACAGTGCCTGGACTCTAAAACCAATATGATGCTTCAGAATCAATACTTGTCTGTGGTAGTCAACTCTGTTGGCCTCTGAGAGGTTAAGAAGAACAAAGATGAAGCAACCTACTGAATCCATGATGCAGTGAATCCTGCATGTTTAAGTCTCGCCTGAACCATCAGTTCTGAAATGAATGGATGCGCCATATTTACAAAAATACGGCATACCCCTGTGCTTCCACTAGTGCCCGTGCAAGGGTGTCTGCGTTGAAGGGAAGGATTGTTCATGTGCAGGAAGGTGTCCCTTCCTGCACATAAACAATCTATAATGGCGATCTGGCACATCTATTTAATAATTGTTTATGTGCAGGAAGGGACATCTTCCTGCACATAAACAATAATTCATGGCGGTTTTGCAAATGAAAGCATTTCTCCTTGTTGCGCCATGCTAACACCACCCCTGCGGTGGCATTCGTTTTTGGTGCTGCCACAGGTTTATAGATTCTTGTAAATCTGGGGCTGTGTGAAAAGCAATGGGTGTTGCGGTGGAATGCCCACAGGAACACCTGTTGCACGCCCCTCTGCCGCGGAAAACTGCATTGTGGAGGCATATTTAAAAGGCGGCGTTAAGCCACAAAAGTGGCTTAGCACTGCCTTGCAAGTTAGTGTAATGCACAATGCCACCGGAGCATCACAAAAAGTGATTCCTGATTACTAATGTGTATATAATAGTGTGTTTACTCACCTGCTAGAAGAGTATTGCCTGTACAGTATTTTTAGTATTTGAGTTACCATAACAAAGTATCTTTAGTTTTGTAACACTGTGTGGTTCTTTAATGTGTCTAAGTGCTGTGTGACTACAGTGGTATTGCATAAGCTTTGCATTTCTTCTAGATAAGTCTTGGCTGCTCATTCTCAGCTACCTCTAGAGAGCCCTGGCTTCCTAGACACTGCCTACACTTCACTAATAGGGGATACCTGGACCTGGTATAAGGTGAGAACACCATAATCGCTCACCACACACCAGGCCAGCTTCCTACAGTAAGCAGGTCTGACATTGTGGAGAGCTTTGCATGCATGCGTGAGCAGTTTGAACTGGCATCACTTCAAGACTAGTAGCCAGTTTAACTCACTGAGGTGGGGCTTGATGTGTTTGTTGCAGGTGACATTGAGTATGGTGGGGCTGTGTGTGGTCTGGAGTCTTTGTAAGAGTTGCTTTGTGATGCCGGTGAAGAGTGCCATAGTCTAGTCTGCTGGTGATCAGGGCCTGTCTGACCACGCGTCTAGTGTCGGTGGGAAGCCAGAGGAATATTTTGCGGAGAATCCATAGGATGAAGGAGCTGGAGGATGTGATGGCGTTAATTTGTTTGCCGTTCATTTGTCATCCACTATGATACCGAAGCTTTTGGTGTGGTCTGTGGGGGTGGGCCTGGGTCCCAGGTCTGTTGGCCACCGGAAGGAGTCTCTTCAAGAGCTTTTATTGCCTAAGATTAGGACTTCAGTTTTATCTGTGTTGCACTTTAGACAGTTCAGCTTAATCCAGACAGCTACATTGGACATGCAGGTGTTGAAGTTGGTCCTGGTGGTGGCATCTGTGAAGGAGAGAATGAGCTAGGTGTTGTCTGCATAGGATACAATGTTGATTCCGTGGGATCTTATGACGTGGGCGAGTGGTGCCATGTAGACATTGAAGAGGGGGGACTCAGTGAAAATCCTAAAGGAACATAGATAAGGTTCTAGGATTCAGAGGTGTAGGGTGGTAGCCTGACTCGCTGGGTCCAGTTGGAGAGGAAAGAGGCCTGCCAGCTCAGGTTGGGACTATGTATTCCAGATTTGGGAAGTCTTGTGATAAGAGTGCCAAGCAGATGTGTTCTTCCTTGTCTTTTTGCAATGCACCATGGTGCAAGGGAGTTTGCGTTGTCGACAGGGTTGTTTTTGTGCAGGGAAGGGCACCTTCCTGCACAAAAACAATCCTGGGAGGCTTTTTCCTCATTCAATGTGTGCTGCAGAGAATGCAAAACACATAGGGGAAATAACAAGAAGAAATAAAGATATTTTTCCGTGTTGTGCCTCCCCTGGGGAGGCGTGAGGTTTTGGCACATCTCCAGGTTTACAAGGTCTTGTAAATCTTGGGATGCATCGAAATCCATGGGTGCTGCATGGGAACAGCCACCCCACTTTCTCCCTTCCGCCGAGTAAGACAACGCAGCAATATGCACTGCCTTGCCTTATTCCATATCTATGGGGCCATTCAAAGCTACGCAAAGTGGTCTCAAAGATATGTTTCAAGGTTTGCGCCACCGTTGCATCACAAAAAGTGACGCAACGCCAAACTGGGGAATTTGAGTGCTATGGTTCCTTAACATCACAATATATATTCAGCTGTGTAACTCACTAGGATTGTCAACACATTTTATAACCCCATGATCAGAAGTACTGTAATTATTTATCTGACCAATAAGGAATTAGTGAACTCAAATTCCTAATATGAATATTCAAGTTTATTTGAGTGATATAATTTATTACTGCTTTGAGAAAGCAATGTAATCAGAAAACATATGTTGTCAGTCTTGTAATTTATTATTGTAAAAGGTATAATAATAAAAACCACACTTACAAAATAAAACACTCTGGTACCCTTTGCTAGAAGTGACTATTGCGCTGGTACCTGAAGGGACATCTTAAGGATTTTGTGGGCCCTAAATCAAACGTATTTTGGGGGCCCCTGTTCAGAACAGCCTTGAATTTATGATCCAATTTCAACTCTTTTATGCCCTCTTTTGCCAGGTCACTAACAGTTCACAGGCACACTCGTCCAAATTCTAAATGTATTTATATCTAATATTCATGGATCGTGAAGTGTTTTCAATATTACTGCAAATAATCTCTGTGGCACCCCCTAATCCTCATATGTGATGTCCTGTTTTGAACTAAAAGAATATTTTCTATGGCTGTTGCATGAAACAAACAACATATCTCTGCAAAATATCTATAAGAAATCAAACATCACACACATAAAAAATTAATGAAAGAAAAACGGCATTTAAAATAATCTGTTTTAAGAATTATTCAAGGTCATCAGGGCAAGAGACTCTGCAGAACAGAGCTGGCTTTATCCAGGGCCTCCCTGAATGGCTGGGGCCCTGGGCTAGAGCCCACTCTGCCCATGCCATAAACCATCTTGGGGTACTTGTGTGAAGCTGGCTTTTTATACAGTGGACCAAAAAGAGACAAAGAGTCCAAGCAAACCCCAAAGCAATTAGAGAGACACAGATGACACCCCAAATACTATCTTTGGTGGTAGTGTGGGTGAGCAGTTAGGCAAATCAGAGGCTAGTGCTAAGCATATATTGCGCACACACAAAGGCAGTAAGTGAGACACACACTCAATAAAGAAATCCAACACCAACTTACGAAAATAACACATACTTTTATATGAATCGGAATCAGGTAAGTACTTTTTGAGTTATGCATTTTTACATTTTTCAAAAGTTGACATACTGCAATTTTTGGAATCATAATGTTATCTGCTTACAGGTACCTAGCAGTGACCAAGGCAGCACCAACAGGTCACTTCGGGATGCACTGTGGCGTCCGGGTGCAGAGGTGCATTTCAGCTTTGGGTGCTGTAATGATGTCCTATGGTAAAAGAAACAAATACTGCATTCAGGCACTTAGCAATGACCTACAGGACTGTATTTCTGGAGTTAAGGTAAGTATGAGGCAAGGTCCAATGCAGCACCAACAGGTAACTTCGGGAGGCAATGAGGCATCAGGGTGCGGAGGTGCTTTTCAGCCTCGGTACCCTAATGCTATCCTAAGGGAAGGAAACAGACACTGCATACGGGTACTTAGCAACGACTTACAGGACTGTATTTCTGGACTTGAGGTGAGTATGGGGCTGGGTCCAAGGCCATACCAACAGTTGACCTCAGGGGGATCTGGCGCGTCCGGGTGCAGAGATGTGTTACGACGTCGGGTGTTCCATTCACTTCAATGGAGATCGGTCCGGTCAGAAAGAGGCTGCAAGCAGGGGCTGGGGGGCCAGTCCGAGGAAACCCACATGGGGGCTCGACCCTTGAGATCCTCCGGCACGTAGGGACACGGTTGGCCCTATTCTCTTCAGGTTGTGGGGCTCAGGTGCAGTAGTGTCTTTTTGGCATTGGATTCCGGTGCAGGAGATACTCGCGGTTGGAGGAAGGCTGCAGGCGGCATCAGGAAGTCCACTGTTGGCAAACCCAAGGTGGGCTTTGGCTCTGAAGGGCCTGGGGACCACCCTGGCATTGTTGGCCCACTTTAACTTGGGCTAGGGGGTACAGGTGTCGGGTTTTGGCAGTTCGGAGTCCTCCTGAGTCTTTTTTGGTGCCTGCAGGGTGCAGGGAAGAAGCTCTGCTACTCCATGGGAGATCCTGGTTACTTCTCAAAGTGCTGGCAGCACTCCCAGGCTTTTGGAGGCAGAGCAGCTGCTGGACAAATTGTCTTTGGTGCAACTGTCGAGGACAGCAGGCAGGCCAAAGGGGTTGGGGGCCAAGTCAGTTGCTGCTCCTCAGTTCCCGCTTTTTGCGGCTCTTCTGGTCCTTTTTCTTCTGTAGTCCAGCAAATTGGATGTCCTGATATCAGGGGGTTCTCTAAAAACTCAATTTAGGGGCGCGATTGGGAGTAGCCAATGGGCTACTTACCCCTGGGGTCACTACACTCCCTAGATGACCACTTCCTTTGGGGACCGGGTATCACCCTGTCCCAGAATTCCTGATTCCACCACACACAAGATGATATAATTCCTAAGGTTGAGATCACTTCAGGCTGGTCATCCTAGAGATGTGTCCAGCCTGCAAGTGCAACACATCTCCTGCATATCTATTTTTTCCGCCTATCCAGGTGCTACATGGGCCCTGGGTGGGGGTGGGGGCCGGCATTTCCTCACTTCTAAGGAAAGCTAGATCCGCATAGCAAAGGTGATGGGCTCTTTGAAGCCCTCTGTCTTGGAGTGCAGATTTGCAGATCATCCTGTTGTGAGGGGTGTGTAGAATCAACAAGGACATAGCAGGGTAAAATCTACTCATGCAGATATGGCCTCACCTGTAATATAATGCACTGTGCCTTGGGGCTGTAAGGCATTCTGCAGGGGTGACTTGCAAATATTACAGGCAGTGTTAGGGGACATGGCTCACAAGTAGGTGTCATATCATGTTTTCACTTTTCAGAGCATCATGTCAAGAAGCTTGCAGTGGCAGTCTGTATAAGTTTAGTGCTGGGTTCCTTAGAGTGGCACAAGTTGTGCTGCAGCTCTTAGGGGACCCCCTCTAGTACCTATGCCTTAGGTACCAGAGGTGGCACTTAGTAGGGACATACAGAGGTGCTAAAGGCCTGGCCACTTGGGGATCAAGTGACCAGTTGCCTCGTTTTTGGGGAAGGAACACTGGCACTGGGGACCTGGTTAGCAGGAACCCAGTGCACTTCAGTCAAAGTTGCATCAGAAACCAGGCAAAAGGTGTGGGGGGGTACTGCAACCAAAACCCAGTTTCCTACAGTACTACTGTTGATTCAAGTAGGACCTTAAAATATGGATAGGGTATACACTCAATTTTTAGAGCAGTTATGTCCTCTCTGCCTAAGCTTGTGGTTCTCCAGCAAATTCACATTAGGTAAGACACTTTCTAAGCATTGATCTGCAACTAATAAGCATCCTTCCAGTCAGACCATTTCACTGTACCTAGCTTTTCATCATCAAAGCTATAAATATGCTTTCCAGCCTTGTGAGAATTATATATTAAACACCATTATATACTGGATAATACTAGCACTTGTAATTTACAGACCTCTGAAATGGCAAACCAGGTCTAGTAATTGCTTCTTAAAAAAAC
Source organism: Pleurodeles waltl (assembly GCF_031143425.1). Taxonomy (NCBI): domain Eukaryota; kingdom Metazoa; phylum Chordata; class Amphibia; order Caudata; family Salamandridae; genus Pleurodeles; species Pleurodeles waltl. The sequence continues at coordinate 746,792,193 of NC_090440.1, read as the reverse complement.
GCATCAAGGAAGCCAATTATTTAAGCTTTTTAAGTGAAAACATTTTACCAAGCATCACAAATACAGGCTGCCAAGGAATGACCATGAAAGCAGTGCATGCTTTTTGAATATACAGAACAGGCAGCTCGTCGTGGTCTGACCTTCCACTCCCCAAAGTAGAGATTATCACAATGTTCCACCATAATAAGAATGAAATAATATGCATATTTAGACCTTAAAGAATCAAACAACCTGCGCTAGCAAGCTATCTCTGTTTGTAGCTTTAGTGTCTTGTGAGTTAGTGATGACAGGACCGTTTTGGTTCCAGGTTGACTCCATAGAACTGTGACATGCGTGTTTGGTAGTGGTGAATAGATTACATTTGGAATGTTGAGTTCAAGGTTACACGCAGAGCAATAAAGACGTGTAATACCAAGCTCCATCTGTTGTGTAGTCATTTAAGTGTACCCTGGCTGGGGAGGACGTTACAACTGGTGATGAGCTAGGGGATATGTAACCTGAAGATCGATAGTCCTCTCCCAGAGAGTTTGCTGTGGTCCAGAAAACTGCTTGTGCATGCCTCATGCGCCTTTGTCAAAATGAAAATCTATGTTTGGCATATATGTAGTCAAAGCACCACTCCAGCCATTGTGAAGCTTTTGAAGAATATGAAAGCCTCATAGAGAGGTTTACGCATCATTGGTCAGAAACATGCTAGTAAGCCTGTGAAAGAGGTACTGCTTCACCACGTGACACTGAAGTATAAATAATACAGTACAAATCTGCTAAAGGGAGTAACAACCAGGTACAGAAAATACAATGAGCAGCAACATCCAGGTGCAAGAGAACATTGTGAATAGAAGCAGATAAACGCAGATAAACAATAGAGGTAGTGATAATCCAATATATAAAGAATACAATCACACTTACGAAAAGCTGAAGAAAGAGAGCCATCCGACCTCAGAACAAGGAGCTGCAACCCAAGCAGAAGCACGGGGTTGTGCCTTTGAGGCTGGTGAATCACGTAGGACCAACAGAAAGGCTGTGAGTGGCGGTCAGAATAGTGAACTTTTTCAATGGCTGCTGTGAAGAGTGCAAAATATGGCACCACCGCCTTCTTGAAACCCTTCTGATACTACCAAAAAGCAAAATATTGGTTTCGGATGGACTGCCTTGATAGAAAGGTTTGGTGATTTAATAGATGCCCAGGAAGAAACAGACAACAAAAAGATTGTCAAATGTACTGGAAGAAGCAGACAACAAAAATATTGTCAAGTACCTCAAAAATCTTGCCGAAGAAGGAGTAAAAGAGATAAAGAAATTGCTGTAAACTGAAGAAGTCACATGCCATAACGTTAAATCTTAAGTTCAATGCAATGCCGAATGTCGATTACGAAAGATATATTCTCAGTCAGGAATGACAGAAAGTTGGTGAAACAATCGACAAATTTGTTGAGAGACTTGATACACTTATTAAACATTGTAAGTTCAATTAATTCAATGATGAAGAAGCCATACATCACCAAATTATTGATGAATGTCTGTCAGATTCATTAAGATGGCAAATGCTGAGAGAAACCCTTACTCTGGAGTGAGTTCTCATGGCTGTAGAGGTGAGGAACATGCTGATTGACAAGTTGCTGACATGGAGGATGGAGGTGACCAGAATGAGTCAGTCATGAACATGAAAAGTAAGCAGAAACACAAAGCTGAAGGGCACAAAATGATATCTCAAATAAAAATAAAAATGTTTTTTAGATGTGTATTTTTATTTCTACATGAAGGTAAATGTCCTGCCATTGGACAACTATGCAAAGGCTTTAGGAAGAACAGTGCGTCACAATGAGAAATAAAAAAAAAATGGACGCCTTAACATTCCAGAAGTGACGTTCTATGCATGCCCACAAGGCCAAATGCCCACATGAGCTGAGGAAAATCACCACTAAACTAAGTTGATTGTCATCTAAATCTTTGTCCACAAGTACTTTAGTTTCATTGTCAAGTGACAGTGAGGAAGACGGATGTGCAAAGTCAGTGTTTACCTCAAAAAAACGTGTGCATGTCAGACTGGCTACATGCAAAGAAAAATTTTATTCAAAGAAAAGTAAAATCACAAAAGGCATTCAAAGATTGTCCACAGATTACACTAAAGGTAAATGCTTGCTCGATACCTTTTATTATTGACAGTGGTGTGTCGATAAGTAAAATGCCTGAGGAGAAATACAATGAACTGTCTCCATTGCCCAGTCTCACACCATAAAGACAAAAGTGTGTACATGGGCTACATCAACACCATTAGAGAGTCAGGCTTCATTCGTAGCAACCATGAGACACAAAATGTGAAAAGTACAAGCACCCATTCACATACTTCAAGGTACTGCTTCAAGTGCCTGTTTACTCAGTTTTTAATACTGCTGCTGTTAGGGGACTGATATCTGTGAACTACAACATGAATTCTCATCACGAAATAGTAAGTCTGCTCCCGTCATTTCATGGATTGGGAAATATGACGATGAAAGTGAAACTGCATATCAATGAGGATATTTGTCCTGTTGCTCAAAGACATAGACAAATTGCATTTAATCTATAAGAAACTTTTAAGAAAGAGCTTAAGACATTACTAAAGTATGATATAATTGAGCGATCTACTGGTCCATCTCTGTGGGTTTCGCTCATAATGGTAGTGCCCAAAAAGGACAGTAAAGGAGCTGTATGCATCTGTATTGATACGTGTCAAGCTAACACGGCAATTGAAAAAGAACATCCCGGTCTACACATTGCCAACATCATCACACAGCAAAATGGTGGCAAAGTCTTCTTGCCTTGATCTGAGCAAAATTATAACATCAATTAGAACTCAAAGAAAATTGCAGGTACATTGCCACCTTTTCTACACTTATTGGTTTGTTCAGATATAATCACTTAAGTTTTGTTGTGTCATCAGCTGCAGAACTTTTCCAAGATGTCATTCAACATATCATATGACCGGTCGTGTATGCTTTAATTTTCAGTGATGACATATTGGTTTTCGGAACTACTCAAAAGGAACATGATAACACTCTTATATAAGTGTGTTGCTTACTTGCTGATGCAGGTCTAACTCTGAATGCTGAAAAATGTGAGTTTCACAAAACAAAACTCAAATTCTTTAGCCATATTTTTTCTGATGGGGGAATGACGGCAGATCTTGCTAAAGGATAGGCTTTGTCAGCCACCATTCCCCCACAAGATGTGACCATGTTATGTTTATTCTTTGGCATGGCCAGTTACTGTTCCAGATACATGCGTGACTTTACCACAGCAAATGCTCCCTTAAGAGACTTAACAAAAATAGATGCTTCATTTTACTGGTCACACAAATGTGAACAACATTTTTAGAAAATCAAACATGCAATTGTGAACACCACTGAAATGGCCTACTTTGATACAAAGCTTCATTATGAGGTTGTTTTTGACGCAAGCCTGGTTAGGTTGGGCACGATCCTTGCCCAACACAATGGACACCCAAATGCTCAAAGGCATATTGGGGCATATGCAAGCAGAGGTTTGTCACAAACTGAATGTGTCTATTCACAACCTGAGAAAGAAAGTTTAGCAGTGCTGTGAGCTTGTGAACATGTCCACGTATTCTTATATGGAAAACTTTTCACTCTTATATTTGACCATTAAGCATTGCTTACCACCTTTGGCAATCTAAATGCCAAGATGCCTTCCAGAATTGAATGTTGGGGTTTGCGACTACAGGAATATGACTACACTATTCTGTGCACAAGGAAAGATCAAAACCCTGCTGACTACTTCTCGCAAGTGCCTGTACAGCGTCATGGTACCCCTTCCAAAGAGGATGAAGCCTACATTAACTTAATTGTAAAGTCCAGTACTCCTGGAACAAGTTATTACTGCAACAAGTAAAGATAGTGATATGTTAATGCTAAAAGGCTTTATTGCACATTAATTCTGGAAACAGAAGCCTCAACCTCTCACATGTGACAGTGAGTATCAAAAGTTCAAAAATGTGAAAGACGAACTGTCTGTTACTCAAGAAGGTATTGTATTACGAGGTTTGAGAGTTGTTATACCAGAGAATCTGTGACAAGTAATTGAGGATGCCCATGAAGGATATTGTGGAATTGTTGCCACTAAACGAGCTCTATGAGACCAAATTTGGTTTTGTCACCTTGACCAGAGAGTTGAACCAGAGTTGAAGGTCTGTCATTTGTGCAATTGCTTATCTCACAAAATCACTCTACATACCTTGAACATGTAAGATTTACCAAAACATGCAGGGAAGATAATCACTGTTGATTTCTTTGGTCTTCTTGACAATGGACATCACTTGATGGTGATTATCGATGAATGCTCCCTTTTTCCACTAGTAGAAGATCTCTCAATCATTACTCAAGAAAGAGTCATTGAGATTTTAAATAGCATTTTAGCACTATGGGGTGTTCCTTCAGTTCTGAAGTCTGGCAATGGCTCGCCTTTCAACAGTCGAGACTTCAGAGACTTTCTTAATCACCTCAATGTAAAGCATCAGAAAAGCTCACCTCATTGGCCTCAAGCAAATGGCATTGCCGAATGCTTTATGAGCACACTCAAAAAAGACTATCCAGAATGCTAAATTGGGAAAGCTTTATCTGAAGTCATCTCTATGTTACTCTTCAAGCTTATTGGTTGACTCCTCATTCAACAACAGGTTAAAGTCCTGCCACCCTGATGTTCAGGAGAGCCATGACAACCAAGCTACTACAATGGACCAACAGAAGACCTACAACAGATGATGAACTTCGTCGAATAGACTTGTGTCATAAACAATAGATGAAAGTATATGCCAACATGGGTTGATGTATCAAGAACATTATTTTCAATGAAGGAGATAGCGTATTGATGCGACAAAAAAGAGAATGCAAATCTGATGCTCCCTTTTATGCTTAACCTTTCAAAGTATTAACTAGCAAGGGACACATGGTGACTGCTCACCGTCCTGGAAAGTAGATTATGCGGGAATATTCCCATTTCAAGCATCAACCTCATCTTTCCTCAGTTCCTGACGTCAGAGATGAGACTGGTTTGATTGGTGCTGTATAGATCCCCTTGACTACATATGTCCCTGCATCACCAGTGCAAGTTATGGACACTTCTCTCTTCACAACCTCAGAGGACACGATCTGCGCATTTTTTTGGTCAGAGCTCCATGATGACTTATAGAGAAGTTGTAATACATATATATCTGTAAAGAATAGTATTTTTATTTAACAAGGGGGGAGATGTAGTGTCTTGTGAGTTAGCGATGATGGGACCCTTTTGGTTCCTGATGGGCTCTGTACAACTGTGAGGTAAGTGTTTGGGTGTGGTGAATAGATTTAATGTTTAGATTGCAGAGTTTGTGGGTACACGCAGAGCAATAAAGACATGTAGGACCAAGCTGTGTGTGTGGCTTATTCATTTACAAGTATCCTGGTTGGGGAGGATGCTCAGTATCTTTACTGTAAATAACAGACAGTGGTTGTAGAACAATTCACAATTTTGTTGGGAAAGAAGCAATTTTGAGCAAGCAATCACCTGTTGCGTTTCCATGCTTATAGATGAACCAAAATAGCACTTAAAGATGTGAGTAAAAAATATGTTGTTCAAGGCAGGCAAAAAGGAGCATCCGATTTGTGATGATTAGTCTGTCTGCAGCTTTCAACACTCGATTATGCTGTTTTGATACAGAATCTTTGTAGGAATACCTCATTCTTAAAGCTTTGGTATATAAACATATAGGGGAAGATTTATGAAAAGTGGTGCTGTACCCAGCTCAGCGCCACTTTTCTTGCGCCCCTTAGCAGCCCCTTAATGCCATCATATGTGTGCCGTATTTAAAATATAGAGCACCATGGAGGTAGTTAGGTGAACTAGAGTCAAATTCTTTTACACTAGTTAGCGTCAAAAATGTTGATGCTAATCTTGCAAAGCTCCCAGAGGCCCTTTGAAACCAATGGGAGACTCCTTTTAACGACTACTCTGAGCAGGCGTTAAAAATCCCAGAAAAACTGACGCAATTTTTACACACCCCTAATGGGGGAATGCCCCCCTTGCATACATTATGTCTGGTTCAGGCATAATGTGGCGCAACAGATTACAAAGTGGCGCGATGCATGCATTGCACCACTTTGAAAATATGGCGCGGCGTATTTGGCTATCTAACGCCACATTCGCGTAAAAAATTGACGCTAATGTGGTGTTGGAATGGTGCTAGGCACTCTTAAATCTGGGCCATAATATTCTAACCACTGTGCAGCAGGGTCTTGATAATCAGTCTCCCAATGCACTTGCCCAGTCCCAAAATAGGAAAACGTTTTTCATTTTATACACTTTACAAAGCTAATTATAAATGTGCATAACGTTTTGGTCGACCAATGCAAATTTGAATGCAAGCTTAAATGAGATATTTTGTCAACTTACATCTAATAGAATTCTAACATGGGTTTCAGAGACAATGTTTGGTGGAACAGGCTCTATGTGCTAGTGTAAAATGAATGAAATCAAATCAGGTTTTGTGGTTAGACTGACATACCCGACACTTCAGTAAGTCAGCTGTAAATCTGTACAAAAAGTGTACACATCTACAGAAAGTTCAAATCTGAAGCTTAAGCTGGAAGCAGATAGTCTCCCTCTGGCGTCTTCTCATCTTCCTCACTATGTCCCCAATGATACTTGCCTACAACTTCGTATATGAGTAGAGGGTCAGGGTTCATTCCCCATTGGTCACTGGTTTCCCCACAGATCCCCTCTAGTGTTTTTCCTGGTTACCTCTAGACAGTACTCGACACAGTCTGAATAAGTTCCCTTTCTCTTTTTTAATAACACACATAGCAGTGTCATCCAGGGCAAGCCCCACAATGAAAGATGTGAGGATGTCCAGCAGCCCACTGCTAATTGAATCTATAAAACAACAAGGGAGTTAACCCATCAGTCTAAGCTCGGGGGAACCTTGCATGAGACTGCAATTGGGGCAGGAGTGATGGGTCCAGCAGACCCTGTCGTGGGGGCCACAGTCAGCCACTTAGGAGAAGTAATGCCTTTGTTTTCGGCCATGGCTCCTGTCCAAATACCCCGAGCTTGCACATGCTCACCACAGCTCCTCTTAAGGTTGTCACTTCTTACACATCACCCTCGGTCCACCCTAGCTTCTGGTACTTCCCGGGCTGTTCCACCCCTATTACTTGCAGAACAGATTACAAATGGATTTGCCACCACCAGGGCAGACACCTCCCGCGTCCGATGCTGACATGACTGACGGGTTGTCAGAAGGTCCCAGATTAGGAAACCACCAATGTCAGAAACTGTTTATATACTCCTGTGGAAATGTTTTTACCCCTTTGCCGATACTGATCTTAGCCACCCTGCAGTGCACACAGGTTCATAAACCGGAATGCAACCAAGGGATTGATCTTGGGCTTTCCAATTCCGGGGCCATCTTGGAATCCGGTCAGTCCAACTCCCACAACCTGTATGTTAAGGTACATGAACAAGGCTTAACCACTATTTTTTTAAAGCTTTGTTCTGAAAACACCATCAGCATCAGATTTGCAGATTAAGGCACATATTTATACTTGTTGACGCAAACCAGCGCCGGCCAAACTTTTACCGCCGGCTAACGCCATTCCTATGCGCCATGCGTTTGCCTTATTTAAGGAATGACGTTAGCCGGCGCTGCGGACTGGTCAGAGTAAAAAAAATGACTCAAACGCCGGCGTAGGGGAAAATGGGGGTTGTGCGTCAAAAAATGGTGCAAGTCAGGTTTGAGGCAAAAATCATGCCTCAAACCGGACTTGCGCCATTTTATGATGCACAACCCCCATTGAAATGACTCTTGTCTTAGCAAAGACAGGAGTCATGCCCCCTTGCCCAATGGCCATGCCCAGGGGACTTCTGTCCCCTGGGCATGGCCACTGGGCACAGTGGCATGGACGGGGGCCCAATTTAGGCCCCCCTACACCACTTTAAAAAAAAATAAAAAAATACTTACCTCAACTTACCTGTACTTACCTGAGATGGGTCCCCCCATCCATGGGTGTCCTCCAGGGGTGGGCGAGGGTGGCAGGGGATGTCCCTGGGGGCAGGGAAGGGCACCTCTGGACTCCTTCCATGGTCAGAGGCCATGGAAGTGAGCCCACAGGTCCCTTAACGCCTGCCCTGACCCAGGCGTTAAAAAACAGCGCACATCAGGCTGTGCGCCGTTTTTCAAGGCCCGCCCTCTCCTGTGCGTCAAAATGATAAAGGAGTATAAATAAGGGGCAGAGGCCTTAAAGTCATTTTTTGGGCGTGAATGCCTACCTTGCATGTCATTAACGCAAGGCAGTTTCCCACATCCAAAAAATGACTCACACGGAGGAATTTTGACATCTGCGGGCTCGGGCGTCAAAGTTTAAATATGGTGCACAGTTTGCGCCGAAAGTGCGTCAACATTTTTGACGCACATTCGCCTCAAACAGAGTATAAATATGCCCCTAAATATGCCCCTAAGTATGACAAAATCAACTGGATGATTGGCCTTTATCTACACCTATATGTTTTATATGCTGTCATACTGCATGCTTCAACTTTGCTTAGTGTTAGCGAAACGCCTATTCCTCTTTGCAGGGCGGGTTCCCCTATAGGTTGCATCTGTCCTACTTCGCACCTCATTTTCACTCTAGCACCGTGGTCTCCAGCACTGTGGTTACCTGCTCAGTTTCAGAGGCTAATAGTACACTGAACCACAGGAAGGTCCTTCTCTACACCTAGTCCACATCTATAGGTCGGCAGAAGGTATTGAGAGAGCGTAGCATATATAATTTATATTAACATGAAATGTTTATGAACTAATGTGTGATAATGCCACTTAGAAAATGTACTAATGTATTTTGCCATAACGTGCGTTTGAAATGTGCCCACGGGGAGTGGCTGCCAATGTATACAGGGATTAATGAAAATGATTAATGTTGATGAAATTCTTATATTGAATGTGATTTACACTAATAATAATAAGGTATATGTTGTAGACTTTTGCTAATAAATCTTTTAGGCCTTAGTTAGCATGAGTCAAGGCCTAGCTGCCTGACTCTCATATTAAATGTATTTTTTTCTAACATGCAATGTGCTGACTCGCTAAACGACATGAACTCTTGTTTTTTTTCCAAAAGTTAGAAGCTGAATGTAACTGTAGTAGGTCCGTTCTCATTAAAATTCACTCTGCCGTAGTAACATTTTTAGCTAAATGCAACAGTGTAGATTAACGCTAGGCACAAGGTCGCCTAAACCGCTACGGACAATGGAGCCACTGACCAACGATGTGCAAAGGACCACAAGACGATGAAATCATACCGGACATACCACCCGCTAAAGACGTCAATCATAAGCACCAATAAAATATGTGAGAACTGTTATGGGGTAACAAATTCTATGAAGTAATGTGATTTTAATTGGCTAAAGATAGTGGGGTGCAACCCTTTGTCCAATTAGATTTTAGGGGAATGTACAATGAAAAAGGGATAAAAACCTATGACACACGGAAGTGGTTAGAATGGTTAGGGAAATGCTGATAATATGATCCAGAGACTTTGTCACTCTGTTTGGTGACTTGCTGATTTTACTTAGAATAATCCTTGTCCTTAGATAGACCATTTACACTTTACCTCCTTATGAGGGAAGTGCCCCCCTTTGCCCTTCCTGCCTGAGCTGAGTTCCTGACTGATGACGAATCAACTGATGTCCTGAAATCGAAGACTGAACCTGAGTGCTGACCCAACCCTTGGAGGGTAACTATATGACATGAAATTGTGATTGTCTGTTTGCTTTTCCTTTCTAGGTACCAACTGCTTTTCTTTGACAGAGACCATAGTTAGATGTTTTCCAAATTGGTGTTCTAAATTGTTTTGCATGAAGCCCAACATGCCAATGCTAATCAGAGGATAGATCAGATGGGTACACTAAACTGATGCAAATGGACAAATGACTGAATTAATGCTTTGTTAACAATATTTTGCTAAGGATAATTTATGTTTGCACTGTGTTATGTTCTGATGTTTGTGATTCTTGCTTTGATGAAATCTTATCAGAGTTGCCATATCGTGACTATGCTATTGTGTTTCTTGGTTTTGAGATTAATCAACTTGCTAGTAGTATTGTAACCAATAGGGAATAAAATCACTAAAATTATACTAAACTGGTGTGGTTACTCATGACTGAAAGGTCATGGTGGTGTCCTGAGTCTAACTAAATGTCATTAACTAAAGTAAAAAGCACTGTGGTAATAAGTATTGATGATATTATTGACGTATTGATTGACATGTTGATTAGCTATCTCGTCCTAAGGTGTCTCTCAACTGGGTCAAAAGATTCATTGGCCTAAAATGAGTCCTAATGTGTAATAATTTATCATAAAGGGACACGTTAGCAGTTCTGGTAGCAGAGCGACGGTTTAGGCCCTTTGGGGCCCTAGGACGGAGAATCATTGTTTAATTTTGTTTTTCGGGATAATGCAAATTGGAGGTATGATGTGTTTCTAAATTCCCCATGACTTTCCTGGAATCTCGGAATCTGCCTAAGTGAGTTGGGAATGTTCTCAGCGTTTTAGCATGTGTGGTGTAGGAATTGCGCTTGCTCAGCTTATGCATTTTGCAGGTGATTTATGAAGTTTGTGTGTTTTAGGTCAGGTAATGTTGTTTTAGTAGGAGTGGGCATACTCCGCAGTATGAGAGTAGGGAAGTCGGCGTACTTCATATGAGTGTGGTGCTTTGTGCAAAAAAATTATCCACGTGGTTGGTTGGTAATGTACGGACCCATCGTGGTCTAAGACTCCGGAGTATATTGACAAGTGTAAGAGACACTTGGGTTTATGTTGTAATTTGTGCGGTTTAATAGGTCAATTGGGCGTGGTTGACAAGTCGAGTTTGAGTCAAAATGTGTGTATGAAACCTTCGATGGAGATTTGGCAAGTTCTAAAGTGCACTAGGACGAACCATTGACAAGTCGAGAGTCGGATTTGGGGGTCGAATTCTACTTGCGTATGCGGGAGCTGAGAAGGAGAGAGTAGCTGCCCAGGCTTCAAGTGAAATCTATGTAGAGTTCTGAATCGAATGTGTTACCCTTCCTGTAGTAAGCCGGCAAATTTGGGTTATTGTTGTTGTTAAAGGTGCTTGCAATATATTGCATTAGTTTGGTGTGAATCCGGTGTAAGGAGGACAAGCCGCAAGACTTTGTCAGCTGCAGTGTGTGTGAGTGTGACGTCAGTAGTGCCGCGCTGGGATAGGTCAGCTGCCGAGAGGGGTCGCGCACGGATTGGCAGCCGTCCGTGAGAGGCAATAGGTAGAGAAAGGTGGGTGAAGAGTGTTCTGGGAACTAAAGTCACTTTCTGATTAGATTCAAAATAAAATAAAATACGCAAAATGAATTTCTTCAAGGCTTTAAAGAGCGCTCTGAAAGGAGACGCATACATTATGGCGAGTGAGGGGGAGCCTACACCGCCGGAAGGTACTCCAGCTTATATAGTAATGGAGGAGAAGGGAGTCGCGCCTTGCCTATGGATGAAGCAGTGGCGCAAATTAACAGAGAAGGAGGGATGTTTAGCATTTCCAGAGCACGGAACGTTCAAGACAAGAATTTTAGAAATTTGAGGTGGATGTTAAGTGTGCAGAAACCACCTCCGAGGCCAGCCCAGTATGAGGCATTAGCAGTCTGGGATTTAATGGCCATACGACAAAGACAGCAGAAATTTGAGAGGAGAATGAAAAGGGCAGAAAAGACTTTAGCCGAGGCTAGATGGGACAATGAGAGTAAAATGTGGAGAAGGGGAATAGTTGACGGACTCAAATTGTTTCCAGCAATAACACAAGAAGACGAGACACAGGGAAAGAAAGCCACCTGTAAGACAGACAAGGGCTCTAATAAGCCTAAAGAGACTAAGAGGTCTTGGGTAGATGAAGATGATTCAGAAGATAAAGAGTTTCTTAATCAATTGTTGCATGACCAACTGCCACCTTATGCTATAAATGACAATGCCCCGAGCACTAGTGGGGGTCCTGGGAACCCGACGCAGGGAAAAGAAGTTACAAATACAGTGCAGACTAGTGATACGGTTTTGATACAGAATGGTGTCAGTGTACCCACTGCGCCAGACATGCAGATACAGTTGCAACCTCCGCCACAGATGCAGAGGATTTATCCTGACATCCCAGTACTAGAGACAACTACGAGTCTGATGGTGCCGCCCGATCCGATATATACAAAATCAAGCTTAGTGCAGATTGAGCCAACTCCGCAATTGCTGCCTCAGCCGCAGCAACAACTGATTCCAGGGTATAATCCAGCAGCAGGACCTCCGTTAGTACCTGCACCAGCCACAGTGAGTCAAGCTTTGGGAGTTACTGCTCCACGAAGTTTGGGACCAGGTCAGACACCAGCTGCCATATCATTACCAATTACTGTTGGTCCACCAGTACCATTGTATGCGCAGGGTAAATCTGGCGTGAGTGATCAGGGAACAATTACCCAAGAGGCAATAAGAGGAGGGTCCATAGGAACTCCCCAACTAATGACACCAAGAGAACAGTAAGCAGAAGGACTCAGGTCCTTGATAGACCTTAGTCCGATTGGAGCTCCTTTGGAGACAATGAGGCAAGCAGGGTTAGGTGTGCTAACCCCACAGACAATAAGTACAAACTCATCACAATCACCATTGATGCATGCAGGGAACATTTCACTGCAAGGTTTCTCTGTGCAACAGTTGAATGAGTGGTTAGAAAAGACTTACCCTTTACAAAATACTGCGGTAGCCGCAGATAAGCCAGAAAAGGAAGAATACCTGAATTTTGTGAGACTGGGTGTAGAAGCTGCGGAACTAGTAGAAGGGACAATGGGGGTAAACAGATTAGAGTCATACACAGAAGCAGAATTGAGGTATCTGTGTACGAAGATCACTAAAGAAGTGGGCAAGGTACATCAGAGGTTGGCTAACCTGGCAGACAAATACAATATAGACATTGAGAATACTAAACATTTGAAAAGAAGCTACAGATTAGACTTTGACTCTAAAGATTTTGAGCACATGAGGTCTACCGGAATGAGGGCGCAGCTTAAAGAGATACTGCAAAGTGCACAAATCTGGGGAGCCTTAGAGAAGTGGGAAGGCAGATGGGCAAAGAAAAGAGATAAGGAGAAAAGTGACAGTCCGGAATCAAATCAGGCTAAAGCCTCAACGGACATGGGGACAGTAAAAATTTTACCAATGAGAGAAACAGCTGGAGGGGTCCTAGTTCATGTACCGTGGTCTAGAGGAGACATTCTGTCATTCACAAATGACTATCCCAGATTGAGGGAGAAGCCGATAGAATGGTACCAGCAGACAGATAGGTTTGTGAAGCTTGCGAAGTGTCTCTGGGAGGACTTGAATAACCTGTTTGAGATTATAGTTCCACCTGACTTATGGCTTGAGTGCAAGAGAGGTGTGGACTGGCCGACGCAGGAGCCGGCAAGGGATAAGGTATCCGGAGCACCCTCTGAGGAGGTGATGAGGTACTATCATAAAGTGATTGAGTTTTTGAAGAAGAAAGTGTCGCCGAAAGTTACTGATTGGCAGAAAATCGATCGAAACTCACAGGAGGCTAAAGAGTCAATTCATGCCTATTATGAGAGATTGTTGAAAGCGTTCAAACATTACAGTGGCACTGAGACCATAGAGCCGAAAGACATGAATCATCTTGTGTTCAGGTTTGTTGAAGGACTGAGACCAGAGATTAGGCAGATGATTAAGAATCATTTGATCTGTTGCCAGGCAAAGCCGATTGATGAGGTGTTGCAGTATGCGAAATACTGTAGTGATGAGATTACATTGAAGCAGAGAAAGTTGAAGGAAAAAGTGATGGTGATGCAAATCAAGGCAGGTATGCAGGGAAATGGAGTACAGCAGATGATACAGCAGCAACCGCAAGGGAATGGCATGTTTCAGGCACAACCAAGAGGTCGAGGTTTTGTGAACCGCGGTCCGGACTTGAATACAGTTGTGGTTCAAAATGATGTGCAGGGGATGAAAAAGATGTCACCATGTCACGCGTGCGGGGGCGTGTGGCATTGGAAGCGGGAATGCCCAATGGTGGTGCAGGATGGTGTTGTTCAACAAAGCACTGATGTCGGTACATTTCAAAATATGAGGGGTCCCAAAATGAGAGGACAAAATCAAAACTTCCAGAATAACATGGTTCAGATGCAGGGGTTACAGCCCATGCAGCAAATGCAAATGCTGCATATCTAACCAGCACAAATGCAGCAGGTACAACAGCAGATTCCCCTGGTACCTAGACAGCAAATGCAATTACCATTAGCTCCGATGGGACAGCGACAGGTGAAGCTTCCTCAACAGGTCACAGGCCAGATTATGAATCAAAATAATACAGTACATCAGTTCCCATTGCGTGGTGAAGATGGATTAAGTAATGAATGGTCGGATGATTGTTCAGACAGTGAGGAGTGCAGGCTTGCAGCATCCCTAGAAGTAGATCAGAGGGGACCCTATGTAGAAGGAAAGGTGATGGGTCACAGGGTTTCATTCTTGGTTGACACGGGAGCTACACGCTCTACAGTCAGAAGTGCAGAGGTTCCGAAATTGCCACTTTCAGGACGTACCATAAGGTAGGTAGGTGTAGCAAATCAGTATTTGACAAACCCGATTACAGATCCGGTTCAAGTTGAGATTGGCAACTTCCAGGGATTACACAAGTTTGTAGTCTGGGATTCCAGTCCTGTGTCCCTACTGGGAAGGGACTTACTGTGCAAGACGAAATGTTCGATTACCTGTTCCAATGAAGGGATTGAAGTGCAGACAAACAGTGATGATGAAGGGGACAATGGCCAGTTCTCGGAGTTAGAGACGGAGACCGCAAATGAGGAATACCCTCTGATGACCTTGTTCCCAATGCTTACAGTGACTGACTTGCCACCTGAGTTGCAGGGAACAGTGACAGAGAAAGTGTGGGACCTGACAGGAAAGGAGGTAGGACTGATAAAGGGCGTAGAACCGGTTAAAGTGCAGGTTAAACCAAATGCGGTGTTCCCTCAGGTACCGAAGTACCACATGGCACAAGATGTCCTCATCCAGGTATCACAGATAATTGCAGACTTTGTAAAACAAGGAATTCTGAAAGAGGTGATGAGCAGCCCATGTAATTCACCAATAATGGGTTTGAAAAAGCCTTGTGGGAAGGTTCGAATTGAGCAGGACTTGAGGAAAATAAATTAGATTGTGGTAAAATGTTGCACTATAGTGCCGAACATAGCAGTGATCATGTTTCAAGTTCCGTGTGATGCAGAGTGGTTCACAGTTGTGGACCTGTCTCAAGCATTCTTTTCAGTGCCTCTTCATGAGGACAGCCAATTTCTTTTCAGTTTCAAATTCCTGGATAAGGTGTACAGTTGGTGCAGAATTCCTCAAGGGTTTTCTGAGTCACCGTCCATCTTCAATCAGATACTGAAAAAGGATTTGGAGGCATTAGAACTGCCTTTCAGTTCGACTCTAGTGCAGTACATTGATGATTTGTTGATTGCGTCCAGAACAAAAGACGACTGCAGGTATGACACAATTGCCTTACTGAACCATTTGGGAAAGAACGGACATAAGGTGTCCCCAAAGAAGCTGCAGTACTGTCAGAAAGAGGTGAAGTATTTAGGTCACTTGATTGAAAAGGGCTCCAGGAGAATATCCAAAGAGAGGGTGACAGCCATACTGCAGATGAATCCCCCGAAAACTGAGAGAGATGTCAGGATATTTTTGGGAATGGTGGGCTACTGTCGCCAGTGGATTCCCAACTTTTCGATTATCTCCAAACCCTTGGTGAAGTTGACAGATAAAGAAGTTCAGGATGACCCAGGTACCATAATCTTGTCCGAGGAAGAGCTTGAGGCATTCATGGAATTGAGAGAGTGTATGTGCAAGGTGCGGGTTTTAGGTATGCCTGATTACACAAAGCCTTTTCTATTGTTTTGTCATGAATGTGATGCCTGTTCTTTGTCTGTCTTAACACAGGTCCATGGAGGTGCAAACTGCCCAGTAGCATATTTTTCAGCTACTTTGGACCCAGTCGCAGCAGCCTTACTGGGTTGTTTGCGTGCAGTTGCAGCAGGTGGCCAAAGCCTCACACAGTGTGAAGGCAGAGTGATGGGGCATCCCTTAACAGTAATGGTCCCCCATTCAGTTGAAATTCTGTTGACTCGAACTAAGACTCAGCACATGACAAATGCTAGGCTAACGAGATATGAGACCATTATACTGGGGTCTCCAAATGTCTCCCTCAAGAGGTGTACAATATTGAACCAGGCAACTTTACTTCCTGTTGAAAATGCTGAGATTAGTAATGCTGAGGAAGTGGAACACGATTGTCTTGAGGTAACAGAACTATGCACCAAACCCAGACCTGACATTAAAGATACACAGCTCGAGGAAAATGATTACATTATGTTTGTTGATGGTTCATGCTTAAGAGACTCAGTCGGAATACTGAGAGCCGGTTATGCTGTGTGTACAATCACCGGTATTCTAGAAGCTTCCTGGCTCGAAAGAGTGTACTCTGCACAAGTGGCTGAATTAATTGCCCTTACTAAGGCATGCCACACAGCTGCAAACCTGAAAGTCACTATCTATACAAACAGCAGATACGGATTTGGAATTGTACATAATTTTGGCCAATTATGGTCACAGAGGGGTTTCATTACCTCTTCTGGCTCAAAAGTGAAAAATTGAGAAAATATTAAGGATTTGTTGCATGCGATTCAGTTACCTCTTGAAATTGCCGTGGTGAAATGCAATGCTCATGTCAAGTCACAAGACTTTGTGTCAATGGGAAACGGTTATGCAGATCAAGTCGCAAGGTTTTGCGCATTGAATTGTATATCGTTCAAGGAACAGTGGGAACTATTAGCTGAAACTGAAAATGAAACATGTCTAAACTTTGCATTGAGAGTAGTTGATACATTAGATGAGCTAAAATCACTGCAGGGTCGTGCTAGCAGAGAGGAAAAACGCTCCTGGCAGAGAATGCAATGTGTACAAAGAGCTGACGACTTGTGGGTTTCAGAGGAGGGGAAGTTGGTTTTACAAAACAGCCTTTTGTCACAGTTCGCAAGGTTTTACCATGGTCAGGCACATCTTGGGAGAGACGCAATGATCAGATTATTCAAAATTGATTGGTTCAATCCGAAATTCAGACAAGCCGCAGAGGTTACCTGTCACAGGTACATCATCTGTCAACAGATGAATGCAGGAAAGGGACTGTGGTGACCTTGAGCCACATTGGGAGAGCTGGAGGTCCGTTTAGCAAGATGCAAATGGATTTCATTGAGATGCCTGTGTGTGGAGGCTTGAGGTACGTGTTGGTGATTGTGTGTGTTTTCAGTCTCTGGATTGAAGCATACTCTACACGTAGGAATGAGAGTCTTACTGTAGCAAAGCTGTTGCTCAGAGAACTAATACCACGGTTCAGATTTCCGGTCTCTTTAGAATCAGATAGGGGCAGACACTTCGATAATGAGGTGATTAAGCTCTTCTGTGCGGCATTAGACATTGAGCAGAAGCTGCATTGTAGCTACCGCCCGAAGCATCAGGACTAGTGGAACAGATGAATGGTACCTTGAAGTCGAGAATAGCAAAGATGTGTGCAGCTACCAATATGAAATGGCCAGATGCATTGCCTTTAGTACTGATGTCAATGAGAAACACACCCGATAAGAAGACAGGACTGTCTCCCCATGAAATATTAATGGACAGAGCTATGAGGTTGCCCGCAGTACCTGCAAATGCTCTTGTGAATATCACGGATGACATGGTGTTGGACTACTGCAACGGTCTAGCTGATGTGGTCCGCTCTTTCTCTCACCAGGTGGAAGCTAACACATTGCCACCAAGCAGTGATCCAGGGCACACCTTGAGAGCCGGTGACTGGGTGGTTGTCAAGAAACACGTGAGGAAGTTGTGTTTGGAGCCACGTTGGAAGGGGCCATATCAAGTATCACTGACAACAACCACAGCTATGAAATGTGAAGGCGTTCCAAACTGGATACATGCCAGTCACACAAAAAAGGTGACATGTCCAACTGATGAGGAACTTGAAGTGTCCGAAACAACAACTCCAGAGAAGGAAGTCTCAGGGCCGGAGAATATTCAAAGGGGAACTGAGACTGAAGGAGAGCCCGCTGAGGACGGCTTAGTCCCTCAAACAGTAAATGAGTTTGAGAGAGGTGACAGTGAGCCTATCTCAGTAGAAGCAGCAGGAGAACCAAGACAAGGAGAGGTTATCCCAGAAGTATATGGATACGGGTTGGAACTTGAACCTATTACAGACCTTGAAGATGAGGGGGAAGGAGCAGAAGGAGGTCAGAGTACATCAGCCCCTCCTGAGCTGATTGCAGGTCCGCCAAGAGTAAACACCATAGCACAAGAGGAGGGTGCTGTTCAACGTCCTGAAAGGCCAGGCAGAAAGAAAACGCATAAAGGTGATAACTGGCCAAGGAAACAAGCTGCAAGAGAGAAAGTGGTCCCTGGTGACACAATAGAGGAAGAAATTGACACAACTAGAAAAGAGGATCTCAGTGAAGGAGAGTTGCAGAGTGAACGCAGACTGAAAAGAAAGAGAGTCGCAAATAAAATGTACGCGGGTCCTGAATGGGCATATGCAACAACATCTGAATGGCAACAAGGATTCTTAGCGTTCTGCTTTGATCGAGAGGTACCAGGTCAATACTACGGCACCTGAAATCAACCTGAGTAAGAGACTGTGTTAAAAATTGAATTGAAAATAAAAAGCTGAAAAGCTGAAAAAAAGAGACTGAAAATTTACCGGATGTGACAATGATAACCTGAATTGACTCTGAAAACCGATTATGACAAGCTGCTAAACCTGATTTGACAAAAGGGTCCTAGGGTGAGTAAAACGCTGTAAATACACGCAGAGAAAGAGAGACTTTGTTTTAGAGAGAAAAAAAAAGAGAGCTTTTATATCGTCCTCAAGTTGATTGTTTGCTTTATATTTTCTGCTATCTGATTCTTTACAGATCATGGCTTACACTAGAGGTAGTAGCAACAAGGGTAGGGTGTGTGGTTGGTTAAGTGTTATCTTAGGTGGTGTGTGTGCGATAATAATTATAGGTGTGATTGTGGGAATGCCATGGTTGGATAAGAAAGTAACTAACAATGCTTCAAAACCTGAAACTGCTACACTAACACCGTGGGAAAAGTTTGAGCAGGATGCAAAATACTTACATGAGGGAACTAATTCAAAGGAGGAACTCTCTACTAACGTCTTCTATCGCTTGCTGAATGAGTATGTTGACACAATGGATGCAAAGGATTGTTATGTGTGTACAAAGATTCCTTCATCAGTGCAAGAAGGGGTCACCTATCATAGCCTGCCTCTAACATACGGGATAAGCTGTAGTTTGCTACTAACAAGGTTTTATGATCAAGAACATGTGCAATATTTTTATTCAAATCTAGATGTAGTGTTTTCTTTTGTGCCTGTGATTGAGTTTTTGAACAAATTAGCTAAAGAGCACAGTATAAAATTAGTTAGGGGTTTCTTCGAGCCAACACTAACATGTGGGACAGCTTATGCACACCGCAATAATTTGACTTGCTTACTAACACCTGTAGAAAAGACCTTTTTAGATCACACTGATGATAGACGCAAAGCACTGAAAGAAAGGCTAGAAAAGGGGTTAGAGAAACGCACATATGCAAATGATTATGCTTACACCGCAATAAAGATGCAAGGCAAGTTAGCTATAGATGCATTACATGTAGGTAGGCTTTGTATATATAGAACAAAATCTGAACACAACACTTTATTTGTGGGAACGAGTGAATGCAGGCATGTGTTTTTGTTTCAGAGTAAATGGACATTCATGTTAAACGGACAGGATCCAGCGATCCCCGGGATCTATAATATATGTGGACTTAATGCTTATTACCGTCTCCCTAAGGGATGGTATGGGACAAGCTATTTGGGAATAGTTTTCCCAAAGATTTACCAGATTGATGACTTAAAACAAATACCTAAAATGTCTGAATTACAACATACTAGACAAAGGAGAGAGACAGCGGCTGCTGTCGTTGGTGACATATTTGGAGCCATAATTCCTTCAGTAGGGGTTATCTTAAACTCCAGATCCGAAAGTTGTCTACTATTGTGGATAACATGCTGACAAACTTTACAGGGGCTATACTCCTGATGGATACTGAACTTGCTGCAGAAAGAGCTATGACTCTTCAAAACCGGCTTGCTTTAGACATTCTTTTAGCAAAGAGCAGCGGAGTCTGTAAGATGCTTAACGCGTGCCATTGTTGTGCGTTCATCCCGGATGATAGTAAAAAGATTAGAAGTATGCTTACTAACCTAACTAGAGATAGTGCAGATTTGAAGGAGCTGAAGGAACCTGGAGTTTGGGAGAAAGTTGGAAAAGGAATTGCCAGAGTAGGAAATTGGTTCAGTAATATTTGGAACGGGGTACTTGCAAAAATATTAGGGGGTCTATTAATTGTTCTGGTTTGTCTATTAGGCTTATGGGGAGCATGCAAAATTAATGAACGAATTAAAAGAAATTTGACAAAATGAAGCAAAAGAAATGAAGAAAATGAAAGGGAGAAAATGTTCAATGAAATTTGGGAAAGCTCACACAAAGGGCAAGATGTTGAAATGCGCATTATGTGCAAGGTGAAAAATTAAAGTGAAAGGTTGAAAGGGAAAGGTTCGTGTGATGACAAGTGTCATCAGAGGAGGGACTGAGAGAGCGTAGCATATATAATTTATACTAGCATTAAATGTTTATGAACTAATGTGTGATAATGCCGCTTAGAAAATGTACTAATGTATTTTGCCATAACGTGCGTTTGAAACGTGCCCATGGGGAGTGGCCGCCAATGTTTACGGGGATTAATGAAAATGATTAATGTTGATGAAATTCTTATATTGAATGTGATTTACACTAATAATAATAAGATATATGTTGTAGACTTTTGCTAATAAATCTTTTAGGCCTTAGTTAGCATGAGTCAAGGCCTAGCTGCCTGACTCTCATATTAAATGTATTTTGTTTCTAACATGCAATGTGCTGACTCGCTAAACGACATGAACTCTTGTCTTTGTTCCAAAAGTTAGAAGCTGAATGTAACTGTAGTAGATCCATTCTCATGAAATTCACTCTGCCTGTAGTAGCATTTTTAGCTAAATGCAACAGTGTAGATTAACGCTAGGCACAAGGTCATCTAAACCGGTACGGACAATGGAGCCACTGACCAAAGATGTGCAAAAGACCACAAGACGATGAAATCATACCGGACATTCCACCCGCTAAAGACGTCAATCATAAGCACCAATAAAATATGTGAGAACTGTTCTGGGGTAACAAATTCTATGAAGTAATGTGATTTTAATTGGCTAAAGATAGTGGGGTGCAACCCTTTGTCCAATTAGATTTTAGGGGAATGTACAATGAAAAAGGGATAAAAACCTATGACACACGGAAGTGGTTAGAATGGTTAGGGAAATGCTGATTATATGATCCAGAAACTTTGCCACTCTGTTTGGTGACTTGCTGATTTTACTTAGAATAATCCTTGCACTTAGATTGCCCATTTACACTTTACCTCCTTATGAGGGAAGTGCCCCCCTTTGCCCTTCCTGCCTGAGCTGAGTTCCTGACTGATGGCGAATCAACTGATGTCCTGAAGACGAAGACTGAACCTGAGTGCTGACCCAACTCTTCGAGGGTAACTATATGACATGAAATTGTGATTGTCTGTTTGCTTTTCCTTTCTAGGTACCAACTGCTTTTCTTTGACAGAGACCATAGTTAGATGTTTTCCAAATTGGTGTTCTAAATTGTTTTGCATGACGCCCAACATGCCAATGCTAATCAGAGGATAGTTCAGATGGGTACACTAAACTGACGCAAATGGACAAATGACTGAATTAATGCTTTGTTAACAATATTTTGCTAAGGATAATTTATGTTTGCACTGTGTTATGTTCTGATTTTTGTGATTCTTGCTTTGATGAAATCTTATCAGAGTTGCCATATCGTGACTATGCTATTGTGTTTCTTGGTTTTGAGATTAATCAACTTGCTAGTAGTATTGTAACCAACAGGGAATAAAATCACTAATATTATACTAAACTGGTGTGGTTACTCATGAATGAAAGGTCATGGTGGTGTCCTGAGTCTAACTAAATGTCATTAACTAATGTAAAATGCATTGTGGTAATAAGTATTGATGATATTATTGACGTATTGATTGACATGTTGATTAGCTATCTCGTCCTTAGGTGTCTCTCAGCTGGGTCAAAAGATTCATTGGCCTAAAACGAGTCCTTATGTGTAATAATTTATCATAAAGGGACGCGTTAGCAGTTCCCTACTTTCTCTCTTTGTATAGAAGGGGCTTCCTAGCCACAGCATAGACCTTCACAGTATGGATGGCTTAATCTGCCCTCCTCTGGCGGCAGCCGTAGGCTGGCTTTGTGCAGAGTTTAGGAAGAGCTGAAGAAAAGCAGGGAGAAAGCAGGACGCTGCCGTCTTGACTAACAGTTTATTTGAACAAAGTCTTGATTTCTCAGTAAATTTAAAATCAATACATTTCACCGTGTTAACTATGCTGCTTAGTCGTTTATTCATTTAGAGCATTTTGATTTCTTAACAATGAAGTTAAATTGGCGTTGCTGCACATGTACCATATATATGCACGTTTTTCTGAGGAAATCTTTAATGTTTATGCCCAGCAAATGATGAGCCAAGGATTCCTCACATAACCCTGATTAATTTACAGGGAATTAGATAATTTGTTTTTGTGGGAAATTTGCTGCAACCGCAACAAGACTACAGCCTTCTTAACCGTAGCCTAGCAACCCATTGTCCTACTCGCCTACAAAGACAAACGCTTTAGAGCATAACTCAAAGTGGCTTAGATAGTCATCATCAGATAAATTTATTTCAGGAAAAGTGTCTCCAAACATACAATCAAAATTAGTAATTAATTATGCACTGAAAGCAACCGTACGGGTAGTTTGACTCTGGCTTTAACAAAGGCCATTAAACACGCTTTCTTACTTCTGAACCTGTAAAAAGAGCAGAACATAAAATCATATTTATTTCAAAATAAGAAAAGGGAGCTAAAGTAAATGTTCTTTAACTCATCAATAACAGCATTTTCCCTACACAACCCACATGAACTGAAAAACATACCTTTTTTAAGTTTCGCCTGCACGTGTGCAGTTACACGCTGTGCTTGCAAAATCTTTTGTTGATAAAAAAAAAACTTAAAAGGGACTTGGAAATTGCACCTTGCTTACCTGAATTTACCATTAGCTTAATCCAACGTCTGTCTAATTTACGGGCTTCTGATTAGCCAGCACTCGTTTGCTTTTACTTCCTGCTCTCTTCTTTGCCGTCCATGCCGTTCTGATGTCTTGGGACCAAGTACTCCTTCCAGTCACTTGTTATTGGACACTGGCCAGTGTCATTCCTCTGGCTACGACACTGAAGGTACTTATTTTCTTTCTGCATGCTGCCTTCTTTCTAAGCCACATGCCGGGTTCACTCTCTTCTCTTTGCTGTTCAACATGCACTCTCCCTACCCTCCTCTCCTTGTGCTACTTTACTCATCCCATACCCCTCCCACTGTACATTTTTGTTAGTGCTCCCTCGGGTCGTTTGATTTGGTCTTGTGTTTGTCGAACAGTGGCCTTGGTGCCCCTTTTCGGACTGGTTGAATGTGGCACTCCTGCAGGGGGTTTTGTACCAGGGCTTGTGTCTGGCATGCGGCGGTCCCTGGGCCTCTCTGTGGTGAGTTGTCTGTTGTGCTCTCACTACTCGGTCTGCAGTGCGGCGGGCTCTGGGTGTCTCCTGATTTAGCCTCTCTCCTCTCGCCTTGACTGGACAAGTGTCTGGCGACCTTGTGGTGAAGGCCTCATTTATGCGGGCAGACAATGTCCTGCTCGTAGTGAATGCCACACACTTTCACTGGGGGAGTTAACATTTACCAAATCCCTTACCATTTTAACCACCACCCCTTGTTCTCCCTTTGTCAGGTCACTTCTTTTCTTCTTAGTCACAAATCCCCCACTTAGCCCAGTGATGAAATGTCAGAAAACCAGAAGTCTTGTTGGTGCAGTCCCCTCGCCCCATCTTTGCATAAACCTTTCTTTCGATTCACACCAGGATGGAGAGGCCGAATTTAATGCTAACTTGCCTTTGACTTAATTTTACAGAAACAGAGCTATGGCGGTGTCTACCTTGGCAGTAATGAATATGTAACACTTGCAAAGCACCAAGCATGCGCTGGGCGTGGTACAGCTCCCTCACAGCAGCACACCTGACGCGCAAGCACATCTCAAGCAGACCAGCGGTCCTCGGGGCCTGAACCTGGAAAGGCGGGGCTTGGAAAAGAGTTCATTGGGAAGGGAAAGTCAAATACCGAAAACACACAGTACTAACAATTAATTCCAGGCTTTCTGGGTTTATTTCCTTTAATGCCCCCGTGCAGCTCAATCAAACGCGCTGTGCTCCTGAGCTCTGCAATAGACAACGATTGACAGATAATGTGAATAACCATTAATGAATACATAGCATTCTTAGGAAACTGAACTGCCTCCTCCCTGCGCATAATTTACAGTGATAATACTTTGGCCCTGATTTCTACTTTTTTGCGCCGCTTTAGCATAATATTTTGTCACAAAAGCAGCGCAAACTTACAAAATACAATTGATGATGCTAATGCGGCGCAAAAAAAAAAGTATAAATCAGGGCCTTTGTTTCTAAGTCGTGATTCAAAACGAACGCCTGCGGCTTCTAAGCACAGTACATAAGAGGTACCTACATTACCTGATTCAATAAACCTCAGAACAT
Organism: Pleurodeles waltl; assembly: GCF_031143425.1. Taxonomy (NCBI): domain Eukaryota; kingdom Metazoa; phylum Chordata; class Amphibia; order Caudata; family Salamandridae; genus Pleurodeles; species Pleurodeles waltl. Next base: position 746,767,305 of record NC_090440.1, on the reverse strand, counting down.
CGACCTCAGTAGGATGTATTTTATTGTATTGTAATAGTATTTATGTAGCGTTTACTACCCCTGATGAGGCGTCAAAGGCCTTTTCGTCGAGTAGCACGCTACTCTGGAACCCAAAAGGAATTAGTGGTGGATTAGTATAGGGAAATATGAGTAGAGTTTTAATATTATTATGAGTTAATTTGAGCCAGGGGTATGTGAGTGTTAGTTGGATTGACTGGGGTAATGCAGGGGTGAAGGAGGGAAGAATCCAGATGTGTTAATTGGGAGTTTATGGTAATAGGATTTAGGCTTGGGATGAGTAAAGAGGGGATGGAGGAGGGAAGAGTCTGTGGAAAGGGTAAGGGAGATCATAGTAGCAGGAGGGGTTTTGGATGAGTTAAAGGTGAGATAAATGAAGGACAATTTAGTAGGTGATGCGGAGTCCACTGTGATTTACATATTACCGCCCCCACAGCCCTGGGAAGTCTGCAGTATTGATTGGTGCTGCAGGCCCCAGACATGCAGTTCGAAACCCTGGTATCGCTCATGTTCCAAATTAACTGTGTTTGACTTGAGAGCGAAAGCATGACGAAGCTTTCAGCAATAAGGCAGTCATGTCACAGTTTCCAGGGGATGTTTTGTGGGCAGTACACTAAAGAGGCGCAAAGGCGAATGCCGCTCGCTTTCCAAAACCGGCCTGGTGTGTATAACATACACATGCTGTGGGAATGCTGCAGAGTAGCATATATATTTCATATATAATTAACATACTGTAAACTATTGCTGTCATTGGCTATGTTTAAATTCTCTTATAGCCTTAGCATCCTCATTTATGGGCTTCTCAATTTCATAGCGAAACAAGCACTGACAAAGCCAATGCGCGGGTTGTTTTTTAATTGTGAAACGCTGTTGTGTGTTTTCTCTGTGTATGTGAAGAAGATACTAGCAGTTTTTACACAGCTGGAAGACACGGCAGACAGAATGGCGTGTACAGTGCTTGGAACGGAAAGAGCACAGTGCTAGTGTTACTAAGCAGAGACTGCAGCAGCATACATTTATGTGGCGAGTACAGCACTTTTTTGTAACTTTATTTAAGGTTTTTCATAAAGAAAAGCCATTACAACACATAAAAACGTAAGATACAATATAAAACACTAATGGGTACCAAGAGACTAATGTAGGTAGCGAGGGTGATTCACCATCATCTGCAGCTAGAGGCGTGAGCGTCTGTGCCAGGAGGTATGTTATGAGAGGATGCCAAATATCCTTCGGCCTAGAGGTTGGAGGTTGTAGGGAGGCGTATTGCTTGCTGTCGTCTGTTGCTTGACCAGCAGCAACGCTATAGCATTAAAGCGCCTTATGGACATTGGCAAGGGCTTAACACAGCCCAGCAGAGCTTGCATTACATCAGGTGTAATCTACTTGCCCTACAGAGTGGACATCGCCCCCGTGTGTAGATATAATGGGACAGTACCAGACTAAATGCACAAAGTCAGAGTGACCAACATTACATTTGGGACAAAAATGTGACAAGGACGGGTCCAACCTAGAGAGGGCATGAGTGGTGGTGTATGCACAATGTAAGAATTTGTAGTGAAATAATTTATGTTGATACCATGTTTTATCAGGCATGGAACACCCCAGATATCTCTTCCCAGGCGGCCCTTGAATTTTCAGCCTGCTAGGTCTGATGTGTAGATAAGTGTGGTACAACCGAGATATTAAGTGAGTGCTATCAGGAGTTGAAATAATCAGGAATAGCTGGGGGAATTCCTTTGGTTCCACAGGGTATGTGGGCAGAGGAGCCAGCAGTGTACTGTATAGTCCATGTAAAACAAATCTGTCCAAATAAGAGGAATGACGTCCCTCTGTTACGTTGGCAATCGAACGAAGTTTAGAATCGGCAAACAGGTCTCCGACGATGTGTATCTGGTAGGTGACTAGGGTGCACTGGGTCAATTGCTCACAAGTAAGCGGGAGCCATGGTTTGTTGGAGAGGGGAATGTGTGGTGAATATATGGTGTCATGGCCCAGATACCGGAACAGTTTAGTCCATGCCCAGCAGGCTGTGGGAAGTGTCTGAATGTTGCTTGGGTTTCTCGGCAAGCGCCAAGGTAGTAGGACAGCATGAGATGAGGGAGAGGTCTGCGAACACTCCAGCCTACGGTACTGAGCCCTATCATCTGAGTGATATCAGAAAAACATAAAATGCACCTGGACGACCTGGTAGTAAAGAGAGAAGTCAGGGACTCCAAACCCCAACGTTCTTACAGGAGTGTTAGTGTGCTCCAGCGTATTCGGGGACGAAAACTTGCCCAAATCAAGCATGTAAGTAGGCCACGAAGTGTAGCAAAAAAGTGTTTAGTAAGGGTGATGGAGATGTTTAAAAACAAATATAAAAAGCAAGGGAGAACCACCATCTTAAATATGGCTACTTGCCTGGGCAAGGACAGGGGTAAGGTGATCCAATCCTCAACCTGGGTAGACTGCTTTTCAACTGCCGGGCCATAATTACGCTGAATCACTTCGGCACTGTCCCTTTGGAGATGCATGCAGAGATATTTGGTGGATTCTTCTCCAACAAATAAAAGGATAGGGGAGCGAGAAAGAGGTTTTGGCCACAATGAGAGGGATTAATTCGGACTTGCTCCAGTTTATGGACAAGCCAGGAAAACAGCCGAAGCAGATCACCTCTTTACTCAGCGTGGAAAAGTTAGTAACAGGGTCCTGTACAAATAGTAAAATATCATCCGCATAGACTGAAGCAAGCAGAGGGCTGTGGCAAAACTGGAGTCCTCGATGTAAATGATGTTCCTGAAGATGGCATACCAGCGGATCCATGCACAGAATAAATAAGAGGGGAGAAAGTAGGCAACCCTGCTGGGTGCCGCAGGTCAATAGAAAGGGGTCAGAGAGTGCACCATTTTCCCGGATTCAGGCCGAAGGTGTCATGCACAACAGTGTTATAAGGTTTCAGAAGTCCCGTGGTCCTCCCAATTTAATCAAGACAGCATGTAAGAATGGCTATTTAAAGGGGTGGAATGCCTTTTTGGCAGCCAACAAAACTGGTGGGGTTATTTGTTTAATAACAAGCAAACACTGTGCGTAAATTAATTGAAGTAGACCGGTGGGACACAAAATCAGATTGCATGGGGGCAATTATGCTGTCCATCAGCAAGGATAGTTGAGTAACAAAAGACCTTAGCCAATATCTAATTATCATGGTTTAACAAAGACCGCGGCCGTTATGATGCGCAGAGATGAGGCAGCCTTCTGGGCTTGAAGAGGAGCACGATCTCTGCCTCTCGCTTAGTAGGGGGCAGGATAACTTGTTCAAGGAACTCAGCATACACCTCTAGTAGGTGTGGGACACGGATGTCTTTGTACGCTGTTGGAGAGTGACCTTTAGAATTAATATTAACATGAAAAGCTTGCAATATAATGTATGATGAAGCTGCATAGAAAATGCGATGCGTCAACGTAGAAAATAATACACGCGTTTGAAATGTGCCCTCGGGGAGTGGCCACCAATGTATACGAAGACTAATAAAACGTATTAATGATGAATTAATAATGTATTAACGTATGGATTTGTATTAACATATTATGATTAAAGTCATGTATTGGGGTTTTGCTAAATTAATCACTAGGCCTTAGTTAGTGAGGGTCTGGGCCTAGCTGCCTGGTCTCATATAAACTGTGTTTTTGTAACGTGTAATGTGCTGCTTTCCTGAAGGACACGAAGCTGTACTTTTCCAGAAGCTAGATATGTGTGTGTAGCCGTAGTAAATTCTTTCTCATGGGACCCGACTTGCTCAAGGAGACATTCTTGCTGAATGCAACAGTGTAATTCGTAACAGGTGCAAGGCCGCCTAGACTAGGAAAAGACAATGGGACTACTGACTGGAGCATAAAGTGTAACTCTTCTTACCTGACATTCCACCTGATGAAGATGTCAATTACAGGAGCCAATCAACTGTATGAGAACTGTGTTTTGTTTGGAAAATTCTAGTAAGGTGCATGGAGAATTATTGGACAGAGATATGATGCACCAAAAATTGATCCAATAGGGAATTAAGGGCTAGTTCGACTGTTTTGATATTACTGCAGGACCTGAGAAGAAATCAGCCATTATTGGGACACTTTTGCCATTATTCTGACATTCTGCCTAAAGTCATACTTTGCCATTGTTCTTTTGAGACTTTGCTGTTATTCTTCCTAATACTTTAGCCATCCTCTGTTCGTTCTTACCTGATACTTACTTCTCCTCCTTATGAGGGAAGAGCCTCATTCTTACCTATGCCATACTGAGACTTGCCCTGTCCTATCCTTGCTCGTGGTGAATCGACTGATGTCCTGAGGACGAAGTCTGACGCTGTTTGCTGATTTGTTGGAGGGGTAACTATCTGATGAAATTGTAATTGTCTGTTTGCCTTTCTTTCTAGGTACCAACTGCTCTTTTGATAGAGGCCATAGTTAGATGTTTTCCAAATTTGTGTTTGCTAAATTGTTTTGCATGAAGCCCAACATGCTGATGCTAATTCGAGGTTAGTTAAGGTGTTCACCAGAATCTGTTGCAAATAAACAAATGACTGAATTCTTGCTTTGTTGAATCACGTATCATTGCAACTCGCTAAGCTGTTTCGTACTAATGACATGTTAATGCTGGTCGTATATGCTCTATACTTCGATTAATTGTATTTTAATTACAAGTTTGAAGAGTTACTAATGAGATTGATTGCTAATGAGATTAACGGAGATGATATTAGATTGTAACAAATAGGGAAATAAATATTCTAATTCTTAACTAAATTAGTGTAGTTATTCATGATTGAAAGGTCATGGTGTGTTTGCTTTATTGATTTATATTAAATGCTATTGATTATCTAGTTGATTAGTTACTAAGAGATTGATTGGGTTATTGAGATATTGATTGTGATGCCAGAAAGATACCTTGTACTGGGAAGCCTCCGAACGTGGGCAAAAGGTTCAACGCCTAGGCGTGTCTCCTTGTAAGTTTACTTATCAAGGTTCTGACGCGCTATCAGTTTTTGGTAGCAGAGGTAATGGTTTGGCCCTTTGGGGCCCCCAGGACGAGGGACCACTGTTTGATAAGATTGTTGGTTCAAAGGGTCTGGTAGAAATTGATGAGCGTAGTTCGGAAATAAGCAAGGTGTATTGGAAAAATTGGGTTTTGGGAAAATTGTTCTTTTTCAATGATGCTAATTGAAGAGATGATGTGCCCATAAGTCCCGAAGGACTTTCCCGGAATCTCGGAGCCTGCCGAAGTGAGTTGAGTATGTTATCGGCGTTCTAGTGATAGTGTGAATGAAGTAGGTTTTGCGCTTGCACAGCTTATGCATGCCGCAGGTGAAGTGTGAAGTCTGTGAGGATTTTAGGCCAAATTATGTGGTTTTAGTAGGAGTGTGCATACTCCGCAGTATGAGAGTAGGGAAGTCAGCGAACTTCATGTGAGTGTGGTGCTTTGTGCTCAAAATTGTCCACGTGGTTGTTGGTGATGTACGGACCCGGCGTGGTCTAAGACTCCGGAGTATATTGATAAGTGTATGAGACACTTGGTTTATGCTGTAATTTGCGTGGTTTAATAGGTCATTTGGGCATGATTGACGAGTCGAGTTTGAGTCAAAAAGAGTGAATGAAAACTTCGATGGAGATTTGGTGAGTTCTAAAGTGCACTAGAACAACCCATTGACAGGTCGAGAGTAGAATTTGCGGGTCAAATTTTGCTTGCGAGTGCGGGATCTGAGAAGAAGAGAATAGCAGCCGAGGCTAAGCAAAATCTCTGTAAAGTTCTGAAGCGATTGTGTTACCCTTTCCTGTAGTGAACCAGCATTCGTTTTTGTGTGAGCGAAGAGTGAGGAAGACAATCAGCAAGACTTTCTCAGCTGCAGTGTGTGTGAGTGTGACCTCATTGGAGCCGCACTGGGATAGGTCGGTTAGTGAGAAGGGTGGCGCACGGATTGTCAGCCGTCCGTGAGAAGCAATTGGTTGAGAAGGTAAGCGAAGAGAGTTCTGGGCATTAGTCACTTCCTGATTCGATTGTAAACAAAATAAAAGACGCAAAAATGAAATTTGTTAAGGCTCTTAAGAGCGCTTTGAGGGGCGATGCATATATCACTGCGAGTGTAGGGGTAGTTACACCGCCAGATGATACACCGGCTTATGCAGTAATGGAGGAGAGGGGCGTTGCGCCATGTCTTTGGCTAAAGCAGTGGTGCAAAGCAACAGAAAAAGAAAGGTGTTTGGCGTTTCCGGAGCACGGAACATTCAATATTGAGGAGGGTGTTAAATGAGCTAAAGCCACCTCTGAGGCCAGCACAGTTTGAGGCGTCAACAATTTGGGAACTGATGGCAATACCACAGCAGCAACAGAAATTTGAGAGGAGAATGAGGAAAGCACAAAAGACACTAGCGGAGGCTAGGTGGGATAGTGCACAGAGAGTCTGGAGGAGAGAAACAATCGATGGAATTAAGATGTTTCCAGCAATAGCTCAAGAAGGTGAAGACAAAGGAGGGAAAGCTACTTGTAAGGCTGACAAAAGTTCTTCTAAAGACAAAGAGGCTAAGAAGCCTTTGTCAGAGATGGAGGACTCAGACGATGATGAGTTCCTTAATCAGTTACTGAACGATGACCACCGCCATCTGCAATAGATGACAACAGACCGAGTACCAGTACAGGTCCTGTAAGTTCAACTCAGAGCAAGGTGACAGTGAATCCAACACAGGTTAGTCCTGTCTCGACACCAGTTCCGGTGCAGAGTAGTACTAGGATGTCCACTGCTCCAGAGGTGCAACCTCAGATACAGCCACCACAGGTTCAGAGATTTTACCCTGATGTCCCAATATTATAGACTACCACGAATTTGATGGTGCCGTCAGATCCGACATATATGAGACCAAAGCTGATACAGACCGAGCCAACTCCACCTTTACTGCCCCAGCCACAACAACAGATGGTTCCGAATTACACTTCGGTCACAGGACCATAGTCAGCCATGGCACCAATAATGAACCAGAATATGGGAGTTAATACACCACAGGTTTTGGGAAACAGGCAGACGCCAGTTACAATATCTTTGCCCATTACAGTTGGTCCACCAGTACCATTGTATGCACAGGCGAAGCCTAGTGTATGTGATCAAGGAATAATGACCCAAGAGATGACAAGAGGAGGGATGGTAGGGAGCTCTCAAGGGGTGACTCCAGGGGAACAGACATTCGAAAGGTTTAGGTCTTTAGTAGACTTCAGTCCGATTGGGGCTCCTCCAGATGCCACGAGACAATCAGGTTTGGGACTGTTGACTCTGCAGATCTCGAGTAGAAATATGCTGCAAACACCGATATTGCAGGCTGGAAAGATCTCCTTGCAAGGTTTAACTGCGCAACAATTGAACGATTGGTTAGACAAGTTGAACTCACCACAGACTACTCCTGCAGCAGCTGGGAGGTCAGAAGGAGAAGAGTACCTGAATTTTGTGAGGTTGGGCATGGAGGCAAATGAACTAGTTGAAGGAAGCATGGGAGTGAACAGGCTAGAATCATACACGGAAGCAGAATTGAGATACTTGTGTCCAAAAATGACCAAGGTTGCCCAATTTGGCAGATAAATATGGAATAGACTTGAAAAGTACTAAACATCTGAAGAGAAGTTACAGATTAGACTTTGAGCCTAAAGATTTGGAACACATGAGGTCTACTGGGATGAAGGCACACCTTAAAGAAATACTGCAGAGTGCACAAGTTTGGGGAGCCTTAGAGAAATGTGAGGGCAGATGGGCGATGAAAAGAGACAAGAGGAAAAGTGACTGCATAGAGCAGCCAGCTAAAGCTTCACAGGATGTAGGAACGGTGAAAATGTTACCAATGAGAGAGACAGCTGGAGGGGTTCTTGTCCATGTGCCTTGGACCAGAAGTGATATCCTGTCATTCACAAATGACTTTCCCAGGTTGAGGGAAAAACCAATAGAGTGGTATCAGCAGACGGACAGGTTTGTGAAGCTTGCGAAATGTCTCTGGGAAGACCTGAATACTCTCTTTGAGATCATAGTTCCAGCCGATTTGTGGCTTGAGTGCAAGAGGAGTGTGGATTGGCCGGCCGCAGAACCAGCAAGGGATAGAGTCACAGGAGCACCGTCTCCTGAGGTGATGAGATACTACTATAAGGTGAATGAGTTCTTGAAACAGTTTCGCCGCGGAATGTTGATTGGCAAAAGATTGATCGGACAGCACAGGAACCCAAAGAGTCGATACATGCCTATTATAAGAGGTTGTTGAAAGCGTTCAAGAACTACAGCGGTACAGAGGTTGTTGAAGCGAAGGACATGAATCACCTTGTGTTCAGATTTGTTGAAGGATTGAGACCTCAGATTAGTCAGATGATTAAGAATCACTTGATCTGTTGGCAGGCGAAGCCGATTGACGAGGTGTTGCAGTATGCGAAGTACTGTAGTGATGAGATTGAGCTGAAGCAGAGAAAGCTGAAGGAGAAAGCAATGGTAATGCAAATTAAGGCAGCACAGTCAGGGATGCAGGGAGGTTGTCTACAAAAGATGGTGCAACAGCCGCAAGGAAACAGGATGTTTCAGGTGCAAGTGAGAGGCAGAGGTCGAGGAGGTTTTATGAACAGAAGTACAGACTTGAATACCATAGTGGTTCAAAATGATGTGCAGCGGATGAAGATGCTACCTTGTCATGCTTGCGGGGGCGTTGGACATTGGAAGCGTGAGTGCCCGATGATTGTGCAGGAGGGTGTTGTTCAACAAAGCAATGATGTCAGTGCATTTCAAAACGTGAAGGGACCGAGGCTGAGAGGTCCTAATCCGAACTTTCAGAATAACATGATTCAGATGCAGGGTCTCCAACCCATGCAGCAGGGGCAGATGCCATGAGTACAGCCGATGCAGATGCAGCAAATGCAACAGCAGGTTCCCATGGTACCTAGACAGCAAATGCAATTGCCCTTAGCGCCAATGGAACGGCAACAGGTGATGCTTCTTCAACAGGTCACAGGTCAAAGAATGAGTCAAAGTAACGCAGTACAACAGTTCCCATTGCGTGGTGAGAATGGAATAAACGATGAATGGTCGGATGAGAGTTCAGATAGTGAGGGGTGCAGGCTTGCAGCGTCCCTAGAAGTAGATCAGAGAGGACCCTATGTTCAGGGGAAGGTAATGGGTCACAAGGTTTCATTCTTGGTTGACACAGGAGCTACACGCTCTACGGTCAGAAGTGCAGAGGTTACGAAATTGCCCCTTTCGGGATGTACAGTCAAGGTAGTAGGAGTGCCGAATCAGCTCCTGACTAACCCGATCACAGATCCGGTTCAGGTTGAGCTTGGCACTTTTCAGGAGTTGCTTAAGTTTGTAGTTTGCGATTCGAGTCCCGTGTCACTACTGGGAAGAGACTTACTGTGCAAGACAATATGTTCTATCACATGTTCCGATGAGGGGATTGAGATTCAGACAAACAGTGACGATGAAGGAGATGAGGAGCAAGTTTCAGAGCCTGAAACGGAGACCACGGATGAGGAGTAATTTCTTCCCAATGTTCACAGTGACTGATCTGCCAGCAGACTTGCAAGGGACAGTCCAAGAGAAGGTGTGGGACTTGACAGGGAAAGAAGTAGGACTGATAAAAGGAGTAGAACCAGTTAAAGTCAGTGTGAAGCCAAATGCTGTGTTCCCCCAGGTACCACAGTACCATATGGTGCAAGATGTCCTTATAAAGGTTGCGCAATTGATTGCAGACTTTGTGAAACAGGGAGTCTTGAAGGAAGTGATGAGCAGTCCGTGTAACTCACCAATAATGGGGCTGAGAAAGCCCTGTGGGAAGGTTCGAATTGTCCAAGATTTGAGAAAGATTAACGACATAGTAGTGAAATGTTGCCCAGTGGTGCCAAATCCAGCTGTGATTATGTTTCAGGTTCCATGTGATGCAGAGTGGTTCACAGTGGTTGATTTGTCCCAGGCGTTCTTTTCTGTGCCTCTTCATGAGGACAGCCAATTTCTTTTCAGTTTCAAATTCCTGGATAAGGTTTACAATTGGTGCCGAATTCCTCAAGGGTTTTCGGAATCACCTTCCATCTTCAATCAGATACTGAAGAAGGATTTGGAGTCACTGGAATTGCCTTTTCAATCGACTATAGTGCAGTACATTGATGATCTGTTGATTGCATCCAAAACAACGGGATGAGTGCAAGTATGATTCGATTGCCTTACTGAACCACTTGGGAAAGAACGGGCACAAGGTGTCCCCAAAGAAGCTGCAATACTGCCAGAAAGAGGTGAAGTATTTGGGTCATCGAATTGAGAAAGGGTCGAGGAAGTTATCCAGGGAAAGGGTGACTGCCCTGTTACAGATGAATCCCCCAACGACATGGAGAGATGTTAGGATGTTTCTGGGAATGGTGGGCTACTGTCGTCAGTGGATCCCGAATTTCTCAGTCATCTCCAAGCCATTGGTGAGACTGACGGTCAAGGATGGGCCAGATGTCATAGTACTGTCAGAGAAAGAGATGAAGGCATTTACTGAGCTAATGGAGAGCATGTGCAGGGCTCCAGCTTTAGGTATGCCTGACTACACAAAGTCTTTTGTTCTGTTTTGTCATGAACGTGATGCATGTTCTTTGTCTGTCCTGACACAGGTCCATGGAGGTGTAAACTGACCAGTAGCATATTTTTCAGCTACTTTGGACCCAGTTGCAGCAGCCTTACCAGGTTGTCTGCGTGCAGTAGCAGCAATTGGTCAAAGCCTCACTCAGTGTGAAGGCATAGTGATGGGACATCCTTTAACAGTCCCTCACTCAGTTGAGATCTTGTTAACCCGTACCAAAACGCAACACATGACAAATGCAAGACTGACAAAATATGAAACGATTATATTAGGGTCACCAAATGTAACGTTGAAAAGATGTACAGTGCTGAACCCAGCAACTTTGCTTCCAAATGAAAACACAGTAGTTGAAGATGTTGAAGATGTAGAACATGATTGTCTTGAGGTAACAGAAATGTGCACCAAACCGAGGCCTGATATTAAAAATACTCAATTGGAAGAAAATGACAAAATTATCTTTGTTGATGGCTCATGCTTAAGAGACTCAGTAGGAGTGCTGAGAGCCGGATACGCTGTATGTACGATCTCTGGTATCCTGGAAGCATCTTGGCTTGAAAGAGTATATTCTGCTCAAGTGGCTGAATTGGTTGCTCTTACTAGAGCATGCCATGCTTCTGCCCAGCTGAGAGTGACAGCATATAGCAGATCTGATAGCAGATACGGATTTGGAATTGTTCATGATTTTGGCCAACTATGGTCACAGAGGGGTTTCCTGACCTCTTCTGGTTCTCCAGTGAAAAATGGTGAAAGAATTAAGGAGTTGTTGCACGCGATTCAGTTACCTCATGAAATTGCCATGGTGAAATGCAGTGCTCATTTGAAATCGCAAGACTTTGTGTCAATGGGAAATGGATATGCGGATCAAGTCGCAAGGTTTTGCACATATAACTGTATTTCATTTAAGGATCAGTGGGAATTGTTACCTGAAACAGAAAATGAGGCATGCACAGGTTATGCCTTAAGGGTGATTGACACGTTAGAAGAATTGAGATTGTTGCAGGGACGTGCCAGCAAAGATGAGAAGCGTTCTTGGGTTAGGATGCAATGTGTACAAAGACCAGATGGCTTGTGGGTCTCAGATGAGGGGAAAATGGTCTTGCCGAACAGTCTCCTGTCACAGTTTGCAAGGTTTTACCATGGGCAAGCACATATTGGGAGAGATGCCATGATCAGGTTGTTCAAAATTGACTGGTTTAACCCGAAGTTCAGACAAGCTGCAGAAGCGATTTGTCACAGGTGCATCATCTGTCAGCAGATGAATGCGGGTAAAGGAACAATGGTAAATTTGAGCCACATTGGGAGAGCAGGAGGTCCATTTAGCAGAATGCAAATGGATTTTATTGAGATGCCCTTGTGTGGAGGTTTGAGATATGTGTTGGTGATTGTGTGTATCTTTAGTCACTGGATTGAAGCATACCCTACACGCAGGAATGACAGTCTCACAGTAGCGAAGCTGCTGCTTAGGGATTTGATTCCACGTTTCGGGTTTCCGATCTCTTTAGAATCAGATAGGGGAAGTCACTTCAACAACGAGGTGGTTAAGCTCTTGTGTGCAGCATTGAACATTGAACAGAAGTTGCATTGTAGTTACCGCCCTGAAGCATTAGGACTAGTGGAACAGATGAATGGTACCCTGAAGTCGAGAATGGCAAAAATGTGTGCAGCCACGAATTTGAAATGGCCCAATGCGTTGCCTTTGGTGTTAATGTCAATGAGAAATATGCCCAACAAGAAAACAGGACTGTCTCCTCATGAAATTCTCATGGGCCGAGCTATGAGATTGCCCGCAGTGCCTGCGAATGCTCTTGTGAATATCATGGATGATATGGTGTTGGACTACTGCAAGGGTCTGGCTGACGTGGTCCGCTCTTTTTCTCAGCAGGTGGAAGCTGCCACCGATAAATGATCCAGGACACAATCTGAAAGCTGGTGACTGGGTTGTCATCAAGAAACACATAAGGAAGTCGTGTTTGGAGCCACGTTGGAAGGGGCCATATCAAGTAATACTAACGACTACTACTGCTGTGAAGTGTGTGGGAATTCCGAACTGGATCCATGCCAGTCACACGAAAAAGGTGACATGTCCAACTGATGAGGAAGTTGAGTTGTTGAAAGTACCAACAACAGAGAAGGAAGTCTCAGGGCCGGAGAGTGATCGAAGGGGAACTGAGACAGAAGGAGAGCCCGTTGAGGACGGCTTAGTCACTCCAGTAAGAGACGAAGGAGAAGAGACCGAGAGGGGTGACGGTGAGCCTATCTCAACTGAGGCACCAGGAGAGCCAAGTCAGAAGGAGGTTCTCACAGAAGCAGACGAATATGGAAATGAAATAGAGCCCCCGACAGACCCAGAAGGCGAAGGAGTTGAGGCGGAAGAGAGTAAGAGTTTCCAGACTCCTCCTGAGCAAATTGCAGGTCCATCAAGAGAAAACACCATAGAGTCAGAGGAGGGTGAAAGACTGCCACAGGAAAGATCAAAGACCAGAGAGACACTGAAAGGAGATAAGTGGCCGGAATTGCAAGTGAGGAAAGGGAAAGTGGTTGTCGAAGATGCAATAGAAGAAGAGGTTGATACGACAAGGAGAGAAGATCTGAGTGAAGGAGAGTTGCAAAGTGATCGCAATTTGAAAAGAAAAAGAGTAGCAAACAGAAGGTACACAGGTCCTGAATGGGCGTATGCAACATCAGCTGAATGGGAACAAGAGTTTTTGGCGTTCTGCTTTGATCGAGAAGTTCCAGGTCAGTACTTTGGTACTTGAGTCTGGCCAAAGAGACTGAGTTGGCATAAGAAATGAATTAAAGAAGAATTGAGAAAGGAGACTGATAACTTACCGGATGTGACACTGTTAACCTGAATTGACTTTTGAAAACTGATTTTGACAAGCTGCTAACCTGAATTGACAAGGATCCTGGGAATGAATGTGAAAGCTGTAACTAATTGCTGAAGAAAGACTTTCGCTTGCTTTAACTTTGCAGAAGAAAAAAAAAGAGTTTTAACCGTCCTTTGTTGGTTGTTTTTGAACTAATCATCCTTCATTTTCTGATTCTTCACAGATCATGGCTAACACTAGAGAGGATAATAGGGGAAGTAGGCTTTGTAAATGTTTGGGTGTTGGTTTGGGTGTCGTGTGTGTGATATTCATCATAGTTGTGATGGTGGGTATGCCATTAGTAGGTAAAAGCGGAACTAAAAATTCTACAATTCCTGAGACCGCCACTGCACTAACAGCTTGGGAGAGGTTTGAGCAGGATATGAAATATTTGCATGAGGGGACTAACACAAAAGGGAAATTATCAACTAATGTTTTCTATTGCCTGCTGAGTGAGTATGTTGACACAATGGATGCGAAGGATTGTTATGTGTGTACACAGATTCCTGTTTCAGTACAAGAGGGGGTTACCTATCACAGTCTGACATTAACATATGGGATAAGCTGTAGTCTGTTACTAACAAGATTGTATAACCAGGAAGAGATTCAATATTTTTATTCCAACTATGACCTTGTGTTTTCTTATGTGCCTATCATAGAGGATTCAGGGGTGTGGAATTTATTAAAATATCTACTTGTCCAGGGGACAGGTTGCTTCTCAAATCTACTTGTCCTGTAAAAAGATCTACTTGTCCCTTTGGTGCCATGTAATGTGGCGACAAATTATGGCAGCAATCTCATTATGTAAGAGCTCTGATAATAGCCTCTCTGATTATTCCAGGGCCACTACCATAATAGGGCTTGAATACTTGCAGTTTCAATCCCTACTGTAGCAATTTCCTTATTTTGCCACCTTTCTGCAGATCTGCATACTGGGGCTGGAGGTAGCAGTAAGCAATAGTTCCAGGGCTGGAATGCCTTTGAGTCTGCAAACCTACTAACCTGCATGTTTTAAAGATTTTCACCAGCTTCTCTCTAATATTTTCCCATAATAAGAAAGGTTGGACATTTACTCCCGACAATGGCAGAATTAGAACTTCTTCCAGGGTTGGGAAGAAAGTGGCAGGAGGGAAAATTAACTTGCAGATGCTCAATAGATTTTCACATGAGCAAATCTACACATGCGTATTTACCCATGCTAAAATACAGTTCACAAATATTTTATAGGGGTACGACATATACCATGGGTGCACTTTTGTGACTTTCTTTAAGAATTTGGGGCCACATGTAGGTAGGTTCAGATTTGCGACCCGCAAATTGCGAGTCAGAGCGACTCGCAATTTGCGAGTCGCAAATCCGAATGTAGGATGGTGTCCCTGACACCATCTGTGATTTGCAAGGGCTTCGCAAATGCCAACCTAGTGAATAATCATGAGGTAGGTCGCAATTTGCTACCCCCTTGCGAATAGCGGCCCTCACAGGGATGGTGGCCTGCTGGAGACAGCAGACCACCATGTCTGTGACTGCTTCCTTAAAGGAAAACGAGATGCATTATAAAAACGAAAAATGAAACGTTTTAGTTTCATTTTTTTTAGAGCAGGCAGTGGTCCACAGGACCACTGCCTGCTCTGAAAAAATGTTTACAGTGACATTCACAATGGGGAAGGGGTCCCATTGGGACCCCTTCCCTTTTGCGAAAGTGTTAGCACCCATTTGAAATGGGTGCAAACTGCGATTGGTTTGCGGCCGCGTTCGCGGTCACAAAACAATCCTACATTGCACTGCGAGTCGCAATTAGGAAGGGAACACCCCTTCCTAATTGCGAGTCGCAAACCCGTTTTGCGATTCGGTAACCAGGTTACTGAATCGCCAAACTGGGTTTGTGCATCGCAATGTGCTTTTTGCACGTCGCAAACAGCGAAAGTCGATGTTTGTGACATGCAAAAAGCTACCTACATGTGGGTCTTGGTCCCTAATTAGGTCTGGTGTTAACAAAGACATTTTGTTTAATAAAAACTTCTATTCCTCTCTCTTTTGGCTGGCTTTACTGTGAGTGATTGCATTCTGCTCTTCCACAAGGAGCATAGTGGCACACAAAGTAGTTTTGTTCAGTGTCAGGAACTACAGTGGCAATCAGTGACGTAACAAAACTGGAGGGTGCCCCTTTGCAAAGAACATGGAGGAGCCCCCTCTCCAGACTCACTCAGGGCAGGTGCTGTGCTGAAGGGGCCCCCTGGAGGGCGGCTGCGGGGCCTTTGTTATGCCACTGGTGGCAACGTGTGCTTTTAGAGTTAAAAAAACTTTTTTTTTTTTTTTGCCAGTGTTTGTTACAATGTTGAGGGCCTGGTAGCTCCCACAACAATAAAGTGTTACAAAAGCCATGTCAAAACAAGACACGCAATGATGAAACTAAAAGACTTATAAAAATATGTCAGATCAGTTGGCTTTGTCAGTGTTTGTTTATTTTCATGCTTCCATATTCGTGTTGAAAATGGTTACACTGATTTTCCATTAGAAATATTTTTGGGAAATACTAGCATGAATCAACACATTTTACTAAATGACACTTCATTTGCATCTAATCAGAGAGCATTCTGGGAGCATTATACTTAGCCTCATAGCCTAAAGTTTTCAAACATGTGTATACACGTTTTTATTTTTTTTGTACTGGAACCAACGTCAGTAGTGAAGTGTGACCTTAAAACATTTATTTACAGCACTCACCCTAATAATGAAGGCTTTCAAATAATGAACCATAAATACAAGTTCGAACAGCATTATCTTTTGGAAACACATTACCTCAACTGCAGAGAGTTCCACTCTCTGTAAACAGGCAGCCAAAGGACACGTAGGTAAGCTTTGCATATTTAGACCAAAGTCATATTATGACAATGTGTTTGTGGGAATGAGTGAATGTAAGCATGTGTTTTTGTTTCAGAGTAAGTGGACGTTCATGTTAAATGGACAGGATCCAGCGATCCCTCGGATCTATTATATATGTGGACTAAATGCTTATTACCGTCTTCCAAAGGGATGGTATGGGACATGTTATTTGGGGGTAGTTTTCCCAAAGATATATCAACTTGAGGACTTGAAAAGGTTTCCGAAATTGTCTGAATTACATCGAAATAGACAGAAGAGAGAGGCTGCTGCTGGTGTAGTAGGAGACATATTTGGGGCGATAATTCCTTCAGTGGGAGCTATCTTAACCACCATAAAGATTCGAAAGTTGTCTACTATTGTGGATAACATACTGACAAATTTCACAGGGGCTATACTCCTGATGGATACTGAACTTGCTGCGGAGAGGGCTATGACTCTTCAAAACAGGCTTGCTTTAGACATTCTTTTAGCGAAAAATGGCAGTGTCTGTAAGATGCTTAATGAGCATCACTGCTGTGCATACATACCAGACAATAGTAATGAGATTAGAAGTATGCTTACTAACTTAACTAGGGTTAGTACAGATTTGAAGGAACTGAAAGAACCAGGTGTTTGGGAAAAGGTTGGGAAAGGATTGGCTTCGGTGGGGAGTTGGTTTAGTAGTACTTGGCATGGGATATTGGCAAAAATAATACAGGGAATATTGATTGTCATAGCTTGCTTGTTTGGATTATGGCCGTCATGTAAAATTAGTAAAAGAATCAAATTGAAAATGGTGAAAAATAATAAGAGGAGGGAAGAAAAACAGAGGGAAATATTGTTTAGGGCAAAATCACAGGGGGAACGATTGAGAGAGGAAATTGAGATGAAGGAATTTTAGAATGTAAAATTCGAAGGGAAAGGTTTATGTGATGACAAGAGTCATCAGAGGAGGGATTGTTGGAGTGTGACCTTTAGAATTAATATTAACATGAAAAGCTTGCAATATAATGTATGATGAAGCTGCATAGAAAATGCGTCAACGTAGAAAATAATACACACGTTTGAAATGTGCCTACGGGGAGTGGCCATCAATGTATACGAAGTCTAATAAAACTTATTAATGATGAATTAATAATTTATTAACGTATGGATTTGTATTAGCATATTATGATTAAAGTCATGTATTGGGGTTTTGCTAAATTAATCACTAGGCCTTAGTTAGCGAGGGTCTGGGCCTAGCTGCCTGGTCTCATATTAAACTGTGTTTTTCTAACGTGCAATATGCTGCTTTCCTGAAGGACACGAAGCTGTACTTTTCCAGAAGCTAGATATGTGTGTGTGTGTAGCCGTAGTAAATTCTTTCTCATGGGATCGACTTGCTCAAGGAGACATTCTTGCTGAATGCAACTGTGTAATTCGTAACAGGTGCAAGGCCGCCTAGACTAGGAAAAGACAATGGGACTACTGTCTGGAGCGTAAAGTGTAACTCTTCTTACCTGACATTCATTCCAATGAAGACGTCAATTACAGGAGCCAATCAACTGTATGAGAACTGTGTTTTGTGGAAAATTCTAGTAAGGTGCGTGGAGAATTACTGGACAGAGATATGATGCACCAAAAATTGATCCAATAGGGAATTAAGGGCTAGTTCGACTGTTTTGATATAACCGCAGGACCCGGGAAGAAATCAGGCATTATTGGGACACTTTTGCCTTATTCTGACATTCTGCCTAAAGTCTTACTTTGCCATTGTTCTTTTGAGACTTTGCTGTTATTCTTCCTAATACTTTAACCATCCTCTTTTCGTTCTTACCTGATACTTACTTCTCCTCCTTATGAGGGAAGAGCCTCATTCTTAGCTATGCCATACTGAGACTTGCCCTGTCCTATCCTTGCTGGTGGTGAATCAACTGATGTCCTGAGGACGAAGACTGACGCTGTTTGCTGATTTGTTGGAGGGGTAACTATCTGATGAAATTGTAATTGTCTGTTTGTCTTTCTTTCTAGTTACCAACTGCTCTTTTGATAGAGGCGGTAGTTAGATGTTTTCCAAATTTGTGTTTGCTAAATTGTTTTGCATGAAGCCCAACATGCTGATGCTAATTCGAGATTAGTTAAAGTGTTCACCAGAATCTGACGCAAATAGACAAATGACTGAATTCTTGCTTTGTTGAATCACGTATCATTGCAACTCGCTAAGCTGTTTTGTAATAATGACATGTTAATGATGGTCATATATGCTCTATACTTCGATTAATTGTGTTTTAATTACAAGTTTGAAGAGTTACTAATGAGACTGATTGCTAATGAGATTAACGGAGATGATATTAGATTGTAACAAATAGGGAAATAAATATTCTAATTCTTAACTAAATTAGTGTGGTTATTCATGACTGAAAGGTCATGGTGTGTTCGCTTTATAGACTTATATTAAATGCTATTGATTATCTAGTTGATTAGTTACTAAGAGATTGATTGGGTTAATGAGGTATTGATTGTGATGCCAGAAAGATACCTCGTACTGGGAAGCCTCGGAACGTGGTCAAAAGGTTCATCGGCCTAGGCGTGTCTCCTTGTAAGTTTACTTATCAAGGTTCTGACGCGCTATCAATGCTTTATAGAAAGTGCCCATAAAGCCATCTAATACAGGGGCCCTAGACCCTCCAAGAGCGTCCATAGCCTAAGACATCTCCTCACAGGTAATGGGAGAGGCCAAAAATTACTGTAGGCAGTGTCCAGCCAAACCATTGCTATTTCAGACAGATAGCCCACCAGCTTGTCAAAAGCAGCATCAGCACGTGCTGTATAAAAGGACTGATAGTGAAGTTGACAGGAGGGTGGGGTGTCTACAGTCGTCTCGCCGCCCTCCGTTTGGAGAGCAGTGACATAGGAGGATTGATAGGAGGGGCATAGCAAACAGGCAAGCGGGCATCCTGTAGTGACGCGCTCTGGCGTATTTACTGAGGTATACTGCCTCACCATCAGCATGTTCCTGAAAGTCCCTCATTAGGGAAGCTCTCAAGGGAGTAACTGGAGGTCTTGTAGTGGATGGAATCTGACTGCCCATATCTTGTAGGGCCCACTCATTTCTTGCCAGATAGCCTCTAATAGAGAGAAGTACCCCAGCATGCTTAGCAATACATACCCCTCTGATGTACACCTTGAAGGTGTCCCAGAGGATTGTGTGTCTTTGCATGGTGCCTGCATTAAGGGCAGAATACTCAGACTTTGCGTCTTGGAGTTCCGAGTGGAACACTGCATAGTGTACCCCATTCGCAGTGAAGCACTACGCATGAAGCAGCGGGGTCTGGGACGGGACCCGCAGTGTAGCCACCACCGGAGAGTGGTCACAGAGTGTACGCAGGACATTGGTAACATCTGTGAGCTAAAGGGATGTGGCGGGTATCAATTTCCAGTGGTCTATGAAAGACCATACATTGTAGGGGCTGGAGTAGAAAGTATAGTTGGTAGCAGAGGGGTTGCAGGTGCACCAAGCATCTGTAAGTAGAATATTCAGTGCCTGCGTGGAGCGCGGTTTAGTGACCCCTGTGGGACCAGTGGTGTCAAGGTGTGGGAAACATGTAAGGTTGAAGTCACCACCTAATAGGATATGATTAGATTGGAATCAATCCACTTGTGTTAATAGGTCTTGAAAGAACTCAGGTGAGCCCGTATTAGGCACATATATATTAACAAGTAGGAGAGGTATGCCAACCAGACAACCATACACAATTAAATAGCGCCCCTCTGGATCGGAAAGTGTCCTGTGGCACACAAAGGGGAGACTTTTATGGACAAGTATGCAAACACCCCTGAGTAAGAGCTGTAATAGGAGAAATAACGATTACCACCCCATTGTGCAGCAAATGTGCAGGTCGTAAGGGGTGCCAAATGAGTCTCATGTAAAAAAACAAAAGCAAGCTTAATACCATGTCTAGTTAAGTATGTAAGAACCTGTTTTCCTTTTCTAGGGTGCTTCAGCCCCCATTTATTCCATGCGGCATAGGAGACGTCAAGAGCATAGTTGGCTAATAAGGAGCATAGAGCTGGAGAGTGATTAGTGTGTCGTGCGTTGTTGTGAGATAAAAAAAAAACTCAAACAAATACAAAACACAACCAACAAAGTCAAAAAGTACCCAACCCCCCACTCAGACCAGAGGGAGTAGCCCCAGTTGAAAACCCCTAAAACCAAACAAAACAAATAGAACAACAAAGTGGAGTGCATCTTGGGGATGAATCAACACTCAGAACTTGGGAAATCACTACACCTTAGTGAAAGAAGGGACGGTAACAATATAAATTCCACCTATATGGAAGGAAAAAACAAGAGAGCTCTTGAGGGGGCATCGAGTACCTATGAATGTGTTTACATAACAGGAATTGGGAATGGAAAAAAAGGAAAACTGAAATCACAGGTGCAATACATATTGAGTATCAAGGGGGTGGGGCATTTTGAACGTTCTGCTGCGGGGGATGCAGGAAGTCCCCTAGCAAGTGCCGCCCAGATGCAGGCTGATCTAGTTATTGTTGTTTGCAAAAGAATGCAGCATCTGCGAGGGTGTTGAAGATGTGATGTTTGCCGTTCAGTTCTATTCGTATGCGCGCTGGATGAATCATGCCTTACTGCAGGCCAGGCTTTTGTAGCAGGAGCCTAACGTCGAGGCTCCAGACCACAGGAGTGAAATCCAGGTATAGTGACAGGGCCTTCCCTTGATACTGGAGTGTGGACCTATCTCAGGGCCTGGCTGAGAGCGGTGTCCCAATCCCTAAAATTGAGCAGGCTGGCAATAATCAGGCACGGAGACGCCCCTGGTGTGGGACGGGGGCCAAAAGACCAATGCTCCCTCTCTACCGCAAAGGTAGCAGTAAAGGAGTCCCTGCCAAATAGGTGGATGAGGAGTTGTTCAATATAAGTATCTATGCGGCCGGTGTTAGTGGTTTCGTCCACGCCTGTGATACAAATATTGTTCCGACGCGAGCGTGCCCCCATATTTTCCTTTTTCACTGCAACAGTCTTCCATATCCGCTCAACCCTCTCCACGAGCCTGGCAAGGGCAATTCCACCATCCTCCACATCCTATATTCTTTACTTGGCAGCATCCAGCCTGGTAGAATGGCCATCGAGGCGTAAGTGCATCCCGTTGTGGTGCATTGTTAAGGCATTGAAGTGTGAGTCTATGGACTTAAAGCCTGCCCTCAGGTGTACCATTATCCGTGCAGTTCCTTCCAGCTGGGGGGCAGTGGCTGCGCCATCTGCAGAGACTGGCCCAGTTGAGTCTTCTAGCCCCTGCCGTCTGGGGGTTCTGGAAGGACCAAAAGATATTTGACGCTGCCTAGGGAGCCCCATTGTGTGTGAGGAGAAAAAAAAAGCCCTTGGTGAAGTATGAAAGCAAGGGGGCAGTCAGCAGCAGTCGCCAGAAGGTTTTAGGACTTAGTGCTTATTGGAGCTGCTACAGTCACGGGCCAATCACACCATGTACAAATAGGAGGCTCCAGTGGTGGAGCGCAAAGTGAAAATCAGGGCACAAAGAAATAAGTGCAGTGTATAACGCACTAATAGAGCGCAATCCAAAGGCCCGTAATGTGGTCAAGGCCCACGCAGCCCTGAAGTCAAACGACATCGGTAATAGTCCATGTTCGCTACTGTGTGGCAGCAAGAATCCTTGTATGCAGAGGATATCAGACACTCACCTCTATCACTCTGCCCATAAGGTCCGAAGAGTCCCCGTCCTGCGATGCAGCACAGGTGAGCGGTCCAAGCAAGGGAGGCCGCCCGTCAGAGGTGCCGATATTAAGGCACAGATCATGGAGATGAAACTGACCTCAAGCCTCCTCGTGGTCGCGGCCTCCTCCAAGGATGAACAGCGGGTGAAACTCAAGCCGCCGCAGGCCGCAGTGCTCCACAGCAGCACCGCCACCAGAAGGGGGGATTGTCAAGCAGGCAGGAGCCCCTAACCAGCACCCGTAGTGGGCCAAAGGCAGCAGGGAAGACAGTCCACATAGGCTGGGCCTGCCGCTGTCCCGTCCTCAGGCTCGCCCTCAGCCCCTGTCACCACAGGGCCTCATAGAACCGCTTCAGGCCGCGGTGACTGGCTGTGAGTCCTCCACTCCCCAACACCACATGGGTAATCTCCCAGTTATTTGTAGGTGTGGCGGCAGCATTTGGAGGGGTTAATGGGGAGCAGGATGATGACGGATGAACACATAGAACAGACGAGGTCCCAGGGGTTTCACAGCTGTGCGGCCATTTTGGTCAGCAGTTACGCAACACAGTCTCCAGCACTTTTCAGTCATATGTTATACATTCCATCTAAGCACTAAGTGGGATGAAAAAAGTACGGGCCCTAATATTGAAGAGGCCTAAGAAGCATCTTTAAGAAATCTTTACAAGTCATGTGGCTTATGTAACTCAAGGCAAAGCCTAATAGAAATTGCATAGAACACTGTTGCTGACAGATTCATAAATAAGATCTTTCTAGAGAAAGCATAATCAAAATTAGCAGGATAATAAGTTTATATAACGCTATCATCATTGACCATAAACGATAAAGCCCTTGACAAGGTGAATTTAAAGCCATACAACAATATCTTGGTTACTCAATTGGAACAAAGTAGTACTCCGGCATTAGGATCATAATTTGAATGGTGCAGCCATTCTGTGGGCGACAGGATAAGCAGACAGCTTGGGTTTAACTGTATCTATAGGAAGCTGGTTCTCTATATACTATACCAAAATGAGGTATAGTGTGCACGGAGTCCAGGAGCTCCTCAGAGGCTTAACAGAGGCTAAAGAAGATAATAGTAATGCTCTCTTTTGTGGTGGTGTGGTCGAGCAATTAGGCCTATCAGAGGGTAGTGCAAAGCATTTGTTGTACATACGCAGTCAAGAAATGAGGCACACACTCAATAACACAATCCAGGCCAATGTTTTTATATAGCACAAATATGTTTTGTGACTTTATTATTAGAACCAAAAGGTCTTTGTTGCAGGTAAGTACAGTTGTAAGTAGATATCAAGCATATGGATCAAATGTACTTTGTTTTATGTTTTGCAGATAAAACAGTTTACAAGTAAGTAACTGTAGGAAAATGGCACTGTTGGCATGGTTACCCCCTAACTTGCCTATTGTTGATGCTAGTTATGACTGAAAGTGTGCTGGGGCCCTGGTAACCAGGCCCCAGCACCAGTGTTCTTTCCCTAAAACCGTACCTTTGTCTCCACAATTAGCACAGCCCTGGCACACAGATAAGTCCCTTGTAAATGGTATCCCTAGTACCAAGGGCCCTGTGGCCATGGAAGGTCTCTAAGGGCTGCAGCATGTATTATGCCACACTGGTGGCCCCTCACTCAGCACATGCACACTGCCTCACAGCTTGTGTGTGCTGGTGTGGACAAAAAGACTAAGTCGAAATGGCACTCCCCTCAGGGTGCCATGCCTACAGCCCACTGCCTGTGGCATAGGTAAGGCACCCCTCTAGCAGGCCTTGCAGCCCTAAGGCAGGGTGCACTATACCACAGGTGAGGGCATAGCTGCATGAGCACTATGCCCCTACAGTGTCTAAGCCAATTCTTAGACATTGTAAGTGCAGGGTAGCCATAAAAAGTAAATGGTCTGGGAGTTTGTCAAACACGAACTCCACAGTTCCATAATGGCAACACTGAATACTGGGAAGTTTGGTATCAAACGTCTCAGCACAATAAATCCACACTGATGCCAGAGTGGGATTTATTGAGAAATGCACACAGAGGGCATCTTAGAGATGCCCCCTGTATACCAGCCCAACTACTAGTGCTAGGCTGACCAGTTTCTGCCTGCCTGCCACATCCAGACCGATTTCTGGCCACATGGGGTGAGTGCCTTTGTGCACTCTGTGACCAGGAACAAAGCCTGTACTGGGTGGGGGTGCTTCACACCCCTCCCCCCGCAGGAACTGCAAC
The DNA here is from genome assembly GCF_031143425.1 of Pleurodeles waltl. NCBI lineage: Eukaryota > Metazoa > Chordata > Amphibia > Caudata > Salamandridae > Pleurodeles > Pleurodeles waltl. Next base: position 746,743,023 of record NC_090440.1, on the reverse strand, counting down.
ACCTAGCGGTGGGCCTCAAAGGCTCAAGTCTGGTGTTACAGTGCCCCAAAGCACTCCGGCTTGGTGGAGGTAAGTCCTTGCCTCACCAGGCTAGACTGCATTGCTGGGTACCACGTGATTTGCAGCTGCTCCGGCTCCGGTGCACTCTTCCAGGATTTCCTTTGTGCACAGCCAAGCCTGGGTCCCCGACACTCTAACCTGCAGTGCACAACCTTCTGAGTTGTGGGATCTCCTTTTGTGACTTCGGGTGAGCTCCGGTTCACTCTTCTTCGTAGTGCCTGTTCCGGCACTTCTGCGGGTGCTGCCTGCTTCTGAGTGGGCTCCTTGTCTTGCTGGGCGCCCCCTCTGTCTCCTCACGCAATTGGCAACATCCTGGTCCCTCCTGGGCCACAGCAGCATCCAAAAACCCTAACCGCGACCCTTGCAGCTAGCAAGGCTTGTTTGCGGTCTTTCTGCGTGGGAACACCTCTGCAAGCTTCTTCACGACGTGGGACATCCATCCTCCAAAGGGGAAGTTCCTAGTCCTCTTCGTTCTTGCAGAATCCACAGCTTCTACCTTCTGGTGGCAGCTTCTTTGCACCCTCAGCTGGCATTTCTTGGGCATCTGCCCACTCACGAATTGAGTGTGACTCTTGGACTTGGTCCCCTTGTTCCACAGGTACTCTCGTCTGGAAATCCATCGTTGTTGCATTGCTGGTGTTGGTCTTCCTTGCAGAATTCCCCTATCACGACTTCTGTGCTCTCTGGGGAACTAAGGTGCACTTTACACCTACTTTTCAGGGTCTTGGGGTGGGCTATTTTTCTAACCCTCACTGTTTTCTTACAGTCCCAGCGACCCTCTACAAGCTCACATAGGTTTGGGGTCCATACGTTATTCGCATTCCACTTTTGGAGTATATGGTTTGTGTTGCCCCTATACCTATGTGCTCTCATTGCAATCTATTGTAACTGTACATTGCTTGCATTGCTTTCTATTGCTATTACTGCATATTTTTGGTATTGTGTACATATATCTTGTGTATATTTGCTATCCTCATACTGAGGGTACTCACTGAGATACTTTTGGCATATTGTCATAAAAATAAAGTACCTTTATTTTTAGTATATCTGTGTATTGTGTTTTCTTATGATATTGTGCATATGACACTAGTGGTATAGTGGGAGCTTTGCATGTCTCCTAGTTCAGCCTAAGCTGCTCTGCTAAGCTACCTTTTCTATCAGCCTAAGCTGCTAGACACCTCTTCCACACTAATAAGGGATAACTGGACCTGGTACAAAGTGTAAGTACCCCTTGGTACCCACTACAAGCCAGGCCAGCCTCCTACATTGGTTGTGCAGCGGTGGGATAAGTACTTGCAACTACTTACCACTTTGTCATTTTGTACTTTTCATAAGAGAAAAATATACAAAACAAGTTCAGTGTATGTACACCTAACCAAAAAGTTTTGCTTTTCTTCTCTTACTCTTTTGCTTAGTGCTGAAAAGTACCTCTAAACTTTCAAAAAGTTTCTTAAAAGTTGAAAAAGTTTTTTTTCTGTTCCTTAAAAAGTTCTGAAACTTTTTCTTTCTCTTTCTGTCCCTTAAACCTTTTCTATCATGTCTGGTACAGGTCAAACTCTGGATCTGGCCAGCACAGCTTATGACCACCTTAACTGGAAAGGTGTAAGGAGTCTCTGCATTGATAGAGGTTTAGGGGTAGGGAAGAATCCCTCTAGAGAATTTTTAGTTAATATGCTCATAGAAAATGATAAGGCCTTAGCTGGCACATCAGGTGACAGATTAGCTGATGGTTCACACTCTGATTCTGGGGTAGCCCCAGCAAAAGTGTTATATGAGAATCTTCCCAACCTGCCCCTTAGCAGGCCAACTAGCATGGCTGGTACTAATGTGAGCTATCATCACAGTAGGGATGGCATTCCTTTAGGCCAGGTTGTTATGGTGCCAACTGTTAGGGACAGGTCTCCTTCTGTTATTTCACATCATTCTTCTGTGTCAAAGCATGCCCAACCCACCCACCCTGATGACAGAGTGTTAGAAAGGGAACTCAATAGATTGAGAGTGGAAGAGACCAGGCTGAAGCTTAAACAGCAACAGCTGGCTCTAGACAGGGAATCTTTAGACTTAGAAAAAGAAAGACAGAAGTTGGGGTTAGGACCCCATGGTGGCAGCAGCAGTATTACAGATAGTAATCCTGTGAAAGAGCATGATTCTAGGAATCTGCATAAGATAGTTCCCCCTTACAAGGAGGGGGATGACATTAACAAGTGGTTTGCTGCACTTGAGAGGGCCTGTGTGGTACAGGGGGACCCTCAAAGGCAGTGGGCTGCTATCCTATGGCTATCTTTCAGTGGAAAGGGTAGGGATAGGCTCCTTACTGTTAAGGAAAGTGATGCCAATAATTTTACAGTTTTGAAGAATGCACTCTTGGATGGATTTGGCTTAACCACCGAACAATACAGGATTAAGTTCAGAGAAACCAGAAACGAGTCCTCACAAGACTGGGTAGACTTTGTTGACTATTCAGTGAAGGCCTTGGAGGGGTGGTTACATGGCAGTAAAGTTTCTGAGTATGAAAGCCTGTATAATCTGATCCTAAGAGAGCATATTCTGAATAACTGTGTGTCTGATTTGTTACACCAATATCTAGTGGACTCAGATCTGACCTCTCACCAAGAATTGGGAAAGAAGGCAGACAAATGGGTCAGAACAAGAGTGAACAGAAAAGTTCATACAGGTGGTGACAAGGATGGCAAGAAGAAAGATGGTGAGAAATCTCAGGATAAGCATGGGGATAAGGGTAAAACCAAAGATCCTTCTTCAAATCCTAAACACTCTTCAGGGGGTGGGGATAAAACAAATTCTTCCTCTTCTTCACAACCTACACAATTTAAAAAGCCTTGGTGCTTTGTGTGTAAAACAGAGGCCATAGGCCAGGGGATAAGTCCTGTCCAGGTAAACCCCCTGAGCCTACCACCACTAATACATCAAGCTCTAGTGCCCCTAGCAGTAGTGGTAATAGTGGTGGGACTGCTGGCAACAGTCAAACTAAGGGTGTAGTTGGGTTCACTTATGGGTCCATCATAGAAACTGGGGTAGTCAGTCCCAAGACAGTTTCTGTCACACCTAGTGGCATTGGCCTTGCCACACTGGCTGCTTGTCCCCTTACAATGGATAAGTACAGGCAGACAGTTTCAATAAATGGTGTTGAGGCCTTGGCCTACAGGGACACAGGTGCCAGTATCACTTTGGTGACGGAAAACCTAGTGCCTCCTGAACAACACATCATTGGACAACAGTATAAGATTATTGATGTCCATAACTCCACTACGTTTCTTCCCTTAGCTATAATTCAGTTTAGTTGGGGTGGAGTTACTGGCCCTAAGCAGGTGGTAGTGTCACCTAGCTTACCTGTAGATTGTCTCTTAGGTAATGACCTAGAGACCTCAGGTTGGGCTGAGGTAGAGTTTTATGCCCATGCAGCCATGCTGGGCATCCCAGAGGAATTGTTCCCTCTCATTTCTTCTGAAATGAAAAAGCAAAGGAGAGAAGGCCTGAAAACTCAGGACCCCTCTCCAACAACAGGTAAAAAGGGTATCACAGTATCCCCTAACCCCCCTGCCATACAGGATACCATTCCTGTGGTGGGAGAAACCTCTCCTGGGGCGGCACCTGTTCCAAGGGAATCAACAGCTGGCATAGCTGTACTCCCTGAGGTGGAAGTACCTCTCTGTGGGATAACTAATATTGGTGAGAAAAAGAGCACCATTTTAGTTAACATGGAGCATCCCTCCAACCCTCCCAGAGAAACTTTAGTGCAGAAACCCTGCACTGCCTCACAACACTTAGGACAGCAACCCTGCCCTAGTGTGGAGCTCATAGGGCAGCATCCCTGCCCTGCTCCAAATCAAGAGAAACAGCATCCCTGTTCTCTCTTCCAGCCATATGGACAAAGTTTTTGCCCAGCTATGGCTTTACTGAGACAGCCATCCCTGTCTGGCATTCTCATCACTAGAAATAGGTCCAGTGGACAATTCCCACTAAAACTAAAACCAGTTCTAAACTAAAACTTACTGATAGAAACTCTGAAAATATATCTTCACATTGTTGCATAGCTAAAAAACTTTGAACAGGGTGGTTTACATCCCCACAGGGAAGTAACCATATAGTGGATGATAAAGGGAGTAACCAGTCTATTGCAGAGCTAGTCTCTACTTATCACCACTTAGACAATAAAGTCTCAACTGGCCAAGGTTAGCCTTATTGTCCTTCGTTTGGGGGGGGGGGGGTTGTGTGAGAAAGTAGCCTCTTTCTAGCCTTGTTACCCCCACTTTTGGCCTGTTTGTGAGTGTATGTCAGGGTGTTTTCACTATCTCACTGGGATCCTGCTAGCCAGGGCCCAGTGCTCATGGTGAAAACCCTATGTTCACAGTATGTTTGTTATGTGTCACTGGGACCCTGCTAGCCAGGACCCCAGTGCTCATAAGGTTGTGGCCTATATGTATGTGTTCCCTGTGTGATGCCTAACTGTCTCACTGAGGCTCTGCTAACCAGAACCTTAGTGGTTATGCTCTCTCTTTACAAATTGTCACTAACAGGCTAGTGACCAATTTCACCAATTCACATTGGCATACTGGAACACCCTTATAATTCCCTAGTATATGGTACTGAGGTACCCAGGGTATTGGGGTTCCAGGAGATCCCTATGGGCTGCAGCATTTCTTTTGCCACCCATAGGGAGATCTGACAATTCTTACACAGGCCTGCTAGTGCAGCCTGAGTGAAATAACGTCCACGTTATTTCACAGCCATTTACCACTGCACTTAAGTAACTTATAAGTCACCTATATGGCTAACCTTCACCTGGTGAAGGTTGGGTGCAAAGTTACTTAGTGTGTGGGCACCCTGGCACTAGCCAAGGTGCCCCCACATTGTTCAGGGCAAATTCCCCGGACTTTGTGAGTGCGGGGACACCATTACACGCGCGCACTGTACATAGGTCTCTACCTATGTACAGCGTCACAATGGTAACTCCGAACATGGTCATGTAATATGTCTAGGATCATGAAATTGTCACCCCAATGCCATTCTGCCATTGGGGAGACAATTCCATGATCCCCCGGGTCTCTAGCAGAGAACCCGGGTACTGCCAACCTGCCTTTCCCGGGGTTTCACTGCAGCTGCTGCTGCTGCCAACCCCTCAGACAGGTTTCTGCCCTCCTGGGGTCCAGCGGCTTGGCCCAGGAAGGCAGAACAAAGGACTTCCTCAGAGAGAGGGTGTTACACCCTCTCCCTTTGGAAAAAGGTGTCAGGGCTGGGGAGGAGTAGCCTCCCCCAGCCTCTGGAAATGCTTTGATGGGCACAGATGGTGCCCATCTCTGCATAAGCCAGTCTACACCGGTTCAGGGATCCCCCAGCCCTGCTCTGGTGCAAAACTGGACAAAGGAAAGGGGAGTGACCATTCCCCTGACCTGCACCTCCCAGGGGAGGTGCCCAGAGCTCCTCCAGTGTGCTCCAGACCTCTTCCATCTTGGAAACAGAGGTGCTGCTGGCACAGTGTACTGCTCTGAGTGGCCAGTGCCAGCAGGTGACGTCAGAGACTCCTCCTGATAGGCTCTTACCTGTGTTTCTAGCCTATCCTCCTTCCTAGGTAGCCAAACCTCCTTTTCTGGCTACTTAGGGTCTCTGCTTTGGGGAATTCTTTAGATAACGAATGCAAGAGCTCATCAGAGTTCCTCTGCATCTCTCTCTTCACCTTCTTCCACGGAATCGACCGCTGACTGCTCAGGACTCCTGCAAAACCGCAACAAAGTAGCAAAGACGACTACTGCAACCTTGTATCGCTGATCCTGCGGCCTGCTCGACTGTTTTCCTGGTGGTGCATGCTGTTGGGGTAGTCTGCCTCCTCTCTGCACTAGAAGCTCCGAAGAAATCTCCCGTGAATCGACGGAATCTTCCCCCTGCAACCGCAGGCAACAAAAGACTGCATCACCGGTCCTCTGGGTCCCCTCTCAGCACGACGAGCGTGGTCCCTGGAGCTCAGCAACTCTGTCCAAGTGACTCCCACAGTCCAGTGACTCTTCAGTCCAAGTTTGGTGGAGGTAAGTCCTTGCCTCACCACGCTAGACTGCATTGCTGGGTACCACGTGATTTCCAGCTGCTCCGGCTCCGGTGCACTCTTCCAGGATTTCCTTTGTGCACAGCCAAGCCTGGGGCCCCGACACTCTAACCTGCAGTGCACAACCTTCTGAGTTGTCTTCCGGCGTCGTGGGATCTCCTTTTGTGACTTCGGGTGAGCTCCGGTTCACTCTTCTTCGTAGTGCCTGTTCCGGCACTTCTGCGGGTGCTGCCTGCTTCTGAGTGGGCTCCTTGTCTTGCTGGGCGCCCCCTCTGTCTCCTCACGCAATTGGCAACATCCTGGTCCCTCCTGGGCCACAGCAGCATCCAAAAACCCTAACCGCGACCCTTGCAGCTAGCAAGGCTTGTTTGCGGTCTTTCTGCGTGGGAACACCTCTGCAAGCTTCTTCACGACGTGGGACATCCATCCTCCAAAGGGGAAGTTCCTAGTCCTCTTCGTTCTTGCAGAATCCACAGCTTCTACCATCCGGTGGCAGCTTCTTTGCACCCTCAGCTGGCATTTCTTGGGCATCTGCCCACTCACGAATTGAGTGTGACTCTTGGACTTGGTCCCCTTGTTCCACAGGTACTCTTGTCTGGAAATCCATCGTTGTTGCATTGCTGGTGTTGGTCTTCCTTGCAGAATTCCCCTATCACGACTTCTGTGCTCTCTGGGGAACTTAGGTGCACTTTACACCTACTTTTCAGGGTCTTGGGGTGGGCTATTTTTCTAACCCTCACTGTTTTCTTACAGTCCCAGCGACCCTCTACAAGCTCACATAGGTTTGGGGTCCATACGTTATTCGCATTCCACTTTTGGAGTATATGGTTTGTGTTGCCCCTATACCTATGTGCTCTCATTGCAATCTATTGTAACTGTACATTGCTTGCATTGCTTTCTATTGCTATTACTGCATATTTTTGGTATTGTGTACATATATCTGGTGTATATTTGCTATCCTCATACTGAGGGTACTCACTGAGATACTTTTGGCATATTGTCATAAAAATAAAGTACCTTTATTTTTAGTATATCTGTGTATTGTGTTTTCTTATGATATTGTGCATATGACACTAGTGGTATAGTGGGAGCTTTGCATGTCTCCTAGTTCAGCCTAAGCTGCTCTGCTAAGCTACCTTTTCTATCAGCCTAAGCTGCTAGACACCTCTTCCACACTAATAAGGGATAACTGGACCTGGTACAAAGTGTAAGTACCCCTTGGTACCCACTACAAGCCAGGCCAGCCTCCTACATTGGTTGTGCAGCGGTGGGATAAGTACTTGCAACTACTTACCACTTTGTCATTTTGTACTTTTCATAAGAGAAAAATATACAAAACAAGTTCAGTGTATGTACACCTAACCAAAAAGTTTTGCTTTTCTTCTCTTACTCTTTTGCTAAGTGCTGAAAAGTACCTCTAAACTTTCAAAAAGTTTCTTAAAAGTTGAAAAAGTTTTTTTTCTGTTCCTTAAAAAGTTCTGAAACTTTTTCTTTCTTTTTCTGTCCCTTAAACCTTTTCTATCATGTCTGGTACAGGTCAAACTCTGGATCTGGCCAGCACAGCTTATGACCACCTTAACTGGAAAGGTGTAAGGAGTCTCTGCATTGATAGAGGTTTAGGGGTAGGGAAGAATCCCTCTAGAGAATTGTTAGTTAATATGCTCATAGAAAATGATAAGGCCTTAGCTGGCACATCAGGTGACAGATTAGCTGATGGTTCACACTCTGATTCTGGGGTAGCCCCAGCAAAAGTGTTATATGAGAATCTTCCCAACCTGCCCCTTAGCAGGCCAACTAGCATGGCTGGTACTAATGTGAGCTATCATCACAGTAGGGATGGCATTCCTTTAGGCCAGGTTGTTATGGTGCCAACTGTTAGGGACAGGTCTCCTTCTGTTATTTCACATCATTCTTCTGTGTCAAAGCATGCCCAACCCACCCACCCTGATGACAGAGTGTTAGAAAGGGAACTCAATAGATTGAGAGTGGAAGAGACCAGGCTGAAGCTTAAACAGCAACAGCTGGCTCTAGAAAGGGAATCTTTAGACTTAGAAAAAGAAAGACAGAAGTTGGGGTTAGGACCCCATGGTGGCAGCAGCAGTATTACAGATAGTAATCCTGTGAAAGAGCATGATTCTAGGAATCTGCATAAGATAGTTCCCCCTTACAAGGAGGGGGATGACATTAACAAGTGGTTTGCTGCACTTGAGAGGGCCTGTGTGGTACAGGGGGTCCCTCAAAGGCAGTGGGCTGCTATCCTATGGCTATCTTTCAGTGGAAAGGGTAGGGATAGGCTCCTTACTGTTAAGGAAAGTGATGCCAATAATTTTACAGTTTTGAAGAATGCACTCTTGGATGGATTTGGCTTAACCACCGAACAATACAGGATTAAGTTCAGAGAAACCAGAAACGAGTCCTCACAAGACTGGGTAGACTTTGTTGACTATTCAGTGAAGGCCTTGGAGGGGTGGTTACATGGCAGTAAAGTTTCTGAGTATGAAAGCCTGTATAATCTGATCCTAAGAGAGCATATTCTGAATAACTGTGTGTCTGATTTGTTACACCAATATCTAGTGGACTCAGATCTGACCTCTCCCCAAGAATTGGGAAAGAAGGCAGACAAATGGGTCAGAACAAGAGTGAACAGAAAAGTTCATACAGGTGGTGACAAGGATGGCAAGAAGAAAGATGGTGAGAAATCTCAGGATAAGCATGGGGATAAGGGTAAAACCAAAGATCCTTCTTCAAATCCTAAACACTCTTCAGGGGGTGGGGATAAAACAAATTCTTCCTCTTCTTCACAACCTACACAATTTAAAAAGCCTTGGTGCTTTGTGTGTAAAAACAGAGGCCATAGGCCAGGGGATAAGTCCTGTCCAGGTAAACCCCCTGAGCCTACCACCACTAATACATCAAGCTCTAGTGCCCCTAGCAGTAGTGGTAATAGTGGTGGGACTGCTGGCAACAGTCAAACTAAGGGTGTAGTTGGGTTCACTTATGGGTCCATCATAGAAACTGGGGTAGTCAGTCCCAAGACAGTTTCTGTCACACCTAGTTGCATTGGCCTTGCCACACTGGCTGCTTGTCCCCTTACAATGGATAAGTACAGGCAGACAGTTTCAATAAATGGTGTTGAGGCCTTGGCCTACAGGGACACAGGTGCCAGTATCACTTTGGTGACTGAAAACCTAGTGCCTCCTGAACAACACATCATTGGACAACAGTATAAGATTATTGATGTCCATAACTCCACTACGTTTCTTCCCTTAGCTATAATTCAGTTTAGTTGGGGTGGAGTTACTGGCCCTAAGCAGGTGGTAGTGTCACCTAGCTTACCTGTAGATTGTCTCTTAGGTAATGACCTAGAGACCTCAGGTTGGGCTGAAGTAGAGTTTTATGCCCATGCAGCCATGCTGGGCATCCCAGAGGAATTGTTCCCTCTCATTTCTTCTGAAATGAAAAAGCAAAGGAGAGAAGGCCTGAAAACTCAGGACCCCTCTCCAACAACAGGTACAAAGGGTATCACAGTATCCCCTAACCCCCCTGCCATACAGGATACCATTCCTGTGGTGGGAGAAACCTCTCCTGGGGCGGCACCTGTTCCAAGGGAATCAACAGCTGGCATAGCTGTACTCCCTGAGGTGGAAGTACCTCTCTGTGGGATAACTAATATTGGTGAGAAAAAGAGCACCATTTTAGTTAACATGGAGCATCCCTCCAACCCTCCCAGAGAAACTTTAGTGCAGAAACCCTGCACTGCCTCACAACACTTAGGACAGCAACCCTGCCCTAGTGTGGAGCTCATAGGGCAGCATCCCTGCCCTGCTCCAAATCAAGAGAAACAGCATCCCTGTTCTCTCTTCCAGCCATATGGACAAAGTTTTTGCCCAGCTATGGCTTTACTGAGACAGCATCCCTGTCTGGCATTCTCATCACTAGAAATAGGTCCAGTGGACAATTCCCACTAAAACTAAAACCAGTTCTAAACTAAAACCAGTTCTAAACTAAAACTTACTGATAGAAACTCTGAAAATATATCTTCACATTGTTGCATAGCTAAAAAACTTCAAACAGGGTGGTTTACATCCCCACAGGGAAGTAACCATATAGTGGATGATAAAGGGAGTAACCAGTCTATTGCAGAGCTACTCTCTACTTATCACCACTTAGACAATAAAGTCTCAACTGGCCAAGGTTAGCCTTATTGTCCTTCGTTGGGGGGGGGGGGTTGTGTGAGAAAGTAGCCTCTTTCTAGCCTTGTTACCCCCACTTTTTGCCTGTTTGTGAGTGTATGTCAGGGTGTTTTCACTATCTCACTGGGATCCTGCTAGCCAGGGCCCAGTGCTCATGGTGAAAACCCTATGTTCACAGTATGTTTGTTATGTGTCACTGGGACCCTGCTAGCCAGGACCCCAGTGCTCATAAGGTTGTGGCCTATATGTATGTGTTCCCTGTGTGATGCCTAACTGTCTCACTGAGGTTCTGCTAACCAGAACCTCAGTGGTTATGCTCTCTCTTTACAAATTGTCACTAACAGGCTAGTGACCAATTTCACCAATTCACATTGGCATACTGGAACACCCTTATAATTCCCTAGTATATGGTACTGAGGTACCCAGGGTATTGGGGTTCCAGGAAATCCCTATGGGCTGCAGCATTTCTTTTGCCACCCATAGGGAGATCTGACAATTCTTACACAGGCCTGCTAGTGCAGCCTGAGTGAAATAACGTCCACGTTATTTCACAGCCATTTACCACTGCACTTAAGTAACTTATAAGTCACCTATATGGCTAACCTTCACCTGGTGAAGGTTGGGTGCAAAGTTACTTAGTGTGTGGGCACCCTGGCACTAGCCAAGGTGCCCCCACATTGTTCAGGGCAAATTCCCCGGACTTTGTGAGTGCGGGGACACCATTACACGCGTGCACTGTACATAGGTCTCTACCTATGTACAGCGTCACAATGGTAACTCCGAACATGGTCATGTAATATGTCTAGGATCATGAAATTGTCACCCCAATGCCATTCTGCCATTGGGGAGACAATTCCATGATCCCCCGGGTCTCTAGCAGAGAACCCGGGTACTACCAACCTGCCTTTCCCGGGGTTTCACTGCAGCTGCTGCTGCTGCCAACCCCTCAGACAGGTTTCTGCCCTCCTGGGGTCCAGCCAGGCTTGGCCCAGGAAGGCAGAACAAAGGACTTCCTCAGAGAGAGGGTGTTACACCCTCTCCCTTTGGAAAAAGGTGTCAGGGCTGGGGAGGAGTAGCCTCCCCCAGCCTCTGGAAATGCTTTGATGGGCACAGATGGTGCCCATCTCTGCATAAGCCAGTCTACACCGGTTCAGGGATCCCCCAGCCCTGCTCTGGCGCGAAACTGGACAAAGGAAAGGGGAGTGACCACTCCCCTGACCTGCACCTCCCAGGGGAGGTGCCCAGAGCTCCTCCAGTGTGCTCCAGACCTCTGCCATCTTGGAAACAGAGGTGCTGCTGGCACACTGTACTGCTCTGAGTGGCCTGTGCCAGCAGGTGACGTTAGAGACTCCTCCTGATAGGCTCTTACCTGTGTTGCTAGCCTATCCTCCTTCTTAGGTAGCCAAACCTCCTTTTCTGGCTATTTAGGGTCTCTGCTTTGGGGAATTCTTTAGATAACGAATGCAAGAGATCATCAGAGTTCCTCTGCATCTCGCTCTTCACCTTCTGCCACGGAATCGACCGCTGACTGCTCAGGACTCCTGAAAAACCGCAACAAAGTAGCAAAGACGACTACTGCTACCTTGTATCGCTGATCCTGCCGCCTTCTCAACTATTTTCCTGGTGGTGCATGCTGTGGGGGTAGTCTGCCTCCTCTCTGCACTAGAAGCTCCGAAGAAATCTCCTGTGGGTCGACTGAATCTTCCCCCTGCAACCGCAGGCAACAAAAGACTGCATCACCGGTCCTCTGGGTCCCCTCTCAGCACGATGAGCGTGGTCCCTGGAACTCAGCAACTCTGTCCAAGTGACTCCCATAGTCCAGTGACTCTTCAGTCCAAGATTGGTGGAGGTAAGTCCTTGCCTCACCACGCTAGACTGCATTGCTGGGTACCGCGTGATTTGCAGCTGCTCCGGCTCCAGTGCACTCTTCCAGGATTTCCTTTGTGCACAGCCAAGCCTGGGTCCCTGACACTCTAACCTGCAGCACAACCTTCTGAGTTGTCCTCCGGCGTCGTGGGATCTCCTTTTGTGACTTTGGGTGAGCTCCGGTTCACTCTTCTTCGTAGTGCCTGTTCCGGCACTTCTGCGGGTGCTGCCTGCTTCTGAGTGGGCTCCTTGTCTTGCTGGGCGCCCCCTCTGTCTCCTCACGTAATTGGCGACATCCTCGTCCCTCCTGGGCCACAGCAGCATCCAAAAACCCTAACCGCGACCCTTGCAGCTAGCAAGGCTTGTTTGCGGTCTTTCTGCGTGGGAACACCTCTGCAAGCTTCTTCACGACGTGGGACATCCATCCTCCAAAGGGGAAGTTCCTAGTCCTCTTCGTTCTTGCAGAATCCACAGCTTCTACCATCCGGTGGCAGCTTCTTTGGACCCTCAGCTGGCATTTCTTGGGCGTCTGCCCACTCACGACTTGAGTGTGACTCTTGGACTTGGTCCCCTTATTCCACAGGTACTCTCGTCTGGAAATCCATTGTTGTTGCATTGCTGGTGTTGGTCTTCCTTGCAGAATTCCCCTATCACGACTTCTGTGCTCTCTGGGGAACTTAGGTGCACTTTACACCTACTTTTCAGGGTCTTGGGGTGGGCTATTTTTCTAACCCTCACTGTTTTCTTACAGTCCCAGCGACCCTCTACAAGCTCACATAGGTTTGGGGTCCATACGTTATTCGCATTCCACTTTTGGAGTATATGGTTTGTGTTGCCCCTATACCTATGTGCTCTCATTGCAATCTATTGTGACTGTACATTGCTTGCATTGCTTTCTATAGCTATTACTGCATATTTTTGGTATTGTGTACATATATCTTGTGTATATTTGCTATCCTCATACTGAGGGTACTCGCTGAGATACTTTTGGCATATTGTCATAAAAATAAAGTACCTTTATTTTTAGTATATCTGTGTATTGTGTTTTCTTATGATATTGTGCATATGACACTAGTGGTATAGTGGGAGCTTTGCATGTCTCCTAGTTCAGCCTAAGCTGCTCTGCTAAGCTACCTTTTCTATCATCCTAAGCTGCTAGACACCTCTTCTACACTAATAAGGGATAACTGGACCTGGTACAAAGTGTAAGTACCCCTTGGTACCCACTACAAGCCAGGCCAGCCTCCTACAGCGCCCGTGTTATTTGGGCCCTACTTTGACCTCTGCACCTGATTGGCCCTGTGTTGCTGGTGCTGGGTGTTTGGGTTGCCTTGAACCCCCAATGGTGGGCTACCTATGCCCCAGAGACTGAACTTGTAAGTGCTTTACTTACCTGTTAAACTAACTTGTTCTTACCTCCTCCAGGAACTGTTGATTTTTGCACTGTGTCCCCTTTTAAAATAGCTTATTGCCATTTGTGACAAAACTGTGTACATTACTGTTTTAATTCAAAGTTCCATATTTACCTGTTCCAAGTACCTTACAAATTATGTACTTACCTGAATTCTGAATCTTGTGGTTCTAAAATAAATTAGGAAAATAATATTTTTCTATATAGAAATCCATTGGCCTGGAGTTAAGTCTTTGAGTGTGTGTTCTCATTTATTGCCTGAGTGTGTACAACAAATGCTTAACACTACCCTCTGATAAGCCTACTGCTTGACGTCACTACCACAAATAGAGCATTAGTATTATCTATTATTGCCACTATGAGATAGTATATACAGAGCCAACTTCCTACAGTAACACTTTTCCATTTTAAAAGCAATTTTTCATAGGAAACAATGCAGTCCTAGGGGAGGAAATGTGGTTGCACAGTTCACAGGTAAGTACCCAACTTACGATCCCAGTCTTTGGGGGTTAGGATGTCCACAGGTCAAAGTTCAAGTTGACCTCAAAAGTTAACCACCAGCAACATAGGGCCAGCTGGGTGCAGAGGTCAAAGTTGGTGTCGGGTTTTCAATGGAATCCTATAAGGACTGGGGCAATCCGTAGAACACAGATTGCAGATAAGTACCAGTGGTTTCAGGGCACAGGCCTGGGGGGTTTAGGTCAGCACCGGAGGGGGGGGCACAGGTCAGCACCAAATACACACCCTCAGCGGCACAAAGATGGTCGAGTGCAGGGTGCAAACACAGTGTTGGGCAGCCAGTGCTTTTCAATAGGGGAACCCCAGGGGTCACAAAGATGCTGCAGCCTGGGTCCAGTGTGTCAGTTCTGGAAAACCAAAGGATAGAAAAGGAGGCGAGGCATTCTCTGGACAATGCTGGACTGTCGGTCAGAATACCCAAGGCCAGGGGGCTGCAGGGGTACATTTAGGCACAAGGAATCTCTTTTGGATCCAGTAGCAGTCAGGGGGGTCCTCCAGATTCAGGCTGCAGGTGTCATCGTGTTGGCCAGAAGGAGTCAACCCAGGGTGGACTCTATGTCAGAATCGCCTGGGGACCTCCTTTGGACTGGGGGCCACTTACACTCGGGCCAGGGATGCCAGGTGCAGAGTGGACAGGGCTCGCGGATCCAGAGGTTCTGGAGTCCTTTTGAGGGTTTCTTCTGGACAGGGCTGCTGTTCTTGGGAGTTCTTGGTCCTTTGCTGGGCAGGCAGTCCTCCGGGGTTTTTTAGAGATCGCTGGTCCTACAGGATGCACCACCTTTTTGTAGCAGGAGTCTTGAAGCTGCAGACAGGCCGGTAGGACTGGGTACAAGTCAGTTGTTGTCTGGAGTCTTCACTGCTGAGATGAGCTCTTTAGTCCTTCTTCTTTCTTGAGGTCACCAGGAATCTGGTGAGCAAGGTTCAGGGGTGCTCCTATATACTAGATTTAGGGGTGTTACAGGGGTCAGAGGGCAGTAGCCAAAGGCTACTGTCACTGAAGGTGGCTACACCCTTCCTGTGCCCACTCCATTTGGGGAGGGAGGGACATTCCTATCCCTATTGGTCCCTCTCCTCCAAAACAAGATGGAGGATCCTGCAAAGAGGGGGTCACTCCAGCTCTGGGCACCTTAGGGGTAGTCCTAGCTGCAGTGGTCACTCCTCTTTGTTTTATCTAATTTTCCCATTGGACCTGCCGCCAAAAGTGGACCGTGGTGGGAGGGGCGGGGAAGGGAGAGGGGACAGGATGGGCATCTCCACTAGCTGATGTGCCCTCGGGTGCTGTGATAGGAGGTCTGAGCCTTTTAGGTTTATCACCAAGTCTTGCCGTTTCTGCGGGGGGGAGGTCTGAAACACCTCCACCAAGAGCAGGCTTTGTTCCTGACCTCAGAGGGCACAAAGGCTCTCACCCTATGGGGTCACAAACGTGTCTGTTAGTGGCAGGCTTGCACAGACCAGTTAGCCCTACACTAGAGGGTTGGGTAAAATACAGGGGGCATCTCCAAGATGCTCTGTGTGTGCATTTTAGAATAAATCCAAAACTGGCACCAGTGTGGGTTTATTGTGCTGAAAGGTTTGGTACCAAACGTACCAGTCTTCAGTGAGGCCATCATGAGCTGTGGAGTTTGTAATGACAAACTCCGAGCCCATGTACTTAATATGCCCACACTACACTACAATGTCTAAGAATGGACTTAGACACTGTAGGGGCATATTGCTCATGCAGCCATGCCTCACCTGTGGTGTACTGCACCCTGCCTTAGGGCTGTAAGGTCTGCTAGAGGGGTGACTTATTTATGCCAGGGGAAGTGGTTTGTGGGCCTGGTACCCTGGGAATGTCGACTTTACCTTTTTCTCCCCACCAACATACACAATCTGCAATGGCAGTGTGCATGTGTTTAGTGAAGGGGTCTCTTAGGGTGGCATAATACATGCTGCAGTCCTTAGAGGCCCTCCCTGGCCACAGAGCCCTTGGTACCACTGTTACCTTTTACAAGGACTTAGCTATGTGCCAGGGGTGTGCCATGTGTGGAAACAATGGTACCGTTTAGGGAAAGAATACTGGTGCTGGGGCCTAGTTAGCAAGTCCCCAGTACACACTCAGTCAAGTTAGCATCAATTTCAGGCAAAAAGTGTGGGGTGGTAGCCATGCCAAAAGGGGCACTTTCCTACAGTATCTGCAAAAGTAGGTTGACACTGCATCTTCTTGCCGGGCATTTAAGCCGTCCTAGCAGGAAGGAGGTGTCTGACAGAGGTTAATAATTCAAGCAAGTGTGCCCACCTCTCTGTAGCAGCCCTTCAATTGGGAGAGTACGAGGAACTTAGAATGGTGAGGGCTAGGATGTGTTCGAAGCAGGGTCCTCCCACCGCTCAGGAGGTGGTGGTAATAACAATATAGAAAGAGAATACCAGGGAGCAGCGGATGCTGGCTTGCACTCAGGGCGGCTTGCCGTTATGTAGATCTTCAGGACCCTGCAAGAAAATTATGTAGAAGTACTGACAGGGTAAGTGGAGAGAGCTGTGGAGCTTCCTTGCAGTCTCATGGCGAGCAACTAGGTAGGGCCAAGGGTGCGGCTTGCCAGTTGGTGATCATGCAGCAGCACCAGCACCCCCAGGTAGTTGAACTGTTTTATCACAGATCGCCTTTCACTTCTTACATCTGGAGAAGCACAGGCAAGGGCCAAGAATGTTACATGCCATCTCGTAAAGGGCCTCACAATTCTCGGTGAACCACGGGCCTAAAGACTAGCAATGACCTTTTTAATCAATTGCTGTGGATCTCCCATCTGATCTGGACTTCTTCCTGCTCTTTAATTCTCTGTCTCGTGGTTGGGCTCTCAGTTCCAAGATAAATATATAGTCCCTCATGCACAATCTAGTGCAGCAGTCAAGCCTTCTTGGTGCTATGAAACTACAGACAAGTTGTGGGTACCTCGCATTCTGACATTTGATGTGAGAGGTGTGAGAATGTCACCCCACCATCTGCTCTGCCTAAATATTGTTTTTAGGTCTGAGATCTAGTGGAGGTTCAGGTGAGCAAGATGTGTTTGTTCAACTTAGCTAAAATAGCAGAAGGTGAAATAGTTACTTAACCTACTGTTTCCCAAACGTTTTGCCACACACAGTAAAATGTTTAGATACATAATCAAAATGTTGATGTTGGTTTCCCTCTAAGAAAGACTGGGTATATTTGGGTAGGAGTGATGCCCTTGACACTGCACAAGGGCATCAATTTACTATTGAACAAGGACATAATGCGCCATCTGAATGTAGTATACCTAGAGGAAATCTCATAGACAGCACGATGAATAAGTAGTGCATTATAAAAATAGTAAATACCGGCATTACTAAACCAGTGGGGTATGGCCGCTCCTCATTTTGTCCTGAATTTTGACCCTTCTACCTGAATTTTTGTCCTGAATTTTGACCCTTTGTCCTGATTTTTTTTTTTACAGTCCCATCCTGAATGCCAGGTGGTCACACTAAGGGAGTCAGGTGCAGCTGGATACAGTCACAGGAGGTCGGTAAGCCTAACGGTTGCAGCAAGAAGAAATAAACCCCCAGGAGGTGGCTTATCAGCTAAAACACATTCAGCAGCACCTCCCGGGATTTACTGCCAATCTGCAGCTGTCTGCGCTTGGCCCACACTCTGATTCCTCGGTTTCCAGGCCCACTAAAGGATCTGCGGCTCTGCATCTGAAGGGGCTAGAGGGATGGGTTGGAGAAACCAGCAGCGGCCACTGCAAATCTCAGGGGGTGGGTGCAGGGATGACAACTAGGACGGGGGGATAAATAGTCATTATTTTTAAAAAACATACCCGTTCCTGGCGCCCCCATTTCACTCCTCTTCTGGTGTCCCAGCATTCCCTGGGACCCCAGCACAGGCTCCCCAGCAATCCTGGTGCTGCTCTCATGCTAAACCTAGCATTAGAGCAGCCCCAGGATTGGTCTGAGTGGCTTGGTCTGCTGCTCAGACAGCGCACTAGAGCCTGTGCAGTTTCACCAACCCAGCTGTGGTAAACCTAAGTGCACAGACTCCACTCCCCCACCTCTCTCCTGCACCTGTGGCCCAACTACCCCCCTCCCCACACATGTTGCTGGCTGAGCCAACAGCTGTAAAATAAAACGATAGTTAAAAAATGTATTTTACAGCTGCTGGCTCTTAGCCAGGTGGGGAGATGCTCCTCCGCCATTGCTGAGGAGCCACCCCTGCAGTTCCAACGTCAGTAACCTGAGAGGAGAATCCTCTCTCCCGTAGCCAGCTTACTAATCAAAACATGCTCGGTACCACCAGCACCTCCCTGGAGTTAATGCCGTCCCTCAGGAGGGGTCCGTAGGTCCCAATGATGACCTTGTACCCACAGTGTGGTGGGCAGAAAAACCCGGACTGGAGAACAGGTGGGGATGTATCACTGGAGCACTCTCTTCAGGGGGGCACGACGGGAACAGGATTGTGCCATATGGATAACGTTCGGGGTAGGGCTTCCTGAGCTGCACTGAGGAGCTGCCATCTTCCTCGCAGCAGAACCCCAGTACCAGAGGGTGTCGGACACTACCTCCCTGGTGTGGGTCACGACAAGTGGCCGACACCAGGGAGGGGGTTAAAAAAAACATTGCACCGAAGGATTTATTTATTTTTTTCAAGCCGGGAGACGTGGATGAACTTCTGTATCCCCCCCCACCCGCCCCTCTGTGACGTCCACGCTGACATCACATTTTCCCCCACCGGAGCAGCTGAGGAGCAGGTAAGCGTCCTCTTCCCTTCTCCGGTGGGGAAAAAAAAGCCAAAACGGCCTCCCCAGATGCCATGGAACCATCGATGGAAAGGGAAGAGTCTCCCCTTTCCATCGATGCCTTCCTGGCACAGTTTCCTGGCCATGGATTGCAGCACGCCTGTGATCCATGGCCATGAAATGCCCCTAGGTACCAGGGATCTTGTTTGGGGGGGTCGGTCCCCGTGTAAATGGGCCGTCCCCCCGTGGGGGTATAAATAAAAAAAGAAATAGGTTGAGCTTGTTCTAGGGGGCGATCGCGCCCCCAGATAATAAATAAAAAGTTTTTTTTTTTTTTTTTTAAACTAAATGGCTGGGCCGACCCCTGGGGCTGAATTTAATCACTATAGTTTCCTTGGGGGGGGGGAATCGGGGGACCGATAGGGCCCCCCCAGGGAATATTTTTAAAAAATAAAAATGTTGGGGTAAGCCCTTAGGCTCACCCCTCTATGGGGCCATTTTTTTTTTATAGATGTGATTTTATTTTTATACATATGTGCTTTACCAAGGGAAAGCACACGTATGAAAAAAAGTGATGTAGAGTCAGTCTCTCTGGCTCTCTCTTTCTCTCTCTCTATATATATATACATATAAATATATATATGTATATATGAGACAAATCTATATAGATGTGTGTGTGTGTGTATATACATATATATATATATATATATATTATTTTTTTTATTTTATTTTTTACATGTGTTGTTTTCCGGGAGCCACAATTGCTCCCCCAGGGAAACCACATATATATAAAAGTGATTTTATATATATATATATATATATATATATATATATATATATATATATATACACACATGTATATATATATATATATATATACATATATTTTTCTTTTGTCTAGTGACAGTTTTGACGTCATAAATTAGCGCAGATGGTTTATTGTCCTGCTGCAAAGGTTATACATTTGTATGTATTTAGCTGGGTGGATTAGTAAAGGCAAGCGTTACCTGTGCTATAAAACAAAAGAAAGGTATGTGCGATGAGGACTATGGAGATATGAGGGGCACTTTTGCTGGGTCGTACTGAGGGAATTGGAAGAGGAGGTCATGGGAGGCAGAGCCCCAAAAATGACTGTCGCACTGGGTGCCACCAGCGCTAAAGGCTGTGATGGTGAGTATTTGGTAAGGTGAAGTACTACTGTGTCTTTTTTGTTTTTTTCAATGTCTTCAGAGAATCTTCCGAATCGGAGAAGAAGTGAAGGTAAGGTGATGACATTTCCTATTGGACACATCACAGACACCCAAAAGCAACTTTGTGACTCTATCTGCCTTCTACATAGGCTAGTACGACAATGGGGCAGAATCTGGGAGTGATTTTTCAGTCGGCGGAGTCCCATCCAACGACACCTCTTCCAGTGATTCTGAA
The DNA here is from genome assembly GCF_031143425.1 of Pleurodeles waltl. Taxonomy (NCBI): domain Eukaryota; kingdom Metazoa; phylum Chordata; class Amphibia; order Caudata; family Salamandridae; genus Pleurodeles; species Pleurodeles waltl. The sequence goes on along the minus strand of NC_090440.1, from coordinate 746,722,764 downwards.
GGAGACGATGATGACAGCCGTGCTGTCCCTTCGCAAGCACAGTCTGTGCAGCGGGACAACATCGGGTTAGCCGAACTCAGAGAGCAGGTGCATGCGGCCACAAGCACAGAGAGAGTGCTCCCTTGGCAGCCCCCCTGTTTAGTTTAGCCCCAAATTCCACCTTTTACTGGTGACGCTGGATGCAAAGTCGATACAGCCAATTTTTTAACAGTTGACTATGTCCATCATGATGAGAGCACTTCCTCCATCACGGTTTGGGGTCAGATGGCCGAAGTCCACAAGCCCATCTGTATACTTGATTACAATAAGTACATGGGTGGAGTGGATAAGAACGACCATGTTCTTCAACCATATAATGCGTGTCGTAAAACTCGCACTTGGTACAAGAAACTGTTTACCCACCTGATCCAGATGGCAACATACAATGCGCATGTTGTTTACCGTCAGATAACCACAGGAAGACTCATATCTGTCCTTGATTTCAGTTGTCTGTAATTGGAAGCCTCACTGCTATTACAGAAGCAGCAGCAGCCTCCACCTCATATGTTCTGGTGGATATGACAAGGCTGCAGGAACAACACTTTGCTGATCGCATTCCTAAAACACCCAAAAAAGATCGTCCATGTCATAGTTGTAAAGTGGAAAGCAGCAGGAGATTCGGTATTACTGTCCCAAGTGCCAATCACAACCAGGCCTCTGTGTCCATACTTGCTTTACGTTGTATCATACTATAGCAAAGTTCTGGGAAATCGACTGAGGTGGAGCTGCCATTGGGTAATCCTTTCAGTGGCAGTGCATGGATACCGAACGTCCATGGGCCACTGCTTTGTTATGGAAGGAGCCACAGAATTTTACTTCATCTACTTCAGGAAATCATGGACTTCCTTAAGGCCTGCTTGAGACTTATATCCACCATCAGAATATGGTAGGTGTTCTGTTCAGTTAACGTGCATTATAGTCCCCATACTGCATATACTAGTGGATAGAACATATGCCACATTGTCACGGAGTACCCTGTGTGGCAGAATGTTAAAAGCATGACTGAATTTTGAAGTGCGTGTTAGGTGACTTATGTATTCTACACAAGGACCACCTTGATTGCCAACGAGAACCAGAGTAAGTGTAATAAGTCAAACAAATGTCCTGTCGGACATATTCACCAGCATTTCTACTTGTTTGAAATTGTGCAAACTTAGGGCCGGATTTATACTTTTTTAGCGCCACATTTGCGTCATTTTTTGACGCAAAAGCGGTGCAAACTTACAAAATTCAATTATATTTTGTAAGTTTGCGCTGCATTTGCGTCACAAAAATTACGCAAATGCGGCGCTAAAAAGTATATATCAGGCCCTTAATTTGTATCTTCACTTTCAAAGCAAAAGTAGAAGTGTTGGTGAATGAGTCCCACAGGATATTTGTTTGACTTTTTACTTTAGAGAGCTTAGGATTTCTTCACCAGCATGTCTGCCTTAGTTTCAATGGTAGATATGCTTGCTCATTTTGAGGAATAGGCCTCCCAAGGAATACTTGGACAACCCCAACTTGCATCCACAAACTAGTATGGGTTCACTCAGCAATTATACAGGATTAGTCAGGACTCTGATGAGAACAGAGACATGAATGGGTAAGGAAAGTTTATGGTAGGTGTGCCTTCACAGGGATATTGCACAGGTAGAAGGCAAAGAGTAAAGGTAGTACAGATGTACATCATCTACACCTATGGATTCAAACCCTTTGGTGCCATCCCAGCACTGAAGGACAATGACATGTGTGGGTCAGTGTTCGACCTGCTTTTCATGTTCATCCTCCATCAGAACTTAGTAGATGTTCAGTTTGCTGTATAATAAGCGCATTACAGTCACAGCATTGCACATAATGTTGCTGGGACATAGGCTACGTTCTCAAGGACTCCCCTGAGTGCTGAACACCACCCTTTTTCATAGCTACGACCTTCTCTTTAGGGAACATCGTGAGAATTCCCCAGTGTGTCTCCCTTAGTTCCAAAGGTATATATGCTCACTCAGTTTGAGGAATCACTTTGTACGGCATACTCGGACACCCCCAACTTGCACCCACAAACTCGAAGGAGTTGGATTTAACACAGTGAGTGCGTTAAAGGCGCATGAAAAACATGTCTTCCTGAACTTCAGGTGGCTGTCATGGGAGTCATTAGTAAAGGTTTGTTACGCATGCATTCGGTAATGTTCAGGACGAAGGAGGCGGTTACTTGACAGGTGGTAAAATGTAGTCAAACTTATTCCGTTCTGTGGCGTGTGAATGTGATGGGCCCTTGTCTGGCAGTGGTAAGTTAATGTGAGTGCAGGGATTGGGTACGTGGCTGGCGGTATGAAAGGGTTGTTTGTTGTGCGTGAATGGCGTGTGAATGGACCATAAAGAGGTTGGTGCCTGGACATGGCTTTATGGCCCACCTTCAGAAGGCTTGGTTTCAAAATTCAGATACTTTGATAAGTATTCATGCTTTGAAACCATAATTTCTGGAGGTGCTAAAACCAACCAGTGTGAGTGGTGGGTTAACTTTAACACACTAGTACCAGGGGAGTCCAAGGGTGCAGGACTTGCGTGGCTCTCATCAGTTTTCCTTCACCCAGAATCCCCTTGAAATCACAAAATTTGCATAAAAACACTTTTGCCTTGCATTTCAGTGAGCAGAAGTCCAGGGATCTGCAGGCAGCCACAAATTTTCTACCACTCAGCGTTCCACTGCCTTACTTTAGTGAGTGGACATGAGACCACAACAGGGAAGTACCCAAAACGGATTGTGGAGACATCAAAATGACCTACCACAAAACAGCCTTGTTTTGTAAGACAGTCACCTGGGTATTTGGTCCTGGGCTCATCAGCTATATAGAAAAACCTACCAAACCCAGACATTTCTGAAAACTAGACACCCAAGGCAGTCCACGGAAGTGTGGCGTGTTTGGATTTCACAAAGTCTTCTTACCCAGAATACCCTGCAAAAGTTAAACGTTGATTAAAAACACTATTTTTCCTTGCTTTTTCATCACAGAAACTACAGAAATGTGCAGGGATCCTCAAAATTCCTACCACCCACGGTTTCTCCACTTGTCCTGATAAAAACACAACCCCACTTGTGTGCCTGCGCCTACTGCCTACGTCAGGAATGCAAGGACTACCATTGACCATTGTGTGATCCATTCCTGTCGCAGGCACTAGCCTACCCACACAAGTGAGGTACCATTTTTATCGGGAGACCTGGGGGAACACTGGGTAGAAGGAATTTTGTGGCTCCTCTCAGATTCCAGAACTTTCTGTCACCGAAATGTAAGGAAAACGTGTTCTTTTTGCCAAATTTTGAGGTTTGCAAAAGATTCTGGGTAACAGAACCTGGTCGAGATCCCCACAAGTCACCCCATTCTGAATTCCCCTAGGTGTCTAGTTTAAAAAAATATATAGGTTTGCTAGGATTCCCTAGGTGCCGGCTGACCTACAGGTCAAAATCCACAGCTAAGCAAAAAACAACTCTGATTTCTTTGAGAAAATATGATGTGTCCATGTTATGTTTTGGGGCATTTCCTGTCGCGGACACTAGGCCTACCGACACAAGTGAGGTACCATTTTTAATGGGAGGCTTGGGGGAACGCAGCGTAGGAGGAAATTCATGGCTCCTCTCAGATTCCAGAACTTTCTGCCACTGGAATGTGAGGCAAAAGTGTTTTTTTGGCCACATTTTGCGGTTTGCAAAGGATTCTGGGTAACAGAACCTGGTGAGAGCCCCACAAGTCACCCCATCTTGGATTCCCCTAGGTGTCTAGTTTTGAAAAATGCACAGGTTTGGTAGGTTTCCCTAGGTGGCGGCTGAGCTAGAGGCCAACATCCACAGCTAGGCACTTTGCAAAAAACTGCTCTGATTTCTTTGGGAAAATGTGATGTGTCCACATTGTCGTTTGGGGCATTTCCTGTCGCAGGCACTAGGCCTACCCACACAAGTGCGGTACCATTTTTAGCGGGAGACTTGGGGGAATGCTGGGTAGGAGGAAATTTGTGCTACTCTCAGATTCCAGAACTTTCTGTCACTGAAATGTGAGGAAAAAGTGGTTTTTTTGCCACATTTTGAGGTTTGCAAAAGATTCTGGGTAAGAGAACCTGGTGAGAGCCCCACACGTCATCCCATTCTGAATTCCCCTAGGTGTCTAGTTTTCAAAAATATATTGGTTTGCTAGGTTTCCCTAAGTGCTGGCTGAGCTACAGGCCAAGATCCACAGCGTAGCACTTTGCAAAAATCAGCTCTGATTTCTTTCAGAAAATGTGATGTGTCCACGTTGTGTTTTGGGGCATTTCCTGTCGCGGGCACTAGGCCTACCCACACAAGTGAGGTACCATTTTTAGCGGGAGACTTGGGGGAACGCTGGGTAGGAGGAAATTTGTGGCTCCTCTCAGATTCCAGAACTTTCTGTCACTGAAATGTGAGGAAAAAGTGTTTTTTTTGCCACATTTTGAGGTTTGCAAAAGATTCTGGGTAAGAGAACCTGGTGAGAGCCCCACACGTCATCCCATTCTGAATTCCCCTAGGTGTCTAGTTTTCAAAAATATATAGGTTTGCTAGGTTTCCCTAAGTGCTGGCTGAGCTACAGGCCAAGATCCACAGCGAAGCACTTTGCAAAAATCAGCTCTGATTTCTTTCAGAAAATGTGATGTGTCCACGTTGAGTTTTGGGGCATTTCCTGTCGTGGGCACTAGGCCTACCCACACAAGTGAGGTACCATTTATAGCGGGACACTTGGGGGACAGCTGGGTAGGAGAAAATGTGTGGCTCCTCTCAGATTCCAGAACTTTCTGTCACCGAAATGTGAGGTAAACTGTTTCTTTGGCCAAATGTTGAGGTTTGCAAAGGATTCTGGGTAACAGAACCTGGCGAGAGCCCCACAAGTCACCCCATCTTGGATACCCCTAGGTGTCTAGTTTTGATAAATGCACAGGTTTGGTAGGTTTTCTTGGTGGCTGCTGAGCTAGAGGCCAAAATCCACAGCTACGCACTTTGCCAAAAACTGCTCTGATTTGTTTGGGAAAATGTGATGTGTCCACGTTGTGTTTTGGGGCATTTCCTGTCGCGGGCACTAGGCCTACCCACACAAGTGAGGTACCATTTTTAGCGGGAGACTTGGGGGAACGCTGGGTAGGAGGAAATTCGTGGCTCCTCTCAGATTCAACTTTCTGTCACTGAAATGTGAGGAAAAAGTGTTTTTTTTTGCCACATTTTGAGGTTTGCAAAAGATTCTGGGTAAGAGAACCTGGTGAGAGCCCCACACGTCATCCCATTCTGAATTCCCCTAGGTGTATAGTTTTCAAAAATATATAGGTTTGCTAGGTTTCCCTAAGTGCTGGCTGAGCTACAGGCCAAGATCCACAGCGAAGCACTTTGCAAAAATCAGCTCTGATTTCTTTCAGAAAATGTGATGTGTCCACGTTGAGTTTTGGGGCATTTCCTGTCGTGGGCACTAGGCGTACCCACACAAGTGAGGTACCATTTTTAGCGGGACACTTGGGGGGACAGCTGGGTAGGAGAAAATGTGTGGCTCCTCTAAGATTCCAGAACTTTCTGTCACCGAAATGTGAGGTAAACTGTTTCTTTGGCCAAATGTTGAGGTTTGCAAAGGATTCTGGGTAACAGAACCTGGCGAGAGCCCCACAAGTCACCCCATCTTGGATACCCCTAGGTCTCTAGTTTTGATAAATGCACAGGTTTGGTAGATTTCCCTAGGTGGCGGCTGAGCTAGAGGCCAAAATCCACAGGTAGGCACTCTGTAAAAAAACAGCTATGATTTCTTTGGGAAAATGTGATGTGTCCACGTTGTGTTTTGGAGCATTTCCTGTTGCGGTCACTAGGCCTACCCACACAAGTGAGGTACCATTTTTAGCGGGAGACTTGGGGAAATGCTGGGTAGGAGGAAATTTGTGGCTCCTCTCAGATTCCAGAACTTTCTGTTACCGAAATGTGAGGTAAACTGTTTCTTTGGCCACATTTTGAGGTTTGCAAAGGATTCTGGGTAACAGAACTTGGTGAAAGCCCCACAAGTCACCCCCATCTTGGATTCCCCTAGGTGTCTAGTTTTAAAAAATGCGCAGGTTTGGTAGGTTTCCCTAGATACCGGCCGAGCTAGAGGCCAAAATTGCAAGAAACATGTTGGATTTCAATGTTAAAATGTGATGTGTCCATGTCGATTTTTGGGGCATTTTCTGTTGCGAGCATTAGGCCTACCCACGCAAGTGAGGTACCATTTTTATCGGGGGACTTGAGGAAACACAGAATAGCAAAACAAGTGTTTTTGCCCCTTGTCTTTCTCTAAATTTTTTCCTTCCAAATGTAAGAGAGTGTGTAAAAAAAGACGGCTATTTCAGAAATGCCCTATAATTCAAATGCTAGTATAGGCACACCGGAATTCAGAGATGTGGAAATAACCACTGCTTCTCAACACCTTATCTTGTGCCCATTTTGAAAATACAAAGGTTTTCTTGATACTTATTTTTCACTCTTTATATTTCCGCAAATGAATTGCTGTATACCAGGTATAGAATGAAAACCCATTGCAAGGTGCAGCTTGTTCATTGGCTCTGAGTACCTAGGGTTCTTGATGAACCTACAAGCCCTATATATCTCGCAACCAGTAGAGTCCAGCAGACGTAACGGTATATTGCTTTAAAAAATCTGACATCGCAGGAAATAATTACACAGTAAAATGTGGAGCAAAATGGCGTTTTTTTAATCTCAATTTCAATATTTTTTTATTTCAGCTGTTATTTTCTGTAGGAAAACCTTGTAGGATCTACACAAATGATCCCTTGCTGAATTCAGAATTTTGTTTATTTTTCAAAAATATTTAGCTTTCTGGGATCCAGCATTAGTTTCACACCCATTTCTGTCACTAACTGGAAGGAGGCTGAAAGCACAAAGAATAGTAAAAATGGGGTATGTCCAAGTAAAATGCCAAAATTGTGTTGAGAAATTGTGTTTTCTGATTAAAGTCTGCTGTCCCTGAAAGTTGGGAAGATGGTGATTTTAGACCCGCAAACCCTTTGTTGATGCCATTTTCAGGGAAAAAACCACATGCCTTCTTCAGCAGCCCTTTTTTTTAAAAAAAAAAAAACATTTTCGCTGTATTTTGGTTAATTTCTTGGTCTCTTCCAGGGGAACCCACAAACTCTGGGTACCTCTAGAATCCGTAGGATGTTGGGAAAAAAAGGACGCAAATTTGGTGTGGATAACTTATGTGGGCAAAAAGTTATGAAGGCCTAAGCGCAAACTACCCCAAATAGCCAAAAAAGGGCTCAGCACTGGAGGGGAGGCCCAGCAGCCAAGAGGTTAAACAGATTGGCACATAACTCCTAATAAAAAAAAAAGGAATCAATAGGGACTAAATCCATTCCATGGAGTTTCCCTTTTTAGGTCTCCCTTGCGTGAGTGCATGTGTAGTAGCGCAAGCACTCTCGCTTGCGAGAAATATTGCATTGAATAAGGGGATTGGAACTCACCCATTGCTAACCATTCATGGGCTTCATTGGCACTCTCATTTGCTGTCTCTTAATCGTCCAGCGCGAGCGGTTTTCATTTCCTATTCTTTCAGCGTAAATACAAAGCGAGCACTGATAGTTTGATACCGATTAAGCTCCTTCAGCTGCTGGTGCTGTGACAGAGGTACTATTTTTTAAAAAACGTATTCCCTTCTTTCTTTTTCTTTGACCCCCTCTATGTTGCATCATCTTCTCTCATCAGACCCTTGTTGGTTCTTCACTTACTACACCCCGACAGAGTTGCTTCTTCCTAAAAAGCGATGTGACGCAGACAGCACTGGCCACTTCATAACGCTTTTTTACCACCCTGTTATCCACCGTCAGACACACTCCTATTGTCCCGCAGAACACTTGATTGTCTGCAAAGATGTTTACACCCCCACAGGATCGCTGCTCTTCCCTCATCAATCATATGTCACTATGGTGTAATACATGCCTGATAATGTGCGCTGGTGGGCTCCGATTATTTGTCAACGTTCACTGACTCAGAGAACTCACTTGTTGACCTGGGGGGCATGGCAGACAGGCCCTAACCTTTTGCGTGAAGTAAGGGCCAAACTATTAGGGCAACGAGGCAGCCCACTAACCTGTTGAGGTACATTTGGGGACATATTCACTGAATTGACATTTTTACTCGCCCATTTGAGACATTTAAATGCTCGACCTGTCAATGATGAACAATCTTACCTTTAAGTGTGTAGTGAGAGAGCGCTTTTATGACAGTACATTGGTGAGTATACTCACAAGAATCTTGCCTGTCAGCCGCAGTGGGCGTGGCAAATGGGAAGAGAGACTGTTTCACCTCTAATTAGTGGATAAATCAGTGGCAGATGGTCTCTATCTCTGGGGGCGTAGCTCCAGTGGGGGTGTTTGAGGTGTTACACCCCCTTAATAAATGTATTCTGTAGTAAACAGTTGGGTAGGGGTGCTTTAAAGTGGGTATGGAGAGGCGTTTGTTGAATTTTACTTGGGATTTTTACAAACACATGCAGACAAAAACAAATACTCTTGTCTCTGTTTTAAAGGTCCTAAAAATAGTTATTTTACAAAATGCTGAGTTATAAATACCCCTCACAATCTGCACTACTCTCTCTTTCTACTGCTCTTTATGGCCCCTCTCCTGTACTACTTCTTGTATAATGTATTTTAACCAGTGTGATTGTTGGGAAATCTGAAGCTCACCCCTAACCCCCTATCTCACTGGCCAAGCTACGCCCCTGTGTACACACATTAGCTGACCACCACATGGGCGTGGGGAATCACCTGAGAGTCGATTTTTTTGGGGGGGTTTAAGCACTGTTCATCTCTGCATTTCCGGACCCATACTTTTATGCCTTCTGGTACTTTGTAGCCAGTGCAGAAGGGAGCAGCGAGGTGACAATCCTGCACCCCCATATTTAGGTTGGAGGGCTCCTCTTTCTACAATAGATCTTCATAATTCTCAACTCCCCTTACTTTTTCCTCCACAACTGACCCTGTGTTCATTGCAAGACTTTGACCTTGTTTATGTTATTTTTTATGTTATTTAGAGATCGGCGAGCCACTGAAAGATGAGCGTGAAGCCTGACAGTGACTCACCTCGAGGTCCTGTTGCTTTCTGCCTGCCACTTTCCCTCTACTAATGATGTCACATAAAGGCCAGAGGTGCGTCTGATCAACAATCCTGTGGTTCTTGGCAAATCACTTAGGGGGTTATTCCAACTTTGGAGGAGGTGTTAATCCGTCCCAAAAGTGACTGTAAAGTGACGGATATACCACCAGCCGTATTACGAGTTCCATAGGATATAATGGACTCGTAATACGGCTGGTGGTATATCCGTCACTTTACAGTCACTTTTGGGACGGATTAACACCTCCTCCAAAGTTGGAATAACCCCCTTAATCTCTCGGTGCCTGTAAACATTGCATGTGATCTTGTGTAATGTATTTGGTGCTCCTGTTGAGCGCTCCAACACCTTTGGGTCGAGTTCAACCTATATATAAATTGTTGAAAAAAAGCTCAGAGGTAAAAATAAAGCGTTAACACAAAAAAGGAAACACAGATACCTGATTAATAAGCTATCTGTACAACGTAAGACTAGAAAAATTTGATAATTTGTGGTTTCCCTGCTTAAATTATGTGCAAATATTTTATTTTTCCAAAACACCTTTTTCTTCTCTATCCCCGTATGAAATCACTTTCAAATATGTGAATTCAGAATACCATTAGTACAAAAACCTAGTGTGCTTGATTTAATAGACTATAGTGTTGCTCTATATTTGGGCCATGTACAGGGTTTACATGACAGCTATCTCAGTTCAATAATGGTTTATTATCTGTGCAGCGCTATGATGTGACATATTAACATCAAAACTTCCATATGTTAAAAGAAATATACTTTTTTGAATTCTGAACAGATTTTATCATATTTTGTATGACTTTTGTTGTATGATTTTCATAGCAAATAATTTCTGTGTTGCGCTCCTGCAGAAGCAATAAGTGCCGAGCCAGGTCCTTGGCTCCACTCCGATTCTGCCTGTTCATTTATTGGCTCACCTACCGCTAGTTATGACCATATGTTGGTGTTTGGGCAAAATAAATTTGTGTGAGAGCATCAAGGTGTGGGTGTACGTGCATGTTGTGTTGTGAGATTGCGTGTGTCTGGATGTATGTTTGTGAGTGTTGCTGTGAGTGTGTATGTAGGGAGGGGGAGGGTGGGGGAGGATTCTAGGGAGGGGGGTATGGGAGACCCCTATCAGTGCCAGGGAAGGAATTCCCTGGCACTGCTAGTGCCTACCGCCATGGTTTCAGTGGCGGTACCGAAACCACTGAAACCATGGCAGTAGGCGGGGTCATAGTGCCATGGGCGGCCTAGTGACGGCCACCGTGGCGGTCGGTGTGGTACATTGGCGGTTTGGCTCTGGCCAAACCGCCAATGTCATAATAGTGGAGGTAGGTACCGTCAGCCTGTTGGCGGTAATACCCCCACTATTCCACCGACCGCCAAGGTTGAAATGAGGGCCTTAGTTCTGTCAATATAATATATGAGGACTCGTTTAACATCTAACGTATGGCGAGCTTGTTCTGCAACGAAGTCAGGTTGAGGGAAAAATACAGAAAGTTCTACAGATTGTTTGAGATGAAACTGTGAAACCACCTTTGGGAGAAACTTAGGATTGGTGCGGAGTACAACCGTATTTCTGTATATTTGGAAGGGTCCTTTCAAGGTTAGTGCCTGAAGCTCAGTGATAAGTCTAAAAGAAGTGATGGGGACCAGAAAAATTACCTTCCAGGATAGAAACTGGATGGTTTCAAATGGAGGGCCCATTAATCTTGTCAATACGTTAAGATTTCATTTCGGGGCTGGTGTGACCCAAAGAGGAATTACTCTTTTAAGACGTTCCATGAAGGCTTTAGTGACCGGAAATAGTCTGTGTTACTATTGCCTGTTCTGAAATTAAGTGGCTACACCCAGTCATAAGAATATGAAGGCTAAACCAGAAGTTTGTAAGTGAAAGAGGCAAGGGACAATGGACCTCATTATGACATTGGCAGAAAAACCCACTTACTGCCATGCTGACTGCCGCCAACATACCACCGCCATGGCAGATATTCGTTCATCATATTATGACACATACACACCAATCCGTCACTATTCAGCCACACACACAAATCCGCCACACCGAAGGTCAGTGATAAACTGGTGGTATCAAAACCCACACCGTTACACCAATAGAACAACGCCCACCACATTATGACCCACAAATCACCATGGCAGACATTCAATGGCAGTAAACCACTGGCGTAACTTACCGCTCGCTGAAAATACACACACACATACAAAACAACACCACATTGGTCAATTGAAATAACACACACCTGACACCCATACACACACCACACCCACACCACTAAAAAACACCCACCCACATTACCCACAACCCCTTACCATTACAAACCATTGGCACAAGACAGACACCACGACTACAGACAAAACCAGAGCCACACACCACCTACACCTATACACCACCCACGCACCCCACATCACACACCCCAACACATCACCCTACACGCTCTCACCTACACAACAACCATGGCACCACAAAGACACCCCAGGTTCTCAGAGGAGGAGCTAAGGGTCATGGTGGAGGAAATCATCCAGGTAGAGCCTCAGCTATTTGGAGCACAGGTGCAGCAGATATCTGTTGCTAGGAAGATGGAGCTATGGCAGAAGATCGTGGACAGGGTCAACGCCGTGGGACAGCAGCCAAGAACAAGGGATGACATCAGGAAGAGGTGGAACGACCTATGGGGGAAGATACATTCCCCACTGCAGCAAGACACCAACTCGCTGTACAGAGGACTGGCAGTGGTGCCCTACCTCCTCCCCCACAACTAACAACATGGGAGGAGCAAGTCTTGGCAATCATGCATCCTGAGGGCCTGGCCGAGGTAGCAGGAGGACTGGACTCTGGTGAGTCAACTCTATACTACTACTACCCCCCTACCTGCATGCCATCACATACCCGTACCCTCACCCCCATCACTTCACCACCTCACACCCCCCCACCATCACATCTCACTCATCCCAGTGCCAAGCCCTGCATGCCATACCAATGCATGGACACCACTCTCAGACCTGCATGGACACCCATCACTAAAGCATGCACACTAGAGAGAACTAATCATCCCACCATACACCAACGTACACAAGTGAAAGATGCCAGGGCAAATACAAAGAGGACAACCCACTGATGCACAATATGTCACAAACAATAACACTGCATTTACATCCCCACAGGTACCCCAGCCAATGTCAGCGGGGAAGAGGTGCTAGCACTATCCAGTCCCCCCACAGAAGAGGCCCACAGTGATGACAGCAACTCTGGTCGCCTGGATCTGGATGACCAACCTGGCCCATCAGGGACCTTTGGACAGCCGGTTACCCAGGCCCATTCACACACCACCACAGAGCCTCCCCCATCTGGAAACACCACCACAGCACCCACCCAGCGTACCCATACCTCTGTCCCCAGGACACATCAATCAGCAGTGTAACCACCACTACAGGGACCCCAGGGCACACCTCATACCCAAGACAATCAGGGACCTCTGGTCAGTGGCAGTGGGCACACAGTTCCGGGGACAGAGGCACAGGACAACAGGGGAAACTAGGAGGAGTGCTGTACGCCAGGGGAGGACAGGCCCAGGGAACCGACTCTCCAGGAGGCTCTGGCAGAGATCCTGGGTGCATACCAACATTCCCAGGATACGCTGGGCCAGATCCTGGACAACGTGCAGGAGAACAGGCGGCTGCAGGAGGGACAATACCAGGGGATCAGGGAGGACTTGCAGGCAATCAACACCACCCTGGTCTCCATAGCAGGGGTGCTGGCAGACATGGCCAACTTTATGAGGGAGGCATTCTCACAACAGTGGGCCCCTGCCACTAGCCAGACATCTGGACTGTCTTCCACCTCCGCTGCCGCTAGTGGACAGGAGGCCCGCCACAGGACCAACAGACCACCAGCACCCCTCCCCCTGCAGAAGGTGAACCACCCCGCAAACATTCCCTGCAATCCAGGCAGAAGCCAGAGACTATTGCCAAGACCCCCGCCAGGAAATGAGACTCTCCTGATTGTCACCCTTCTGTCCCTTCCTATGTCCCCTTGGACAATTCACCTGTGCTACAAATAGACTGGAACAATACCCTGGACATTCCTCCATCATCACCCCATCCCATTGCACTTGCCCCTCTTCTTCTTAGCACTTAAATAAACACACTTTGAAAACATACAAGTATGGAGTGTGTCAAATATTTTAAGGATGTATTCGTTTAAAGAGGTTCAAACATTGCAATTCAACTGTACAGTAATGTTGACATAGTAAAGACCTGTGGCTGGCTGCAGTGATCACACCAGGACTGATGGTAGGGCACCAACATCTGCAAAATGAGTTGCCACAGGGTACAGTGAGTGGGCATAGAAGTGGGAATTAACAGCATGCCAGTGCCATAGATAATTCAAAAAATGACAATGAAATGTGAAATAACACTGTCTTACCTGTGTGTCATTGGAAATATTGTTGAATCACTGCAGTTCTGTTGTCCTCATCCTCTGCCTCCTCATCCTCACTGTCCACAGGGTCCACTGCTGTCACACGGCCATCTCCAGCCTCCTCCTCCTGCAGAAAAGGCATATGGCATCTCAAAGCAAGGCTGTGCAACATGCAGCATGCCACGATTATCTGGCAGACCTTCTTGGGTGAGTAGCACAGGGATCCACCTGTTAGATGAGACACTGGAACCTGGCCTTCCGGAGGACAAAGGTACATTCGATAATCCTTCTTGTTCGCCCATGTACCTCATTGTAACGTTCTTCTGCCCTTGTTCTGGCATTCCTCAAAGGGGTCAGTAGCCATGATAGGTTGGGGTAACCAGAGTCACCTGCAAATATCGAGGGACAACATTTATCCACACACTATCCTATATGGCCCACACCATACCCATACACCAACATCTACTGGGTGGGACTCAGGGCTCACCTATTAGCCACACCCGGTGCCCCTGTAGTTGGGCCATCACATTTGGGATGCTGCTATTCTTCAGGATAAAGGCATCATGCACAGACCCTGGATATTTAGCATTGACATGGGAGATGTACTGGTCCCCCAAGCACACCATCTGCACATTCAAGGAGCGAACATTCTTTTGATTTCTGTACACCTGTTCATTTTGATGGGGGGGGGGGGGGGAATGCAATATGTCATCCATCAATTTGCCCAATTATGTTGGTGATAGGTCTCATTGCATAGAAGTCAGTCTTCACTGTGGCCTAATCTTAAACGTTGAGGAAAACAATGTAGCTGCACATGTGTTTAATCAGGGCAGACAACACTCTTGTCAGCATTATTGAGAACACTGGCTGTGACATTCCTGCTCCCAAGCCCACTGTCACATGGAAAGAACCAGTTGCCAAGAAATGGAGCACAGACAGGACTTGCACAAGAGGGGGGATCCCAGTGTAGTGACGGATAGCAGATATCAGGTCAGGCTCCAGTTGGGCACACAGCTCTGTGATTGTGGCCCTGTCAAGACTATAGGTGAGGATAATGTGCTTGTCCTCCATTGTTGCGAGGTCCACCAGGGGGTATGTCTCCATCTCCTTTTCATCTGCAGCGGTTGCAGTCTAAGGGACAAAAGAGTGAAGAGCAGGTCACAAACTGTAAATTGGAGACACAACAGTACATTGCATGATGTTAACAAGTAATGGGTAAGTGGGATTTGTCCTGTATGTCCTATTTTTTACTGTGATGCAGTTATTACCAGGGCCTGCCTGCCCCCCTCCCCCCCAGAAATGGTGTTCGCCTGTCCTGTGTGGAGGGACAGGTGGAAGTGAGATAATTCCGCTGACGTTCTGCGCCGTTGTGGAAGGCGGTCGTGAACCGCTGTGCAACTCCTCATTGGCTAACATTGGGCCCTATGGGGTACAGTGGCCAATGGTGATGTACGCCGGTGACGATGGTATGCATCGCCATGGACTTGACCGCCATTTTCTATCTGATCACTCACTTGCTACCTGACCTTCAACAGGAGAGGACCTACACTGCATGTGCTGCTGTGACCTGTGTCAGGAACCTACCATGGCTCGTGTGACTGGGGAAAGGACCCCTGCCTTCACCTTGATGGAGTTGGAGCGAGTGTTGGATAGGGTCCTACCCCGGTACGGACTGCTGTATGGGCCTCCAGACCAACAGGTGAGTACACTGTGAGCATGATGCATGTGGCATGAATGCATGGAGTTGTGTGTGACGGCCTTGTGTAGGGGGCGTGGGTGGATGTCCCCTGGGCGGTGTGCAGCTTGTGTGCTGGGCCCTGTGTGTTTAAATGGCGATGTGAAGGGGTATGGTGGGCCATAAGTATAAGAGGAAGGACGGTCTGACTGATACCATTTCCTGTGTGTATTTCTCTGCAGGTCAGTGCCCATCAAAAGAAAGGTATATGGCATGCTATCGCCAAGGAGGTGCGGACCCTGGGGGTCTATGGCAGGCGGAGCACCCACTGTTGGAAAAGGTGGGAGGACCTGACACGCTGGGCATGGAAGACGGTGGAGGCCCAGCTGGAGATGGCCTCTCAATGAGGAAGGGGTACCCGTCGAACCCTGCCCCCCCTGATGGCCTGCATACTGGCGGTGGCCTATCCAGAGCTGGATGGGTGCTTGAGGGCATCACAGCAGCCACAAGGGAGTGAGTACAGTACCCATCATCACTACTTACCCATGGTAGGGGGGTACTCGGGTGGGGGATGTGTGTCAATGGGTGCCCCTAGGCCAGGCCTGACATTGCAGAGTAGGTCCAATGGTGTGCAGGGTTCTGAAGTGATAATCCTGCTACCCAGCTTGTAGGCATCCACAACTGGTCAGGGCTGTGTGGGTCCAAGTTGTGCTGATTATGGCGGTATTTTCCCCTCCCCTTACCTTGGTGGCTAGCATTATCATAGGTAGTGCATTGCATAGTGCGTAGGGTTGTTCCCTGTGTGTGAGGGTGCTGTGTACACCAATGGTGGTGTTGGTGCAGCCACTGACCAAGTGTATCCTTTGTCCTTCCCCCCCACCTTTTGTTTTGTCATCCTGTCCTTATGTGCATTAGCATCATCTGGCGGAGGAGCAGAGGCACCGGCGATGGAGGGAACTGCATCCCACAGGACCCAGGAGGCAGAGTCCACTAATGCTGAGGGCACCAGTGGGACGGAGGGTGAGGGGAGCACCACAGCTGAGACTGGCGGGGACAGTTCAGACACAGATACCTCCTCCGATGGAAGCTACCTGGTGGTGGCAGACACTTCTGTGCTCATCCCAGCTACAGGTACATCCGCCACCCCGTACCAGCACCACCCTCCCAGCAGCCCCTCATCGAGTTGCCCATGCCCCCTCACCCAGGAAGGTGGGCATCTCTTTCCCCCCCCCAGGCACCTCAGGCCCTGCCCCAGTTAGCCCTGCTGCCCTGAGTGAGGAGGCTATTGACCTCCTGAGATCCATCTCTGTTGGGCAGTCAACCATTGTGAATGCCACCCAGGGGCTGGCAGCCCAAATGCAACAGACAAATGCATTTCTGGAGGGCATTCACACTGGTTTGGCGGCCCAACAGAGATCAATCCAGGCTCTGGCCTCCTCTCTGATGGCAGCCATTGTCTCCGTTTCTACCGTCCCCCCTCCAACTTCCTCTTCCCAATCCCATTCCCCTTAACCCCAATCTATCCCAAGTACACAGGCAGACGAGCATGCACACAGGACAACACACAAGAGTGGCACAGGCAAACCTAAGCACCACACATCATCCCACAGGCACTCACACAAACACCATCCAGATGCAGACATACCAACATCAACTGCCTCCACTGTGTCCCCCTCCTCCTCCTCCCTCCCAGTTGCATCTACACACACCTGCATGCACTACATCCTCATCCACTACCAGCACCACCACCACACATAGCAGAACACACACCTCCCTTGCACATACCTCTACAGCAGCCATGCACATGTCCCCTGTGTCCTTTCCCACTGTGTCTGCCCCCCTCCCAAGGTACACAAATGCAAGCACTCAGACACCCAACAGCCATCCACCTCACAACAGCATCCAGCCCATGCACCTGCACCCAAATACCTAATACCTAAGAAGCTTTTCCTCTCCACCATTGACCTCTTCCCTACCCCTCCCCCACCGTCCTTCACGTCTGGCCAGGGTGCCAAAAACCCAGGCAAGCACCTCAGCCACCCAGTCCATAGAACCAGTAGTTTCCACACCCACTCGTGATGGGAAAGGATCCAGGGTACCAGGCAGCCTCAAAGTAAGTGTGCCTGCCCAAGCTGCTGCCCGGAAGGGCAAGGAGCCTGCTCTAGCTGCTTCCTGGGAGGGCAAGGAGCCTGGCCCAAGTGCTGCCCGGAAGGGCAAGGAGCCTGCCCCAAGTACTGCTAGGAAGGGCAAGGGGCCTGCACCAGCAGGCAGGAAGGACAAGGGGCCTGGTGCAGGGACTCAGACAGAGCCCCCACCACCAACCATGGTTGTGCAGCCATACAAGGCTGCAGGGTATTGGCTGGAGCCTCCCTCCACCACCACCAGCTGCACCACCACCACCAGCAATGGGAAGCTGTCCGAGGCTGCAGGGGATGGGGTGAGCCTCCCCCCACCACCATCACCAGCAGCAGCACCACCAGCAGTGGGCAGCAGTCCGAGGCTGCAGGGGATGGGCTGGAGCCTCCCCCCACCAGCAGCTGCAGTACCACCAGCAGTGGGCAGCCGTCCGAGGCTGCAGGGGATGGGCTGGAGCTTCCTCCCACCAGCAGCAGCAGCACCTCCCACCACCAGCAGCAGCAACACCACCACTGAGCAGCTGTCACTGCCGGCAGATGGTATGTAGTCCTGCTTCCATGGGCTGCTGTGGGGCCTGCCTCCTGCAAAGCTAGTGGGTATGACACCCACCTGAGAGACTGTGACCTTGCACTCCCCAGGATCAAGAGCGCAGGGAACAATGCCCCCTCCAGAGCATGTAGGCAAATCACCCACTTGAGAGACTGTGGCCTTGCACTCCCCAGGACCAAGCACAGGGCATGCTGCCCCCTCCAGAGCATGTAAGCAAGTCACCCACTTGAGAGACTGTTGCCTTGCACTCCCTAGGATCAAGCACAGGGCATGTTGCCCCCTCCAGAACTAGTGGTTTTGTTCCATCTGCCGGCTGAGGTGCCTTACTGTCCCCGTCCTCCTGAGGTGCCTGCCTATTTTCCAACTGATGCCCCTGCAATGTACTTTCCGTGTTGGCGCAGATGACAAGTGGGGCCTTGGACTTTGGACTGTGGCCTACGCACAATGAGGACGGGCAGTGTTCCTTGAACTGTACATATGTATATACTATGAGATTGACTTTTCGTATTTCTACTGTGTTGTTATTATTACAGTTACTTTAATATATTCCTGTTGTCCTTGCATTATTCCTCAGGGGTACGGGGTAAATATGTTTTATTACTGCAGCTGATTGTGTGTAGGGTGTTGGGGGTGTGTGTATCACTCTCTTTTTCCTCCCTCCTCCCTTGTGTGCTAGGTGGCTGTACTCACCGTGGTCGTCTTTGCTGGCATTGGTGTTCGTGGTGGAGCAGGACGTAGAATATCATAGGAAATATTTGAAGTTCAGGCTCCATGGCGGCGTGGTTCTTCCTTGTGTCTCCAATGGTGAGTCCTCTACCTTCTGTGATGTGTTTCCGCCAGGCTTTTGATGTTGTTGGTACCGCCCCGGAAAAGGTGGCGGATTGATGTGTCTTAATATGGTGGGCGGAACTTTGACTTCCGCCGTGGTGGCTGTTGTATCCACCTTGGCGGTCGGTGTCGTGAAGTGGCTGTCTATCTAAGTTGTCACCGCCATGGTCATAATTTGGCAGTAGTTACCGCCAGCCTGTTGGCAGTATTACCGCCACTTCATCACCAACCGCCAGGGATGTAATGAGGGCCAATGTCTTGTACTTTGGCTGCTAAGGGATCAATTTGTTTGGAACGACAATAGTGAACAAATCACTTCCATTTAGCAATGTAACAGGCATGAGTAGTATGTCTGAGTACTTTTTTGAAGAATGTTCCTGCATTCTAGTGAGAGATTCAGGTATCCAAATTCTAGGACTTCTGGGAGCCACATCGCAAGTTTGAGAAAGCTGGGATCCAGGTGCCTGATTTCTCCATGCTTCTGCGTGCAAAGGTCCTGTTTGTTGGGGAGTGTTTCATGCAGGACCACTGAGAGTTTAAGGAGGGTGGTGAACCATGGCTCTCATGCTCAAGTGGGAGCCATCAGAATCGGGGTGAGAGAGGTCTGCCGAAGTTTGTGAACCACAAACAGAAGCAGAGGGAGTGGAGGAAAAGCATAAGCAAATATCTCTGACCAACTCATCCACAGTGCATTGCCCTTGGACTGTGGATGCGAAGAGGTGAAGTTTGGGTATTTGGTGTTTACTGCTGTGGCAAAGAGATCCATCTCTGGTCGTCCCCAACACTGGAAGTAGTGGTGGAGGACTTGTGGTTGGAGTTCCCACTCTTGGACTTGTTGCCGCATCCTGCTGAGTAGGTCAGCAAAGTTGCTGTCCACTTCCGACAAGTATTTCGCAAAGTGTCGGATTCTGTCATGGAGAGCCCATTCGCAAATGTTCTGGGCTAGGTGAGAGAGCTGAGGGGATCTGGTGTCCCCTTGGATCTGAAGGTAATACATGGTTGTCATGTTTTCCGTCTTGTTGAGGACTACCTTCCCAATTAGATGAGGAAGAAGAGCTTTCAACGCAAGGTGAACAGCTAGTAGCTTTATTTATTTGGAGAGTTCACTGACTGGGATTCCACTGACCTTGGACAGTCAAATTCTGTGAATGTGCTCCCAATCCTGTAAGGAAGGTGTCCATTGTTATGGTCCTCTGTGGACTAAGGTCTAGGAATGGCTGCCCCTTTAATAAGTTGTTGGTGTTCCACTTTTGCAGAGAGTGGCAAGTTTGATGGCTGATCAGCACTAGATCTTTCTGTTGACCCTCCCCTTGAGACTGTGATGTGGTAAGCACTCCTGTAATGGACACACGTGTAGCCTGGCATGGGGCACTATAGTGATGCATGAGTCCGTCATGCCTAGGAGGCGCATAACTGTCCTGACTCTAACCTGTTGATTTGGTTGAAATAAAGGAATGAGTGCCTGAAAGGATTGTATCCTGACGGCATTTGGGTAGGCTATGCCCATCTCTCACTTGAGAATTGCCCCTAGATAAGTTTGAATCTGAAAGGGTTGGAGGTGAGATTTTGAAGAGTTGATGGTAAATCCTCGTTAGTGAAGTAGGTTGATGGGGACCTGAGTGTGTTGGTGACATTTTAGACAAGTGCCACTCTTAATAAGCGAATCATTCAGATAGGGATCTGGATGCCCTGTCTGCATAGGTGAGCGGCCACTACCGAAAGACATTTGGTGAAGACCCTCGGTGCGGTAGTGACTCTGAAGGGGAGTACTTTGAACTGGTAATGCTGTCTGCTTACTATGAATCTGAGGTACCAGCGATGTGCTGGATGGATTGGAATGTGGAAATAGGCATCCTTGAGGTTGAGTGCGGCCATGAAGTCGCCTTGCTGTAGTAGTGGGATGACATCCTGAAGAGTGACCATGTGAAAGTGCTCTGAGAGAATATTTTCGGTTAAGGGCCTGAGATCCAAGATTGGTCTGAGGGACCCATACTTTTTGGGAATAAGGAAGTAAAGCAAGTAAACTACCATGCCCTGTTGATGGTGAGGGACGAGTTCTATAGCCCCTTTTTGGAGGAGCGCTTGGGCCTATGTAACCTTTGGTGTTGTGGGGAGAGTTTGTTTTTGCGAGGTGGAATGTTGGGAGGTGTGGAATTGAGCTCCAGACGATAACTATGTTGGATAATATCCAACACCCACTTGTCAGAGGTGATTTTCTACAAAGCGGGAAAGAACCCATAAAGACAACCCCAACTGGTATTATCTGATCGTTGGGAATGAGAGGTAAGCCAGGGCTCATTGTTAGTGGCAGATCCGCCTTTGTCACTGCCTTTTGAATTCTTACCTCTGTAGGAGCCTCGAAAATAGCGTCTGGAGAGGTGTTTTGTGATTTTGGCCAATAATAGAGATTTCGGGAGAAGTGGTCTTGGATCCTCCACTCTAGGATGAGCATTGAAAGGAACCGCAATGGGAATAGGTTAGAAGGGCACCCCTATTGCTTTCACTTTTACATTATCAATTTTCATTTTTTTCTAATAAGATATCTACCTGCTGGGCCAAAACAATGTTCTCCATCAAAAAGCAGATTAAGTAGGTTTTGCTGGACTTCCGGTTTGAATCCAGGGACACAGAGCCAATCATGCCTATGTAAAAGGACCCCCATAGCAGCAGTATCTGCAGTATCTAGGGCACAGCAAGGTTTGCTTCCCTTCAGAGATGATCTCATAGCTTCTCTTCTTGTGTTAATCTGAGAGATATTGCAAAAGTTCCTCCACTTCGTCCCAGTGGGCCAGTCATATTGAGAAAGCAGCCCAATAGAATCAGCAATCTACCAATGATTAGCCAATTATGCAGCTAGCCTCCTTTCTGCAGCATCTATCCTTTTACTTTCCTTATCTGGTGAAGGGGCATCACTAGTGCTCTGAGAGTTGGCCCTTTTTTGTGCAATAGCTACCATTAGTGAGTCAGTTGAAAGCTGGCCCCGGATGTAGAGTGGGTCAGTTGGGGAGGCCTTGTATTTCTTATACATCCTTGGTGTAATGACCCTAGCTTGAACAGGGTCGTGGAAGATGTCTAGTGTGTGACAGAGCATGTCTTTGAGCATGGGGAGGTACTGAGCAGAACGCTGTGTGGAGGTTTCAAAAGGAAATCATCCTCTAAGGGCTCAGTAGGCAGGTCCACTTTATGGAAAATGACAGCCATACCAATGAGGTTGCGGTAGGAAGTGGTATCATCGGGAGAGGGGGGTTCTGCTGGGTATAGGTCAGGATTTGTATCTGCTGGGAGACCAGTAACGCAGGTACCCCACGACTCATCATGCGGTGGGATGTAAAAAGTGCTGCCATGGTCCTGTCCCCCTATATCTGGATGATCTGACTTTTGAGGTGTGTACGATGTAGGGTCAGCTAGAGAAGCAGGAAGTTAGGATGATTGCTTTGGAGCAGGTAGGGGTGGTTGAATAGTGAAATGCAAAGAGCTTGTAGCCTTGTCCATTCTCATTCACTGCTTTGGGGGAGGTGGCATGTCCAAGGCTTCTTCAAAGGACAGTTGCTGTTTAATTGGCGTGTATGTGGATGGATCATCGGGTGTTTCTGGTGCTTGTTGGTTTCTTCTTGTAATATATAAAGAATTAGTTTGATAGTCCACGATCCATGGCTGAACTTTCTGCTGGGCACCGATGGTCTCAACTCTGATGCCGATGGTTTCTTGTGTTTCGACGCCAAAGGTGTCAGCTCCGAAGGTCGGACGACTCTGAGGCAGGAGCAGCCGGTGTCAAAGTAGTCGCCATAGATGTTTCCTCTGGCGACGGGCTGGGTGTTACATCTGAAGATGTTGGTCGGTGCTGAGCATGGCCCGAAG
Source organism: Pleurodeles waltl (assembly GCF_031143425.1). Classification (NCBI taxonomy): domain Eukaryota; kingdom Metazoa; phylum Chordata; class Amphibia; order Caudata; family Salamandridae; genus Pleurodeles; species Pleurodeles waltl. Next base: position 746,700,134 of record NC_090440.1, on the reverse strand, counting down.
GTAGTGGTAGCCCAGCAGTCTGTCTCTGGTGCTCTAGAGTAACTGTTCATCCCTTTAAGAAGGGTTACTCTGGATAGGGTTAGTGATGAGGTGGGTGGGGGGGGGGGGTCAGGGGATACAGTACTCATGGCTGGCTGCGCTAGTGGAAATTTCTGGATTTCCAGATCGAACCCAGAGCTGTCTTAGGTCCATTTGTCTGCAGCTGACGTTTGAGCATGATGCTCCCCCTTAATGTCCTCAGTGCCAAAATGGTCAGGTGTGTGGTCTCCAATCATCTGTGACATTTTGAGTTGCTGAGAGACACGGATTGATGGAGATCGATCCAAGTGTATTATGCATGACATAGAGGAAAGTTGTAGTGGAAAGGTATCTTCTCTGTCATCTTGTGAACATGATTGGGGAGATACCCCAAAGGCCCGAAGAAGGCTCTGAAGGGCAAAGGGCAAAGGCCCACGTGGACCAGAGGTCATTGGAAAACCACCCAGTCAATTCAGGAGCAACTGCAGGGAAATAGGAACACAAATGATAGCAATACCGATGGAGGTAGGAACCTTGTAAACCGAGAAGAGTGTACCATAACAGTGTCAAACTGGAGCATGGGAGCACATGTCCAAACCAGACGGTGGAAGAAAACAATCTAACAATGGAGTTGATGACCATGCACATTACCAGAAAGAGGAAAAGAGGAGGAGTCACAATACTTTGTGACTCAGAAGATTATCTTTGAAGAAAAACAACTTGTACATATCCGAGCCCAACACTAGATATCAGGATTATGCACATGTGTATCTATAGCCACACAAGCCTTGAGACAAATATGAAAATATAGTTTGTAAATTCTGTATGGTCCCAATCTCTGTACGTGTTGCTACTACACCCTCCCAAATTCCTGGTCCATTTCTTCTTCCCCTCCCACTCCCCTTCATGATGCTTTGTCTTCCAGCCCTGCAGTCTTGCTTCTTCCTCTGACAATCCCTCTTCTGTGTTTTGCTTCCCCCTGTGTTTCTTATCCTGTACCCACGTCCGGCCACGATTGTTACTCCCACATCACTGGCCGCTCCATATCACTTTTTTATAACTCTCAGGCTAATCAATACCTGCTGTCCTATTCTACACTACTACCCTCTTGCTTCCCCCCTCACCCTCCAGATTGGCAAAGCTACAGGTTTAGCTGTCTCACTAGCACCGTGTTTTAAAAAAAATCATAATAAAAATAAAATACATACATCTAAATAGATACATGGGCTTTTGGTTATCCCTCTTCATTCACTGACATATTAAAATATCATTCACAATCTGCTTCCAGCTATCACAATATAGAGCACATGGCAATGGGTCTCTTGCACTGTGACTGCAGACGTTTGCCTGTCTAAGAACTGCACTTCAGTGCCAGGGCTGGTGTACTTAGGCTGGCGAGTCACTCTTATATATTTTTGAATACCGCATGTTTTCAAAAATAAAAATTCATTGCATGCTTGCCAAAGCTGAACCTTAAAAGTGCATGGCCCCAATCGAGGTTTTCATGTTTATCTGGAGTGTTCTGAAGCTCTCAACCATGCCAACTGCAGCCTTCAAGTGTCCAGCTAAAATCACTGCTTGGCATCCAGAAGAGGGAAAAGGAAGAGTTTCTGTAGTCTTGCAGCTGACACACAGTTATTGATTGGCTATCAAATTACATAAAGGGTGCGAACACTCTAAATGAGTATTCAACTGCCACCTGCCCTGTTGTGTTGTTATTCTCCCTTCTGCAGGTTGACCGAGAACCGTGGGACCCTCCAATTCTAAGTGGCCAGCTAGCCAGTTCCTCTGCACTGAGCCCCTCAGCCCAGGTAAGAGACTTCTGCCCGAGTCTCCTTGGCCTAAGAGCCCCCATGAGCCTAGTCTCACATTGGGTTCTGCCGGGCTTTTGTCCACATTCCCTCTAGCAGGCTGTTTTTCTGCAGTAGCACTTAAGGCTACCAACATGACTAGTACCTCTGCACCCAGACACCCAACAGCAGGTAAACTGGTGCACCTTAAGTCCCCAAAGGATACCCACTACAACCATTTGAAAGTATACCTATGCAATGTGTTTCTTCTATAGGATAACATTAGCACGTTCGAGGCTCATGACTTAAATCTGACAGCTTTGCTATTTTGACTGTTGTGCTATAAATCAAAATCAATAATGTCTAAAAGACTTACCCAATATGGATGATCTTGGTGTCTAAATATAAATACAAATCAGAGTTATTTTTCTAAACTGGTCTCGGATTTCTTTTTGAGTGTGTGTCCCGTTTACTAGGTCAACTCTAGGCAGCGCACATGCGCTGTCTCTCAAAACATGCTGTATTCACTGTATGGACTTATAGCCTGCGTTTGGACTTTTATTGGTAAGTTGAATTGTCCTTTAGAAAGGCTTGCTTTCTATTGGGTAATCCTTCACCCGTGTCCCTCCTTTTAGTCATTTGTTAATGCCCAGGGAGCAGCAACATACTACTGCTATTGCTCCACTTTGGAGCTTATCGCGCTGTGTCTGTGACTATTTTTTAAATTTTATGTTGGGAAATGGGTTCATGCTGGCAAGTCTGAGGAGCGAGCGTGATGCTTCATCTCAGCACCCACCGCTCTGCCAAAATAATGCTGTTTTTAAGACCACTCCCCCCAGCAAAAGCGCCCTCACCCTTCCAGGTCCCCAAAACAACCCACGATGCCTGGTACAGCTTTTGCTGGCAATAAGCACACTGTGGCAAATACTGTGCTGAATAAAGTAAACATAGCAGCCATGTTTAAGCTGCTTGCTCTCCACATCACTTTGAGCAAGTGTTTAGGCAGAAGAGGCAAAAAAATCTCAAAATATTAAATGTCAAAACGATTTTGTTTTTAAAACGTTCCCTATAGAGACCAGTGGGTTTACAAAACAAACGCACATCTCATTAGCTTTTTATTCGGGAGGCAAAGAAAAAGCATTATCCTGGAATACTTGAGAGTAGAAAAGCAGAGAAGGTTTGGGCACTTGGGCTGAAGCAAGGGCTCTAATTTTCTTTTGTGGCAAGACTGAAGCCGTGTAGCTTGAAGCATCCTTGCTACTCGCTTCGCCCTCTCGTTTGTGTTCATGTTGTTCCCCTGAATTATGTCTGCTCGCTTCTTCCCAAGCGTTTGGTGGCTGTAGACATAGTGATAAGACTTGGAGCGTCACTGTGGGGCGGCCGAGGTGAGCGATGCCAGGACGAGCCATCAGCGCATGCATGCCCTGTCACTGGCCCCCTACCTGCCTTGTCCCCATTGATTTGATCCCACCGCCTCCCATGATACCAGAGCCCGAGCCGGATACCAGATAATTAGGAATCTCTAAATGAGAAGATCGAGGAAGAGCCAACACTGCTGTCCATGGTGGGGGTCTTCCTTCAGGGGCGCTATCAGGACCTGGGTGACTTCGTAGCTGACTTCAAACTTATGCTGGAGGGCTGCTAAAGGCAGAGAGGCGTGGGACACTAGATGTCCAAGCAGACCCAGCACCTAGAGGGCATGCTGGAGCAGAAGTTGTCTCTGCTGTCCCGGTGAAAGTCCGACCTAGTCACAGGCGCACTGGCTGTGAATCCATCCCACATACTCTCTATCCATGTCCCTCTCATAAACCCAGTTAACCAATATTGATCTCTGACTCCACATATCCGCTCAGTCCATTTACATTTTCTTTATAATTATCCAGAAGTGCATATCCCTACTTGTTCCTCCCTCTGTCAGTTTAACTGTTCTTTGCTGCCTCCATCTGTTCTTCCACTGCTTACTGAAGCTGTTGTCTGTGTGTGCTTGCATTCGTGCTGCAAACTGTATCAGCCCTTCTCACGATCAAACACCTGACTGTCTATCTCTCCACCCCATGTTTTGACAATTCGTCCCATCTATATATCGTTTAACCCTCGGAATGCTTTTAAGTATCATTTTGCCATTTCCCCCCCACATCCCGTTCTCCTTGTATTTCGTCTAGCTGCAAAAATAATGATGCAGTTTCATTGTACACAACCGGTACCCGACCACTAAAATCAACAAGTTAATTCAAATGGCCAAGAGTGAGTGACATTTTTGCACAAATATGTGAGGCACAATTCAATTCAGTGGTGCAGTCAAACTGTATTCACACTCTCTGTCCCATGTCGGGAATGATTAGTTCTTGCAGCCCGGTATTCTCAAGCACTTCTTTTAAAATACTAGTTTCTCACACACACCGTAGTTTTAGTTCAAATAACACAGTCTCCAACCGTCACTTCAATGCCTATTAGTTTTTCTTTTCCTATATACAGGCCCGTGGCTCATTTGTCATGTGATCCCCTTCAGTCATTCCTATAACACTAAACATCCTCTTTTTGTTTCAATATATCCTATAATAACTATCATGCTAACAAGCACTATCTGTTCACCCTGTTTTAGATTCACTCATTCTCTCTTTTGCTTCCTCTGTCTCTCTCTCACCCGCAAACACACACACTTTCTTATTCTATCTCTTTCTTTTCTTCCTCTTTCTCTGTCACCATTTCTCCTTTCAGTGGGTATCATTCTTTCTAATCCGTAAATCTCCTCAAATACTAACTCACTTTCTCTTTTTCACATATTTATTCTTTCGCCCCCAACACAGACCCTCTGACCTCACGGCTTCATTCTCTATTTCCAACATCAATACTTCTATAAATATAACATTGTACAACTTCCACACACTGTCCACACAGTTTACAATATGCCCCATTACCACAAAGGCAATCTAACCTCAAAATACATCAACTCTTCCCTCTCCCCTATTACCTGTCTCCAACTACTATGATAACTCAAAAACTATTTCCCAACATCCACCCTCACGTTATTTATACCCCCCCAAAAAAGAAATATATATTACAAAAAAGCAATACCACAGGCAGAAAAAGGTTGCCAGCATTACCAACACTTTAATAGGATCGTTCAGTAGTACGGAATATCTTCTTGTTTGTATATAAATAAACAGAAATACTTATAACAATGTCATCACTTTTCAACATGCTACACAGCAGCCACACTGCTCTAAAACGTAACACACTGGCAGAGCCGAAAGCTCTAGCTAAACACTTACACAGTTCCAAAGGTAAGACCTATTGGCTGTGCCATTGTTTGGCTTTCTTAAAGTATTTTGTAGTTTAGAGTTGAGGTGACTGATGGCCCCTCTCCCCGTTACGTCCACAGGCACCATCCCACCCTCCCCTACGCATCAGTGACCCAGACATACTATTTTCACAAATAGTTCTTAGATTGCGCAGCTCCGCCTTATTTGCTTTTTTACCAACGCATACCTTCATCTAGAGTACCTCTCAAAGCATGACATAATAAAATAATTTTTCGCCTGTGGCAAAGGTCTGTAAATCTTCAAATATCGATGCGGTCCTAACAAAAGAAATGTTATTAGGAATTTCAGTTACAAACTTGTAACTTTAAACAGATCCTTTTGGTATTCCCAAATTTACCTAAATATGCTAGGCATTACAAAAATAAATATATAAAAGTATTCATAATATAGGTAAGTGGCATAGATGCTCAGTAGCATTTTGATTGTTGGACCCTACAGTTTCACTTTACCTAGATCTGTATGGTCCAAACCGCAAAGCGCAGTTGGGTAAAGCATTAAAACTGGCTAAAGTATCACACCACGCCACAGCAAACAAATCCATGCCGCATACAACTTCTAAACACATCACATTTTAACATCTCATAACATGCCACACATTTCAACTACACACAACTCTGCTCCACATCATTCAACTCCATGCTCCGCTCAAGATTCCCCCATCGACCACCATCTGCCATCCTGACAGGGCCTGGGGGGAGCCTGGCCTGCTGTGAAGAAGAGAGCGGGCAGACCGACGACCTGAGCCTCAATCTCCAGTGGCCTCAAAATGGCGGCCGCCTGGGCCTGACCAAATTGCTGGGGCCTGCCAGGGCAGCAAATGGCCTGAGAACAAGCAGCAGAGTGGCAGTTGGGGTCCCTGGAGATGGTGACATGCAGGAGTGCCCCTACTGCTGCATCGGGCAAGTGGGACTACTGTGACTGCCAGGAGAGCATGGCAGTGGCTGGGGTCAGAGCCACTGTGCATGTCAGAGGGCCGCTGCCATTGTGAGCACGGTGTGAAGCCCAAGAAGAAGATCTGGTGACGCTTAAGCCCTGGAGGGCCTTTGCTTGACCTGATCGCAGCGGGGTCCTGGCCCGGGCACCCGAGGGTGCCCTCTGGTCAGGCGTGACCACCCCACCCTCTAAAAGCTGGTGGACCAGTGGGCCTAGAAATGGACCTAGAGGGGCCTGAACTAGAGGTAGGCTGCGGCTGCCTCACTGCTGCTATGTGAGTACCATGCACTCACTTGAGGGTGCTCTGGGATACCTGGTCCTGACTGGGAGCCCCTCCACTGACACTGGTTGTGTCCTGAAAGGGAATAATAGGAGGGGGTGGACTTCCATTGCCCACTGTAGGAGGCTGGCCTGGCTTATAGTGGGTACCAATGGTACTTACACCTTGTGTCAGGTCCAGTTATCCCTTATTAGTAGATTAGTAGTGTTCTAGCAGCTTAGGCTGATAGAGGTAGCTATAGCAGAGCAGCCAAGGCTGAACTATGAGACAAGCAAAGCTCCTACTATACCACTTATATCATATAGGTACTATATCATAAGAAAGACAATACTCATTTTAGTGACAATGTGCCAAAAATATCTCAGAGGATATACTCCCTTAGGAGGTAAGTAAAATACACAAAATATACACACAAACCAAAAATCAGGTAAGTAAAACAGTCAGAAAGTAGTGCAAACACTGTAGAATACAATAGGACACAATGGGCCTGGGGCAACACAAACCATATACTAAGAAAGTGGAATGCGAACCACAAATGGACCCCTAGGCTAGTGTAGTGTGTAGAGGGTGGCTGGGAGTGTAAGAAAACACTAAGGGTGTCCAAGATACCCCAACCCAGACCCTGGAAAGCAGGAGTAAAGTACTACAATTTCCCCAGAAACACACTTAAGTCGTGATAAGGGATTTCGCAAAGACCACAACAGACTGCAAAGCACTGAAGACGGATTCCTGGACCTGAGGACCTGCAAAGGAAGTAGACCAAGTCCAAGAGCAGTTTGGCTGCTTGTCCTGGGGAGTGGGAGTTGGGAAGCTTGTGTTTCTCTGCCCTTTGAGGATTTCTGCTCAAACTACAAACTGGCCCAAGGGCATTTCCTGATGTATAGGGCGGTCACACGGATGATCAGTAAACACTGGAAGCAGGGGCAGACAGAGCCACTTAAGTCAGAACCTAAAGTGCACTTAAGTGCGACGGGCACGTACAAAGCGGTCACCTGTCTCTACAGGAGACTGCAGGGAGATTTCATGCTACCCTTGAACAAAAATAGGAAGAGGACTCGGAGGTTCCCATCACTGATGAGGCATGGGAGAGCAAGGAATGCTAGATTTAAGCTCATTAACTTCTATGTCCTTTCTAGGGTATACCTTAACCCACGGAAGCTCCATCGTCATTTTGGGATGGTGGATGCCAAACACCAGGATGGGGCTATCAAATTACTTCATATGCCCATACTTAAAGGAATACTGGGGATCTGTCATGAGAATGCTAAGCGAGGGGATTGCCTGTTAAGTTGGATCCCTCACACTCTTAAACGAACATCATTAGCCGGTTTCAGGACCTAGCGTTCTTCCTGGCCAAAAGGGAAATCACTAGAAATTGGAAGACCCAAAGAGGCCCTAGATAAACTACCTGGAGACAGGAGCTACTGAAATGGGTGGGTTACAAGAGCATAGTGAGACTTAGAGAAGCCAAGCGCGGCCAGGGTTCACTTGAGGGAGAGAGGGCCTGTGATAACTGCTACATACCCTGGAGAATACAGACCCCTATCATACAGGAGGTAGGCCTCCTATCCCATAGGTAGGACACAAATAGGGTTCCCCGAGTACCAGAAGAGGACTCTCCACATCATCTAACACCAGGGTGTATAATAGCTGAATGGCATTATAACTATGGACATTTTACCAGGCTAACCACTTCCACTGACAGGCTGGAGACAGACATTAGAATGGTTGAAAGGTACAAGGCGCGAGGAAAGGGGGACGGGAGGGGGCATGGATTAGTTGGGAGTCAAACTCTTTTGGGACTAAGTTGGACAACAGTGAATGACAAACAATGCTACTCTGCAACAAACTGAGATATTCACTAGCACAACTATGTATCGTTCCCACGTGTATCCATGTGATTCTGTACTTCTTGACACTTATTATCCTACCCTGTTGTTAAGAAATGCATTACTATGAAGTCGGAGGGTGACTCCCACTTTGTTGGTTTGATTGTATGTCTATTCAAATTCTAATAAAATATGTAAAAAAAATAAAAATCAACTCCGCTCCATACCAAATAATTCCATTTCACATAATACCACAATGCCACATAATTTCACTCCACTACAATGTAATTACACTCCACACAACACAATCCAACTTCAGAGAATTCCACTACACATAATTACACTCCAAACTACATTTCACGCCACATATTTACACTCCACATATCTCCACTAAATTCCAATACACATAGGCCCTCATCATGACATTAGTGGTAAATACCGAATACCGCTGTGATGACTGCCACCAACATACCGCCGCAGAGGCGGACATCAGTTTGCCAGATTATGACACACACACACAAAACCGACAGGAAACAGCCACAACCACAAATCCACCAGACCCACTGAACGTGATAAATTGTTGGTACTACCACCCATACCGTTACGCCACCAATACAAAGCCCTCCAAATAATGACCCACGAATCACCACAGTGGACATTCAATGGCGGTAAACCATTGGTGGTGCACACCGCTGTGGAGGAAATGGCCACCCAAATACAAAACAAGACAACATTGGCCAGAACCAAAAACCCACACCTGACACAAATACACACACCCCACACACCCACCAACAGCACTTTAAACCACCCCCTATCACCCACAATACTTTGCAAACACGAAGACCGCTACACTTTGCCACGCCAATCCTAAAGAGAGCTGCACAAACATATCACAACTACCCATTCATCCGTCACGCACCACACACCCCACCATTTCATACATCAACCTCTGCACAACATACACACACCACACAACACCCATGTCCCCAAACCATCCCCCCCCCGTTTCCCCGATGAGGATTTGCGGGTCATGGTTGAGGAAATAGTCAGGGTAGAGCCACAGCTCTTTGGAGCACAGGTCCAGCAGATTTCCATTGCCAAGAAGATGAAGCTATGGTGGAGGATTGTGGACAGGGTGAACGCTGTGGGACTACATCCAAGCACAAGGGACGACATAAGGAAGTGGTGGAACGACCTATGGGGAAGGTGTGTTCCATTGCACCATGGCACCAGCTCGCCATCAGGAGGACTGGTGGTGGACCCCCACCTCCTCCCCCACAGCTGACAGCATGGGAGAAGCAGGTCTTGGCAATCCTGCATCCTGAGGGACTTATTGGAGTACCCAGAGGACACTCGTGAGTCATACTGGCGGTGGCCTACCCAGAGCTGGATAGGCTCTTGAGGGCATCACAGCAGCCACAAGTACAGTCTGTGTGACAACCATCTTTGTTGTCTGGCATGGGATTTGGGAGCAGGGTTCTAGTCAGTGGATGCCCCAATATGCCAGCTGCGTGGTCCAGCTTAAGTATTTTGGGTGCAATGCATATTTTAGATAGCTGGGTAGTTGGCTTTCTGTGTCAGATAGGACTTAGTTGTTCCCAGTTGGTGTGCAGTTTGGGTCCTACCTGTTGTGGTACCGAGCCAACGGTATGCCGGTGTGGTCCATACTGCCCATTCTTAGTCCCTGTGTGTGATAGTGATGAGTATGTCATCTGTGCTGTCGGTACTGTGTTTGACCCGGTGCTCCCTTTCTACCCCCACTCATTTTGTCATCCTGTGCATGTGTGCATTAGCATCAACTGGCGAAGGAGCAGGGGCACCGGCAAGGGAGGGAGCTGCAGCCCACAGGACCCAGGAGGCAGAGTCCACCGATGCCGGGGGGACAAGTGGGATGGAGGGTGAGGGGAGCACCACAGGGGGACAGGAGCTGATTCAATTGACTCTGATTTCTCCTCCGCTGGGAGCTCCCTGGTGGTGGCGGACCCCCCCGGGGACCGCCCCAGCTACAGGTTCTACCGCCATCCCCCCTACAAGCACCACCCTCCCTGTAGCCCCCCACCGAGTTGCACGTGCCCGCTCACCTAGGAGAGTGGGCGTCTCCTTCGCCCGAGGCACCTCAGGCCCTGCCCCAGTCAGCCCTGCTGCCCTCAGTGAGGAGGCTATTGACCTCCTGAGAACCATCTCTGTAGGGCAGTCAACCATTGTGAATGCCATCCAGGGACCGGCATCCCAGATGCAGCAATGGACTGCCTTCTGGAGGGCATTCACGGTTGCTTGCTGGCACTACAGAGATCGTTTCAGGCTCTGGCCTCCTCTCTGATGGCAGCCAGTGTCCCTGTTTTTTCTGTTCCCCCTCTTCCCTACCACTTCCCAGTCCGAGCCTCCTCTTCACAAGCCCATTCCACGCACAAATTCTAACAAGCATGCACCCAAAACAACTGACAAGACTCGCAAAGACAAACACAGGCAGCACACTTCAGTCCACAAGCACTCACACAGTCAACACACAGATGCACACAGGCCATCATCCACTGCCTTAATTGTCTCCCTCTCCTCCCTCACAATCACATCAGCACTCACACCTGCATGCACTGCATCAACAGTCCCAGAACCAGCCTGCACATCCTTGTCCACTGTCACCACAACAGCAGACCCGCAGAAATGCACCCCACACAACACATGCGCAGTCACCACCACCATCACCACCTCATGCAGCACACCCACCTCACTTGCAGACACCACAACATCTATCCACACTTCCTGTTTGACCCCCACTCTGTCTGCCACCCCTCCAAAGACACACAAACGCAAGCACTCAGACCCCCAACAGCCATCCACCTCACACACATTCACTGTCCATGCACCTGCATCCAGCACACCTCCCCCTCCTACAACCACTCCCTCTACCTCCACTCCCATACCTCCTCCTACAACCTGCCCATTGGTCCTAAGAAGCTTTTCCTTTCCTGCCTTGGCCTCTCCCCCCCCCGTCCTACCCATATGAGGAAGGTCCCACCCCACCAGCCAAGTACATTCAGGACCAAGTCCAGCCGTGTTCCACCCCCAAAGACTTCAGCTGCCACTAAGGGGCACATGAGAGGAACTCCAGCCCTTCATCCTCAGCCCACTCCTCCACCCCCAAAACGGAAGGGCAAAGTGCCACCCCCTCCCAAACCCAAACACACACCTCCAAAAAAGAAGCTGCCCCCCACCACCAGCCCCCTGAGGTGCCTGCCTATTTCCAACATGGTGCCCCTGCACAGTGGAGTCCAGATGTTGTCAGGAGTCAAGTTAGAGCTTGGACTTTGCCCTGTGGGCATATTTAGACTTTGAACTGGCCCTGCATGTATATGTGCAATTATGTATTTTTTTTAATTTGGACTCTTCATCCTACTGGATTACAGTGGTTGGAACAGAGGTATGTGTACTGGCTTTCTTTGCTCCTGGGTTCTGTTACTGTTGATTAACTTTGCAGATGGATCTGGGTGTGTGGTGTGTGTTGTGCGTGTGTGTGTGTCACTCTCCCCTCCCTCCCTCCCTCCTGCCCTTGTGTGCTAGGCGGCTGTACTCACCATCGTCGTCTTCGTCAGCGTTGGAGCTCCAGGACAGCCATGGCATGGTACTGTATCGGGAAGACTTTCAGTTCTGGTTCCATTGTGGCCGTGGACTCCTCTGTGTCCCTGGAGGTGAGTGTTTCCTTTTATATGATGTGTTTCTGCCAGGCTTTTGGTGGCGCTGCTATCGCCCCAGAAATCCTGGCGGTGTGCTATGTCATTATATGGTGAGCAGATCCTTATCTTCCGCCAGTCTGGAGATTGCTACCGCCGTGTTCAGTCGTCGTACCGCACTGGTGGTTGGAGTGGTACATTGGCTCTCTATGGGAGGGATCACCGCCATGGTCATAATTTGGTGGTCATTACTGCCGGCCTGGCGACGGTACTACCGCCATCGCAGGCATGGTGGTCACCTGACAACCAAGGACATAATGACCACCATAATTATACAACACAAAAATAATTGTTACTTTGCAATGTGCCACATAATCCCACACCTTATAATACTACTCCACACCACATAATACCACTCAAAACCATCCCACATAATTCCACATAACACCAGAAAATTCAAAGCCACACAATTCTGCACCACACAACATAATTACACTTCACACAATACCACTCAGCCTCACATATTTACACTCCACATATTTACACTGTACTCAAAGCAATATAAAAACACCTCACATCTATGCAACTATGCCACATACCAGCAAACCACATGAGTGCACTACACACCATGGCACATAATTCAAATAGGCATAATTTCACTCAACGCCACACAGTTCCATGCCGCACAATTTAACTTCACACAATTCCAATACACACCACATATTTCAACAAAATGCCACAAAATGTAGCACACCACATAATTCAAATACACAACATGCCACAAAACAACACACAATGCCATTCTATATGATTAACTCCTTAACACACAAACTCACTCTCCATAATTTCACTAGTTAATATCATTTAGTTACTATCCATATAATTCCACAGCACACCATGCCACATATTTCCACTACACACACAACTCCACATCACACAATCCCACACCACACAATTACAATACAACCCATTTCTACATCACATTTCTAACTCACCTGTCATCTCTCCCCCACATACCCAATGTCCCTCATCCTTTCTATCTATTCTGTGCAGCACTCACCCTTATGTATGCCACGTAATTTCACCACACAAATACACTACACATCACTTCACACAATTCCACCCCACACAATTCCACAACTATCAATTCAACCCACATAATTACACTCCAAACCACATACGTCCACTCCACTCCAAACCAAAACGTATGGATAAAACACAGTCATTTACAGCATAAGTAGCTCTAACTTTTGCAAATGAGAGATTGATTGCATTGCAAATGCTTGTTGACTGTGTGTACAACAAATGCTCAACACTCCCCTCTGATAAGCCTAAACTGCTCGACCACACTACCACAAATAGAGCACTTGGGATTATTAAAGTAAGCCCTTGCAAACCAATAAGCGTTGTCTGGACTTTTTGCATAGTGTACCTCTACATTGGTACACTATAAAAAAAAATACAGCTTCCTACACCCCTGTCAGAGAGGGCTGAGCTCTGGTCTCCACAGCCCCTGAAGAGGATGTCTGCAGGGATACAGTGAGGTTGAGGAAGCTGGTCGTCTCCGCAGTGGAAACTGCTGGCCCTGTAAATATGGCATCTACAGGGAAGTCTGGGACTCTTCCCCGGCCGCGGCTCTGAAGATACCGGAGAAGGGGAGGCACTAAGGGAGCAGGACCATGCTCTGGTCTCTGCAGACCTAGGAATAGACATTGGCTGGGGGTGTGATGAGATAGTTGAGTCCAAGGAGACTGATTGCTGACTGGCTGTTCCGCTGCAGCAGCATAAGCCAGAGGGACTGTGGGTCTAGTGGACCCAGCCTCGGCAACCGAGAGAGGGGCTGTACATAGCGACTTGGATACACTTGCACTGCCCTGATGCAGGGACTGGTTAGCCGGGGGAACCCTTGAGAGGATGTATTTTGCGCTAAGAAAATAGCGCTACCAAATGCACTTTGGCACCCTTAAGTACTCTACAGATATGACTGCAGAGTAAGTAAAGGGCACCGCCTAGCGGTATGCAGTGGCTTCTAAAATTTTGAAAACACTATATATCACTCTGCACTGCATACTGAAGAGTAAGGGCGCCGAGGAGTGTGCACAGCAGTGGTTGTTTCTAAACAGGGCCGCATGAATGAGCAGTCCTACTATATTTGAAAACCACAGCAGATTAAAATGTAATCTGCAGTGATTTTTTAACATAGAGGGGCTGCTCTCTCTTCCCACCCTCTTAGAAACAAACAACTACTGCAGAATAATTCCACCCATGGAGCAGCGGGAATTTAAACTTAATTCCGTGTTAAAAGAGTAACACGGAATTAACAAAGTCCTCCCACCCTACAGGCCTAGAATTGGTCTGGCAGTGCCTGGATCACAGAGGACCTGTACGACGGCAGAAAGTGCGTTGCATGTCGGAGGTGTCGCAGTTGGTCCTGCACATCCTGGGCTGCATGTGCCACCCCTGGGCCAGGGACTACTTCCACCCTCTACATACCATGGGGACAGATACATTGAGGTAAAAGGCCTTCTCTGTGCTTACTGCGAGAGACCCTGTGGCCTTTAGACAGATTACTGGGCAGCGACAACATTAAAAATTTAGGATGAGGGGGCTATGCAGAGGCCAAGTGAATCCTGATGGTTTTCCCCTTACACCCTGACCTCTTGGGTCCTTCCTGTATTAAACTTCAGCCCTGGGATGCTGGTGCTGTGACAGATAGTTTTGACCCCTGGTAAACCGTGCAGCATCGGAAAAATAATAGCTCTTCCCAAGCAAGCAAAACTGACACATTCACCAAGGTTCTCCCCCACTACATCTAGACCACCGACTTGCAGGGAAATCGAGGCTGCTGAGCTCAATGATCCCATGTCAGGCACCCACTCCTACACTGACAACATCCTCCATGCCCATCCGGTCCTCGCGGAAAGTGCTTGAATACAAATTTTATGAAGTGTGTGTAGAAACGGCCCTTTTGAGGGAGGATTTGCATAAACCCTCTGACCATGTCACCAAAGCTGAAAGTCGCATATTAGTGTTGGTGGACATGGTCAAAGATCTCAACCAGAGTGTTCAGAGGTTGAGCAAGTCTGCCAGCGAGCTGGCAGTGAGCGTCAAAGATACAGAGGACTGTTCTCACTGAAATGACCTGCAATGTGTGGGTTTTCCAGCAGCCCTCGAGGGAATGTGGCCTGAAGACTTCCTAGAAATGAGGTTCTGAGGGCTCCTGTCAGCAGACAGTTCTCATCCTACTTTTTGATAGAGTGGGACCAACATGCTCTTCCGCAAAAGCCACCACGAGACCCCCAGCTAGATCCATGGTCGCCTGTTTCTTAAATTATACAGACTTGATCCTTCGTACAGTGAGGGGATTGGTTGAGGTAATATTAACATGCGTTCTAAAGCGGTATAACGCAGCATACGAAGTGTGTAACAGAACATTATAGTAAGTACAAGGCACGTTAGACACGCTGATGTTTATTGATTTTGTTAAATTCGTCAGTGATGCATTTTAAAATTTTTGCACTTATGCATGGAGCAGTTCACCCGTTTTCCAGGTCTTAAAGAGTATAGCAAAGGGCGCATTTTTGCCTCGTCCTTTATGGTTTTCGGAGGAAGCTTCAGCTCCCTGCAAAACCTTTCCCAAATACCTCAAGAGAGCATTTTAAAAGGCAGGGAAAGTGTACTTGCCTTGTTGCACGAGGAATAATGTGATCAGCGCCAAACAAGCTGCTTGGCTAAAAATTACCCCTCATGCATATTCCTTTGTACCACCTATCTCCTTGATGTTTCTTGTGGGCTTCCTTTCTAGCATCTCTCTGCTGCAGCGTTTTCTCCGCAGTCTGCAGGGCAGCTCCGATCTCCATGGCAGAAAAAATTATCTGAGAGCTTGCACAGATAGAAAGGGGGATGTAGCTCAAACCAAACAAATCTGGTTTCACACACACCCATTTAAACAAAACAAGTAGCACTTTCCGACTTCAGCCTCTAGAAGATGGAGGACATATGCACAGTATGTGAATCTAGAAGAGTCAAGCTGCAAAACTAGTGTTACTAGTTTTCTCTCACAAAATACTAATCTTCCTGGGCTATACCAGACTCGTACAGAAGCAAAGGAAGCTGTACTAGGTGGTGAAACAGAAACTTTGCGCGGTTGAGGTAAAATACATGTATATCGCTAAATTAAAATGTATCCATCAAGGGAAAACACTTTTTTGAACACCCTGATCAGGTCTGGACATGGGTGGAGGGAGGAGCCCCACTGACTGCAGGGCAAGTTCCAGTGTCACAGTTGTATGAAAGGCATGGGAAGATGGCCTCCACAGCAGAGAGAACAGCAGCGCTAACATGGTCAGAGATCAATACAATGTCACACCGACATGGCAGTATGCCGGAGGGAAGTAGAGAGGAGTCTGGCTCTCACTCAACTGATAAGCACAATGGAGCAAAGCCAGCTGGTGTTTGACTAAGAGACTAATCATTATTAGGGGGTGGCGAGGGGCTATGTGGCAACCTGCACTTATTCAGCTGGTAATTTGTGTCTTGTTGCAAGGCAGGTCAGGTGGGAGGATTGACAGTGTGCCTCGCCTTTTTGTATCAAGGATCACTGCTTAGTGTTAGAGCGACAGATGCTTCTACATACTAAGTATGGGTCGGGGAAATTGGGGGTTATAGAGTTATAATTCATTCTTTTGGTGCAAGAATGATTACCAGTACAGAACTGCCACAAATATGATGACAGCAGGTAGTGCACAAAGCAGTACAAGGGTATAATGTGGAATATAAAAGGGCTTCAAAACAAAATTAAAACTGGTGCAGGTTTGCCAAAAGTCAAAAAACAAGCTCCAGACAGCCTGTTGCTCCAGGAGACACACCTCCTGGCACTAAATGTGGCTTCTTGGGGAGATACTGCACCACGCCAGGTTCACTAGGGGTCCCGAGGCCAGGCCTTTCTCTTACACATGACCTTCCCTTTAGTGGTCACTTCAGCACCTCCCTCACCGGCAGAGCAGCTACCCTCTTTAAAAGGGTAGCTTCTCTGGCAGTGGGAGCTGTCTGGGGAAAGTGATACCCAGGAGAAGCAATTCAAACAGTACTCTGTCCTCTATATCTGTTTTTCGCATTTAAAAAATCTATTAGTCCCAGCTGCTTAT
Organism: Pleurodeles waltl; assembly: GCF_031143425.1. Lineage (NCBI taxonomy): Eukaryota > Metazoa > Chordata > Amphibia > Caudata > Salamandridae > Pleurodeles > Pleurodeles waltl. The sequence continues at coordinate 746,683,146 of NC_090440.1, read as the reverse complement.
CTCAACACTTTCCTGAGGGCCCACACAATGCCCAGGTGGCTGTCTGATCATGCACCAGTGAAGATGATGATACGTTGCTGAGAATGTGACCCCCAGGCGCATCTGGTGCCTCAATGCCTGGTGGCTGAAGGACAACACACTGTGAATGTTTGCACAACGTAACAAAGCTTCACTCAGTACATTCTAGATTTTGTCCATTATGTCCCTGGTGAGTGATCTTTGAGGTGGTGGTCAGGGGCAGGCCCATTCTCCTAGATCCAGGGAAAGAAGAAGAATAGAGAGAAAGATATATTTGCCCTTGATGAGCAAATCTTAAATCTTGAACGGCACCCGCTGAGGGAACACACAGTTGAGGTACTTCTTCCGCTTCAGCAGCTCTGTCTGTCACTAATGTCCCATTATAAAATCTATGAGTTGGGTAACAAAGTGAGCAAATACATTTACTGGTTAGCAAACAGAGACATCTAATCCAAAATTATTACTTCGGTATGAAAAGCAGACAGTTAGATAGTCAAATTGCAGAGAAATTTGCAGATTACTACTGGGACCAGTAACGGAAAATTCACCATCTTTCAGACATAAAATACAATTTAAAATAATTAATATGTATGGGCTTCCTCCCCAACAGACCAAGATGAGTTAGATCTCCCAAACTTGCTTTATGGCTTCCAACAGGCCATAGTGATTACACCCTCTGGCAGGTCCTCTGGTCCCAGTGGCTTTCCAAATTAATTTTACAAAAAATAATCCTCCTTGCTAGAGCCCCACCTATTGGGCATGTTTACGGAGGCCGAGCAGCGATTCTCCCTCCAGGAAGACTTGCATGTCACAACAGTTGCTATCTTGAAGCCCAACAAACTGCCATGTGAATGATCTTCCTACTGGCAAATCTCTGAATAATGTGGAAGCCAAAACTTTGGCAAAGATTCTGTCCTCTCGATTGGCCATGGTGGTTCTCTCGATGGTACATGGAGAACAGAATGCAACATAGGAGCACTAGGTACTGATTATGCCACTTTCAAATAGCCCTAGCTTGGCCGACCAACTTGCAATACTCTGCCGCACTGGCCCTCCAAAGAATACATTTTGCCCCCTTCTTGCTTACATCACAGCAATTAATGATGCACCCGAGAGGCAAGTGAGAGTTAATGGGTATTGTCACCTCCGTTTCGTATTCAGTGGGGGAAACCCACGAGGGATACTCTTTCCTCTCTCCTGTTGCCTCTAATCATTGAAATTCTGGCAAAATTGATAAGGGGAGATGCTCAGATTGAAGGATTCCGAAACCAAGTGGGGATGAGGGCAAGATATCCTTGTATGTGAACAACCTGTTGCACTTTCTTCAGCGAATGGAGGACACACTGGAGAGACTGACAGATATTGAGTGTAGGGAGACGCCTCGATCTTGGCAGTGAATCGGAGCAAGTCTATTTCTGTACAGGTGTTCGGCACCTGCCGCAACAGCTAGCACTCACACAACTGCAAGTGGCCAGGGATCATTTCAAATAACTGGGAACGATTGTAACACTAAAAAACCAGCAGAGAGCTTGGGAGTTAAAAACAGCTCCACTATTGCAGCACACAAAAAGGGACCTGGAAATGTGGTCTTCTTGCCTATGCCTGTAATGGATAGAGCAGCCCTTTTTTCAAGATGACTTCTCTGCCACGTTTTGTGTTTATGCTACAGAACTTCTCCTACGTTATCCCACCCACCGTTTTCTCTGAAATACGAACAGTAGTCACAAAATTCCTTTGGGCAGCAAAGTGCCCTAGGATTTCATTCCAGAAATGCACCCAATGCACCTATGATGGGGGAATTGATGCTGCCAATAACCACCTCTACTACACGGCTGTGCAACTCATCCCAATAAATCACTGGTTGAGGACAGGCAAAACGGAGAGTTTGGTTGGACCAATGGCAAAAAAGCACTGGCAGGCATTAGCCTTCTTTTAGCTTACTGGCGAGACAAGCAGCGCCTCCTGAGCGACTGTCTAAGCAGAATAAATTACTGTTCAAAGGCTGAAGATTTTGATTTATAAATAGAGGAGGAGTCAACCAAAATCTTTGTAAGAACTGGGGCCCCTGAATCAACCATTACAGGCAAATCTAGTACACTGCTTTGTAAACTGGAGACTGTACGACCTGAGATTAACTGGCTGTTGCTTGGTTTCTTATGTCCTGTGCAATATTGTGTAGAAACCTGCCCACCTCGTTGTAATTTACTCTTTAGTACTGAATTAAATGCAATAAAAATGCTCATAAAAACATGGATAGACGTAAACTGACTCACTTTGCCCAGAAGTAATATACAGCTTTTGACAATCGGTCACATACATGTTAGAGGAGTACAGAGATACTATACCGAGTCACACTTCACTCACTCCCAGACTACTATCACTCTTAATGCCTTGCTTTGTGGTTGTTTCAACGCTACACAACAGTGGGAAGCTGTTTCTCATCGACTTCAAACTCAGTCCAGCATTGCTCACTGAAACAAATAAGACAGGTAGGCAGTTCCCTGGAATACAAGGTTCACGACTATGGAAAGCCCTGAACCCAGTCCCGAGACATAAAGTGGATCACCTGCACTCACAGCAAACTCATGTAAATCTTACTTTTCAGCCTCGCTTTGTAGCGCACATTCTGGGCCACCAGAGGCTGTAACACGACATCATCTGCCATGGGCACCTTCAGAGCCTGAAACAGCCACATATCTACATCTTTTTCTTCAGCCGGACAGTGTGTTATTCCCTTATTATGCTCTGAAGGAACAGAAAGGTTAAACATGGCACATTATATAAGTACCAAATAGATAAATATGAAGTTGAAAATAAACCCTATCTGGTAGCAAGGATTTCTAGAACAGCTACAATTTCTAAGGTACTGAGAAAGCACCACTGGCTCCCAGCTGAAAAACATCATTAAAGAAATCAAAATGAAAAAGATGGTTCAGATTAGAATAACTGGTCCAGGACTTGTACAACATCGCCCTTACGGTTCACAATTCCTGCACGCTCAAATTTTAAAGTCACTAACCTACCATAAACAATACATTAAAAGGTAAACTTGCCCAAGGGAAATCCATTACCACACCTTACGTTTTTTTTCCCCCCGGGACAGTTTTACTGCAGGACTTCAGTTTTGAATGATCAGAATGGGGAATAAAGGGTTGATGTGGTTTTACCACCTGAAATCTGTACATCTTCCCCCCAAGAATGGCCAATTCACCCACATAAATGTCTTTAGGCTTGGTTGGTATGGACTTGCAGGTATCACCTCAGAAGCTATACTCCATACTTCCAGAGATTACAAATCACTGCCATGTGTAGAAAGTTCTCTTACTAAGTCACACCATTTTCACTGTTACTTTCTTGTGAACATATTTTTTGTCACCAAACATCCACTGATAGACGATATAACCAATAATTTGACTGTGCATTCACTTTTACACAATTTGTTTTAGTTACAGTAAAAAAAGATTGAAGCAGGTATCGCTTAAGATGTTAATATTAATTTAATTATCTTGTGATACAAACATAATTACTACTTTGTAGCACTCAAAGGAAGCGGATACATTGTCACACCCAGTACATGGTTACAAAGCTGAAACTCATGCAGTAGTACATAAAATGTATACTCTGTAAAGTGTGATAAATAGAAAGATATAGATAGCTATATATGTTCTATAACTGCATGGTCATTGCAAAAACAAATATTTAGAAATGTGCAAAAATGAAGGACTTCGAAATCATAATGTGTAATCACATATTACCCTCCACTATAGAAGGAGAACATCGACATCACACTCCAACCGAACAGTTAGTCATTCCCACCAGTAGTATTTCCACAACCTAAATAAGGACAGCATAGTGCCACTGTAACTTCAATCCTTTGTTCTTGCCACAGAGGTAAGGGCAGGGCAAAGTCATTATTCGAAGCATACTGTCCAGTTACGTATTAAAGAATTTTCAATTTTAATTAATTTTAAGTAAGTAATTTGCTCTTACTTCTACCATTATATTAAGTATCTCCCAATCTGGGCCTACAACATAATCCTGTGAAAGCAGGATCTTATATAACCGCTCAAAAACAGCAAAAGAGATTAAGTCCTTTTTAAGTAATACAAACAATAACTTACTTTTCTTGGCTTTGCTCTTAGCTCGGTAAGTTACATTACATAGTATGAAGCTTTCCCCAATCTGGGTCTACAACAAAATCCTTAGACAATAGGACACAATAAAACCTTTACGGCAGAAACCTTTTGTGATACTTTTTTTTAGAGCCGCAACTTCAACATAACAGCATTATTTAGCCATTTTGTTTACTAGAAAAGGCAATTTCTTTGTTAGAGAAGACTTCTATGGTCGGATAATCTAGTGCATGAAGAGCTTGTGGACTATGATTGCCATCACACTGGCTATATATATACAGCAGAATTCTATTCTTCTTAAAACCTCATTATGAAGACAGCGTAAAGTGGAAGACTTTTTTTGTACTTTGCATCAGTTCCCAATACAACACAAAATGCCCTTCAACGCAGGTTTTTACCCATACAAATTCCCCTAGGTAAAATCGTGAAGAATTTATGCAGCCAACACGGTGCACAAATGGGAATGCTTTGCAGTATGATGGTTGGAAAGACCATAAGTCATTCCCCTTGCCTAATAGAAAATGCGGTTTCAGAAGCACAAAAATTGTGCAGTAACAATATTTCGGTGTGACTGTTGATAAGCGATTTGAAATGAAAGGCAAGAAGGGTTGCTGCAAAAACATGCAACTAACGTCTACAACCCTAGCAAAACATGATTCACTCTGTGGAATCAATATTGTTTTCAAAATGTTTAATAGTGAAAACCCTAAAAACCGCTTTGGAACTTAGCAACATGCTGTGAATTGGTCCAATTCACGCTGACGAAGTATCATTAAACCAAACTATCCATCCTAATCCAGCCGCCTCAATATAAAACCTTTTTGCCCCAGGCCAGAGTGGGGATGAACATATCATAAACTAAGAGGCTCTGCAATGTAAACATTTCTAATCCTTTCATGTGCAAAAACTAAATATTCAGATCACTTCTCTCACCCACTCTTTGGAAACTCTTCATTTTCTTTAAAAGCAGCATTAAAAACACAGTCTGTAGGCACAGAAACAATGTTGTCTTTAAGACTATAAAGCTACCTCCACTGCTTGATAAAGTGGTCTAAATGCAAATATTATAGTGTTTCTGCTCAGTCTTGTTTTAGAACTGCATTCTGCCATTAGACACAACAAATCAACCAGTTGCATGAGTAAAATATGTGGCTAATTTTTTTTTTTTTACTTTTAATTTGGTGTCCAAAACAATTTCAAGAAAGTGTGGCAAAAACAGTTCTTTCATCTTATACAATCAGAAATACTTAAAGAACTCCATCACTGTGCAAATATCTTTGACCTCATTATCTGTGGGATTTTCCAGCTATAAAATGTGTTACACTGATCAATTTTCACAAACGCAAACAACCAGTTTGTACAGCAGCCAAAGTGATTGTTGTCTAAGCAGCACATACATTATCAAACTGTACTTCAGGTGATTTAACTACTCAGTGGGAATCATCCTTATTAAGTATTTTACTGAGGATCATATCATAGTAAGGGCTGAACACAATCTTGTTATAGTTGACAAAACGAGTATATCTGGTGGCTATCTCCTCAAGTTCTCTCTGAATGGGCCCCAAACCACCAGGAAGCACAGGAACACATTTTTGTTGGTTTGAAGAAAGGTGACCCTCTAAAAACTTCTGAATTCGTGAATCTGCAAAAGACAAAAAAAATAATCATCAAATGATGATCTTCTGATTAAACTTCACCTCTGCTTTTCAAATGATCGCCTTTGGTATCGAAAATACCACCGTATTTTAGAACTGTATCATTATGTTTCGTATGCAACAGGATCAATGCTTCAAGTCAAGCAAAGGGTGTAGTTAAAATATCCTAAGAGCTGATTCATCTGGAAGATTAGAAGCGTCTATGTAACGTTTACCCCAATAAAACAACGTTTATTCATGTGGCATTTGTGAAGCTATGTAAATGTGCTTAAATATGGCACAAAAGCGAATAACAGTAGGACTTTATGCTTTAAATACAATTCAAAATATTTGAATCGAGGAAAAATACGGTAGTAAATCAAATTATACTCCATCAAGACATTAGGAAACGTATCTCATTGGAGATGCATTTCGTTATTTAAATCACGAGATAATGTTAAACCCCTATTAAACTTTGGACCCCGTTATACATGGCAATACATAGGGGGTCATTTTGACCTCGGCGGTCTTTTTCCAAGACCGCCGAGGGACCGCCGTGAGGAAGACCGCCAGTGGTGGCGGTTTGCCGCTCGGCGTATTATGACCGTTGGCAGCTCTCCGTCCTTTTTTGGACGGAGAGCCGCCAACAGCAATACTGGCGGGCGGCGGGGATGTGGAGGTTGCTCCACCTCCACGTCAACAGAACACCGCCCAGCGAATCACATCCTGTGATTCGGCGTGGCGGTGTTCTGTTGACGGTGTGGTGTCGGCGGAGCAGCCCCCATGGATCCCGTCCCCTCCCGGAGGTTCGACGGACCAGGTAAGTCGATCGTCCGTTAGGGGAGGGGGGTGAGGGGGGGGGGGTGTTGTATGTTGTGTGGGTGCATGGGGGTGTGCGTGTGTGTATGTAGTGGGGGTGTGTGAGTGCGTGTATGCTTGCAGTGGTGTTGTGAGATTGAGAATGAGTGCATGTATGACTGTAGGTATGTCTATATTGTTGTGTGCGTGTATGTTTGAATGTGGGTGTGCGTGTCTGACTGTGTGTGGATGTTGGCATGTATGTCGGTGTGTGTGCATGTATGTGTGTTGGTGGTGCCTGCGTGCGTGTTGTGTGTGTATGAGTGATGTTATGTTGGGGGTCGGGTGGGGAGGGGGGTCCTGCTACATTTGGGGGGTGGCAGGGGTGGTGGGGGGGGGGTAGGCTAGGGAGTCGGGGCGGGGGAGACCCCTATCAGTGCCAGGGAAAGAATTCCCTGGCACTGATAGTGCTTACCGCCATGGATTTCATGGCGGTTCCAAACCGCATGAAATCCATGGCGGTCAGCCGGGTCAAAATACCGCCGGCGGTATAGTGACGACCGCCGGGCTGGAGACCCTGGTCTCCAGCCCAGCGGTCGTCTACGCCCTGGCGGGCGGAACGGAGAAGCGGCGGATGACCTTGGCGGTAACCGCCATGGTCATAATTCCAAAAAAAAGACCGCCAGCCTGTTGGCGGTCTTACCGCCGCTTCTCCGCCTTCCGTCAGGGTCGTAATTATCCCCATAGTCTGTTAGAAACAACGAGGTAATACTGTTAGAAAATACTACTGATAAATCTAGTATGTCGAGAAAGGGTCCCTGTATTTGTTTCTCATATAAGAGAACTAATATGCCAAACAGTCCAATGGGGATGAATGTAACAAGAAAATTAAATCTTAATAATATTAAAATAATACTGCTCAAAAATTGACCCTTAAAAACTTGATGGAAATAACCATCTTTGAATAATTAAACAAGAGGTGTCCCTTCTGGTGCAATCGCCACTACCTCACTTGAAACAACAGGGCCTGCTGTTCTTGAATATAATGGGAGGGCTGGTGTTGTCTGTCAGCTAGCTCCCTGGAACAGCCCCTAAACGTCCTGTGGTGGGACTTCTTGGCAAGAGACAAGAGTTCGAAGGAACATGCTGTGGCTAGAATGTCCTTCAGTCGTTGAAGCAAGAAATCAGTATTCTCTCTAATCTAGAGGTGTTAAAAGGTATGTCCATAAGGGATATCATCCAGATGTGCCTTCTAAGCACAACCCTGGATACAGCAGCTCTGCCAGCAAAGTCTGTGGTGTCGAAGTCAGCACATAAGACATACTTTGCCACATCCTTGCCATCATGTAAGGTTTTAGGTACGGAGGCCCTGTGGTCTTCCGGGATGGTCAGCAGGATCTTGCTGGCAATGCCCCATATAGCATGAGTGTTCCTGCCCAGAAAGCACTCTGCGTTTAAGGATCTTAAGGCTAAACTAGCCAAAAAGAACTTTCTTTTCCCATAGGCATCAATATGTTTCAACTCGTTAGCTAGGATTTGACAAGAAGGCATTAAGAGTGACCTAGCGTGTCGATGTCCGTGCCAAAAAGAAATTCATGGGTAGGATGCCATTTCAGGGAATGTGGATTATTTGGGGGCGGTCTATGTCATCTGGAAACACATTGACTGATTGGGAGACCGACCACCTCTTGGACCAAGTCGTCATGACAGTGCTTATAAGAGCCTCACTTGAATGGCAATAGTGGCAGTGAAGAAGCTGAGTGGCAATAGTGGCTGGGAATAGAAGAGCAGTGATCCAAGGGCTGATCCTATCACGCCTTGACTATGGCAATTCACTCTATTTAGGCAGCCCCAAGGCGGTGATAGGGAAACTTCAAATCAGGGAAGCACTTAAAGTTCTCCATTGGCTGCCCATAAGCAGCAGAGTACAGTTTAAGGCACTCCTCCTGGTACATCGGTCCAAACACACCGATTGATAACACTTTATCAACCCAGCAATCTTGATCTACTTGCTGTGCCCTTAATAATTAGAGCTAGGTGCGGGGTCGATCATTTTCATATCTTGCCCCTAAGTTTTGGAACTCGCTGCCCCTCAACCTGAGATGCAAAAATAATTTCCTGCACTTTAGGAAGCAGTTAAACACCTATCTTTTACCATAATCTGTTTGCTTTCTCTCCTCACTGTTCTTTTTCGAGCACTGGGAAGCCCAGTCCTGGTAGCCATGCACTTTATAAGTATGGTGAATAGAATAGAGGACAGACCTGGTTGAAGGATCCCAGTTAATACATTTGCCTTAATTACAACAATAGACAACGGTAAATCTATCACTTCTACTGCACTTTGCATAACTCCTGCAAAAGAGGCACTTTCTTCAGCTGGTGGACCAAGTGGCAAGTCTAACTGAGTTTCTGGAGACGTGTCCAGTATTCTATAAATCCTGGTACAGCCCCTCATCAGTACAATGAGGTAGGAACAGGTTATCTTTATTCTCGTCACCATCAATGTCATGGGGAACTTGCATACCATGAACCATGTCAGAGTGGGATCCAAAATAGGCCTCAAGCCTCTGCAAGTACTGGTGATGAGGCAAAGGATTAGAGTCTGGCTAACAACTGACTGGTTGCAGTTTAAAAAAAATCTCATATGACATAGGCCTGGAGTGGTCCGACAACGGCTTAGGGTTGAAGACTGATGCTGGAGTAGGTCCTTTGCAGACCTGGCTCCACGTCAATTTGTTGAAGTTGCAGGACATCTGGGTGGCGTTGAAAGATGGCCATTATATCAGCCCCGAGGTGAGCGAGCCTGAGGCCCTCTAGGTTCACCCACTGTATACTCTCTTAAACCAGGACAAACTGGCTCTCCAAATGCATGCCTCCTTTCTGCCTAAGGTGGTAACTGCAGTTTACGACATTTCATGTCAGTCAGATGCTCACCCTTCCAAAATGTTTTGCTCCCCCTGTGCAGAAGAGAACAATCTCTAAATTAATTGTACTATGCATTAAAATCTGCTAGGCACTGGCAAAGAAGCAACATCCATAAGACTTGAGTGCTCACTACATCAGCCAAGGCTGCCACTACTGTGTTAGCATGTGGGGTGCCTGTCCTCAGCATCTGTCAGGTGGCTACGTGGGAGTTGCTCTACATGGTCACAAAGCCCTGCTCTCTGGACTGTTAGGGCTGTCAAGATGGGCATTTTGCCAGCTTGGTTCTTCAGGACATTCTGGTTTAAATCAGATTGCAGCCTCTCCTCCGGGGAGGTTATTGCTGGGGTATGTATTCTAAAATAAGGAATCTGCAGTTAGAAGGCTCTTCCAGAAGAGCACGTTACTTACCGTCTGTAACACCTTTTGTAGTAGAGATTCTAACTGCAGATTCCTTAACCAATCCTCCTTTCCTCCTACTCTGCGGAGTATTTTCATTCCTCTGGAGGGTTCCTCTTAGCTTCAGCACACTGGTCATAACCATTCTGATGTAGCTCTGCGTCTGTTTACGCAAAATGTGTCAAGAAAGAATCTGATGTCAGCGTGCTAAGGTGCCGCCTATATAGGCCCAGCACAAGTCACATCAGTCGTGGACAATATCGGCACAGAGCCATCACCGTCGCTTACTGGCACACAGAGGTACTTCTCAAAACTTCTGGATCCAGTCTGATGCCTAGGGAGTATTTTAATGTAAAGAAACTACGGTTGGATAGAGTTTCTACCAGAAAATAAGTACTGAAGGTAAGTAACTTGTTCATTTGGATGCCTCAGTCCCATCTGGGGCACCAACAAGACTGTTAGCCCTGGGGGTGGTGGTTGGAGGCCCATGGCCCGAGCAACGTCGCTGGCTCCCCATCCAACACCCATCCGGGGTGATAATAGGAGCAGACTTCACTAGTTTGCTCCTGCTTGGCTGGGATCAGCTTTTCTTTCTGCTCCCACCAGACAGGAGTAATCTAACATTTTTGTCCAAACCGGCTGGGAGCAGCTTTTCTTTCTGCTCTCACTGGATTGAGCAATATATAGTGTCCCGGAGGAGCCCTGAGGGATAGGGTTCTGGAGACCATTCTATGGCTCAGGGAGTGGGACTACACACCAAAAAAACAAAACAAAAAAAAAACATGCATTGAACCCCTGGGCCCTGGCCCACACCCAAGGGGTTTTAATTGACATGAGTGAGATAAAATGTCATCATAGAGCCACTAAAAAAAATTAACACATTTTTTGCCCTACTTTGCGGTCCTACCAACCCCCAGGTGTAAGGGTATCCTCACCTGGCCCTCCTATCTATTATTTTTTTTCCACATCTTTGTTGATGTGAGGCAGCCAATCAGATCTCATTTGGAGCTGTTGGAGCCATTGTGTATATATATATATATATATATATATATATATATATATATATATGGAAAATGTCACTTACCCAGTGTACATCTGTTCGTGGCATTAGTCGCTGCAGATTCACATGCTGTGCACATCCCGCCATCTGGTGTTGGGCTCGGAGTGTTACAAGTTGTTTTTCTTCGAAGAAGTCTTTTCGAGTCACGAGATCGAGGGACTCCTCCCATTTCGACTCCATTGCGCATGGGCGTCGACTCCAACTTAGATTGTTTTCCCCTGCAGAGGGTGAGGTAGGAGTTGTATATGCTAGTAATAGTGCCCATGCAATGGAGTGAAAACGTATGTACATAATGTAGTTTAAAGTAATATATATATTTACAAATATACAGATGTTCAAGATCAACTTCTAAACGGCTACAGGCTCCCGGGGAGGTGGGTGGGCGCATGTGAATCTGCAGCGACTAATGCCACGAACAGATGTACACTGGGTAAGTGACATTTTCCGTTCGGTGGCATGTGTAGCTGCAGATACACATGCTGTGCATAGACTAGTAAGCAGTTATCTCCCCAAAAGCGGTGGTTCAGCCTGTAGGAGTTGAAGTTGTCTGAAACAATGTTCGTAGTACTGCTTGGCCTACTGTGGCTTGCTGTGTTGTTAGCACGTCTACACAGTAGTGTTTGGTAAATGTATGAGGCGTAGACCATGTAGCTGCCTTACATATTTCTGTCATTGGAATATTTCCTAGAAAGGCCATGGTAGCACCTTTCTTTCTAGTTGAGTGTGCCTTTGGTGTAATAGGCAGTTCTCTTTTAGCTTTAAGATAACAGGTTTGAATGCACTTAACTATCCATCTAGCAATGCCTTGCTTGGAAATTGGATTTCCTGTATGAGGTTTTTGGAAAGCAATAAATAATTGTTTTGTTTTGCGAATTAGTTTTGTTCTGTCAATGTAGTACATTAACGCTCTTTTGATGTCCAATGTATGTAGTGCTCTTTCAGCTACAGAGTCTGGCTGTGGGAAGAACACTGGTAATTCTACTGTTTGATTTAAGTGGAACGGTGATATGACTTTTGGTAAAAATTTAGGATTTGTTCGTAGAACTACTTTATGCTTGTGTATCTAAATAAATGGTTCTTGTATGGTAAATGCTTGAATCTCACTTACTCTTCTTAAAGATGTGATGGCAATTAAAAATGCAACTTTCCATGTTAAGTATTGCATTTCACAAGAGTGCATGGGCTCAAAAGGTGGACCCATGAGTCGTGTTAAGACAATGTTGAGGTTCCATGAAGGAACTGGTGGTGTTCTTGGTGGTATAATTCTCTTTAGACCTTCCATAAATGCTTTTATGACTGGTATTCTAAATAGAGAAGTTGAGTGCGTAATTTGCAGGTAAGCTGAAATTGCTGTAAGATGTATTTTAATGGAAGAAAAAGCTAGCTTTGATTTTTGTAAATGTAGTAAGTATCCTACGATGTCTTTGGCAGATGCGTGTAAGGGTTGAATTTGATTATTGTGGCAGTAATAGACAAATCTTTTCCACTTATTTGCATAGCAATGTCTAGTGGTAGGTTTCCTAGCTTGTTTTATGACCTCCATACATTCCTGTGTAAGGTCTAAATGTCCGAACTCTAGGACTTCAGGAGCCAGATTGCTAGATTCAGCGATGCTGGGTTTGGGTGTCTGATCTGTTGTTTGTGTTGCGTTAACAGATCTGGTATGTTTGGTAGTTTGACATGAGGCACTACTGAGAGGTCTAGTAGTGTTGTGTACCAAGGTTGCCTTGCCCATGTCGGTGCTATTAGTATGAGTTTGAGTTTGTTTTGACTCAGCTTGTTTACTAGATATGGAAGGAGTGGGAGAGGGGGAAAAGCGTAAGCAAATATCCCTGACCAACTCATCCATAACGCATTACCCTGAGACTGATCTTGTGGGTACCTGGATGCGAAGTTTTGGCATTTTGCGTTTTCCTTTGTTGCAAATAGATCTATTTGCGGCGTTCCCCAACTCTGGAAGTAAGTATTCAGTATTTGGGGGTGAATCTCCCATTTGTGGATCTGTTGGTGATCCCGAGAAAGATTGTCCGCTAGCTGGTTCTGAATTCCTGGAATAAATTGTGCTATTAGGCGAATGTGGTTGTGAATCGCCCAATGCCATATTTTCTGTGCCAGGAGACACAACTGTGTTGAGTCTGTGCCTCCCTGTTTGTTTAGGTAATACATCGTTGTCATGTTGTCTGTTTTGACAAGAATGTGTTTGTAGCTTATTATGGGTTGAAATGCTTTCAGCGCTAGAAATACTGCCAATAGTTCTAAGTGATTTATGTGAAACTGTTTTTGGCGAGTGTCCCATTGTCCTTGGATGCTGTATTGATTGAGGTGTGCTCCCCACCCTATCATGGAGGCATCTGTTGTTATTACGTATTGTGGCACTGGGTTTGGAAAGGCGGCCCTTGGTTTAAATTTATACTGTTCCACCATTGAAGCGAGGTGTATGTTTGGCGGTCTACCAACACCAGATCTAGAATTTGACCTTGTGCCTGTGACCACTGTGATGCTAGGCACTGTTGTAAGGGCCGCATGTCCAACCTTGCGTTTGGGACAATGGCTATGCATGAGGACATCATGCCTAGGAGTTTCATCACCTTTTTGACTTGTATTTTTTGATTTGGATACATGGCCTGTATTACATTGTGAAATGCCTGAACCCTTTGTGGACTTGGAGTGGCAATCCCTTTTGCTGTGTTGATTGTCGCCCCTAAGTATTGCTGTATTTGACACGGCAGAAGGTGTGACTTTGTGTAGTTGATTGAGAAACCTAGTTTGTGTAGGGTTTCTATGACATACTTTGTGTGTTGTGAACACCTTTCTAGAGTGTTGGTTTTGATTAACCAATCGTCTAGGTATGGGAACACATGTATTTGCTGCCTTCTGATATGTGCAGCTACGACTGCTAGGCACTTTGTAAAAACTCTTGGCGCAGTTGTTATTCCGAATGGCAACACCTTGAATTGGTAATGTGTTCCTTGGAATACAAACCTTAAGTACTTTCTGTGTGAAGGATGTATCGGTATATGGAAATATGCATCCTTTAGGTCTAGTGTTGTCATGTAGTCTTGTTGTTTGAGTAGTGGGATTACGTCTTGTAATGTCACCATGTGAAAGTGATCTGATTTGATGTAGGTATTTAATGTTCGGAGATCTAATATAGGTCTCAGAGTCTTGTCTTTTTTGGGTATGAGAAAGTACAGAGAGTAAACTCCTGTTCCTTTCTGGTGTTCTGGTACTAATTCTATTGCTTCTTTTAGTAGTAATGCCTGAACTTCTAGTCCTAGAAGATCTATATGTTGTTTTGACATATTGTGTGTTTTCGGTGGCACGTTTGGAGGGAATTTGAGAAATTCTATGCAATAACCATGCTGGATAATTGCCAGTACCCAAGTGTCTGTTGTTATCTCCTCCCAATGTTTGTAAAATTGTCTTAGTCTCCCCCCCACAGGTGTTATATGTTGGGGATGTGTGACTTGGAAGTCACTGTTTGTTTTGAGGGGTTTTGGGGCTTTGGAACTTCCCTCTATTTTTTGGGAATTGTGCCCCTCTATATTGCCCCCGAAAACTTCCCCGCTGGTATTGGCTTTGATAAGTGGGCCTTGCTTGTGAGGTTGTGGCCTCTGTAGGTTGACCTCGAAACCCTCCCCTAAATGGTGTTTTGCGAAATGTGCCTCTGCTTTGTGGGGAGTAGAGTGCGCCCATAGCTTTTGCGGTATCAGTATCTTTTTTGAGTTTTTCAATAGCAGTGTCGACTTCCGGCCCAAACAACTGCTGTTCATTAAAGGGCATATTCAGCACGGCTTGTTGTATTTCCTGCTTGAATCCTGACGTACGCAACCATGCGTGTCTCCTTATTGTTATTGCAGTATTTACTGTCCTTGCAGCTGTATCTGCTGCGTCCATTGATGACCGTATCTGATTATTGGAGATACTTTGTCCTTCTTCTACCACTTGTTTTGCCCTTTTCTGGAACTCTTTGGGTAAGTGTTCTATGAAATGCTGCATTTCATCCCAATGAGCTCTATCGTATCTTGCCAAAAGTGCTTGTGAATTGGCAATACGCCATTGGTTTGCTGCTTGTGCTGCAACTCTTTTACCCGCAGCATCGAATTTGCGACTCTCCTTGTCTGGAGATGGTGCATCTCCCGAGGTATGAGAGTTTGCTCTCTTGCGAGCTGCCCCAACAACCACAGAATCTGGTGTTAATTGCTGCGTAATATAAACAGGGTCTGTTGGTGGTGGCTTATACTTTTTTTCCACCCTTGGAGTTATGGCTCTGCCTTTAACAGGCTCCTGAAATATTTGTTTTGAATGTTTTAGCATTCCTGGGAGCATAGGTAAGCTTTGGTATTGGCTATGAGTGGAGGAGAGTGTATTAAATAAAAAGTCATCCTCAATTGGTTCTGAATGCAAGGTGACGTTATGAAACGCAGCTGCCCTTGAGACCACCTGCGTGTAGGATGTACTGTCTTCAGGTGGCGACGGCCTTGTAGGGTAACAGTCTGGGGTGTTATCTGATACAGGAGCATCATAAAGGTCCCATGCATCAGGATCATCTTGACTCATTGCAGTATGAGTCGGAGATTGCATCAGTGGTGGAGTGGCTACCGGTGATGTGTGCATTGATGGTGGTGGAGATGGTGGTGGAGTTGTTTGTCTTGCCACCTTTGCCTGTGGCTGCTTGTCCTTTTCTTGAAAGGCAAGTCTTCTTTTCATCTTAATTGGGGGAAGAGTGCTTATCTTCCCTGTGTCTTTTTGAATGTGGAGCCTTCTTTGAGTGTAGTCTGGCTCAACAGATTGAAGTTCCTCTCCGAACTTATGTCCTTGCATCTGGGAGGACAATCCCTGTTCCTCTGTGTAGGAACCTGTTTTCGGTTCCGATGCTGGATGTTTCGGAATCGAAATCTTTTCGGTCGCCTTTTTGGGCTCCGAGGCAACCTTCTTTATTTTCGGCGTCGTGGTTTCTCGGTGGCGAACCATTTCGGTGCCGAATCTGTTCGGGGCCAGTGTCTCGGGCCCGAGATTGCTGTGTGGCGGTATCTCGACCGGAGTCGGATGACTTCGCCACATGCATGCCCTTTTTCGGTGCCGATGATCGGTCACCTATCTTTCGGGTTAAGCCATGGCCTGTTGGCGGTGGCGTCCCCTGGGCTTTTGTTGTCTTCTCGTGAGTTTTATGTTTCGATGTCTTACTCATGGTTTTCGGCGTTTCTTCGGGATCGAGCTCGTCCGAGTCCGATTCATGGATGGAGAAGCTTTCTTCTTTCTCCTCGAAACGCTCTTGTCCTGTCGGCGCCGACGCCATCTGCAGTCTTCTTGCTCTTCGGTCTCTTAATGTCTTCCTCGACCGAAACGCTCGACAGGCTTCACAGGTATCCTCCTTGTGCTCTGGAGACAGACACAAGTTACAGACCAGATGCTGATCTGTATATGGATACTTGTTACGGCATTTTGGGCAGAAGCGGAATGGGGTCCGTTCCATCAGCCTTGAAGAGACACGTGGCCGGGCCGACCAGGCCCCGACGGGGGGATCGAAAAAAAACCCAAAGGGCCACCGGAGCTCTTCAAAAGTCGGTGTCGATCTGTTATAACTAACCCGATACTGAACGCAAACAATACCGACGATTTTTCCGAGATTCTAACTAACTTTCTGACCCGAAACACGGAGCGAAAAGGAACACGTCCGAACCCGATGGCGGACAAAAAACAATCTAAGATGGAGTCGACGCCCATGCGCAATGGAGCCGAAATGGGAGGAGTCCCTCGATCTCGTGACTCGAAAAGACTTCTTCGAAGAAAAACAGCTTGTAACACTCCGAGCCCAACACCAGATGGCGGGATGTGCACAGCATGTGTATCTGCAGCTACACATGCACCGAACATATATATATACACACACATTTTGAAACCTAATTTCTCAAAAACTACTAAACTAATTTTACAAACTCACAAAAAGCACACTTTCTGGGTAATGTTCTAGCTTTCTGCCAAAGTTAGTGTAATTCTGTTCAATTTTTCTATGGTGAATGACAAGTGAAGCTTGATTTGTGGCCACACCTTTTCTTAGCCCATGCTTCTCAGTTGACCCCAAAACATTCCAGGAAGGAGCTGAGTTGGCTTAACCGTTTTTGTGAAAAGTTTGTGAAGATTTGTCATGTGGCACCAAAGTTATTAGCTAACGAAAAAATCCATTCCCTCTGGAAACCTGGTCCGAACTATAACACAGGGAGGGAGAGAGAGACAGAGAGAATTACCTAGTGGCGGTCACCACTAGGTAGTCATAGTTATTTCAGCTGTTTTTTTGTGTTGCTAATAATTTTTTGGCACCGTTTGATGAATCTCCACAACCACAAAAAGGGTGTTACTTTTCCACTAGTTTGTGCATGGAAAGTTTAGGGAGCAAGCAGAGGCCGAGAAAAAAGGAGGGACCCAAAACGCCAAATCCCCATGCATTTTCCCTAGACTTCTTTGAGATGGGCTACAGCAAAAAGTGCAGAACAGAATTACACCAAATTCGTCAGGAAGCTAGATCTTGGTCCACATATTGTGCTTTTTGTGATTTGGTGTAACTCTGTTTAGTAGTTTTTGAGAAATTAAGGTCATATCTGGATGGTTGGGTCACGGAGAGACTCTTGCAGAAGCAGAAATTTAAAAACAGAGCATTCTGATTCGTCCAGGGAGATTTATTTCCCCTGAACCATCTATCTCACAGGAGTTGGACACCCATGAGAGAAAGCGCTCTGATTGGCTGCCAGCAACTTGAGAAAGATGTTGCTGGCAACCATTGCAGGGCTCACAGACTTAGGCCCTCATTCTGACCCTGGCGGTCTTTGACCGCCAGGGCGGAGGACCGCGGGAGCACCGCCGACAAGCCGGCGGTGCTTCAATGGGGATTCCGACCGCGGCGGTAAAGCCGCGGTCGGACCGGCACCACTGGCGGGGTCCCGCCAGTGTACCGCGGCCCCATTGAATCCTCCGCGGCGGCGCAGCTTGCTGCACCGCCGCGGGGATTCTGACCCCCCCTACCGCCATCCAGATCCCGGCGGTCGGACCGCCGAGATCCGGATGGCGGTAGGGGTGGTCGCGGGGCCCCTGGGGGCCCCTGCAGTGCCCATGCCACTGGCATGGGCATTGCAGGGGCCCCCGTAAGAGGGCCCCTAAATGTATTTCACTGTCTGCTGCGCAGACAGTGAAATACGCGACGGGTGCAACTGCACCCGTCGCACAGCTTCCACTCCGCCGGCTCGATTCCGAGCCGGCTTCATCGTGGAAGCCTCTTTCCCGCTGGGCTGGCTGGCGGTCTGAAGGAGACCGCCCGCCAGCCCAGCGGGAAAGTCAGAATTACCGCCGCGGTCTTTCGACCGCGGAACGGTAACCTGACGGCGGGACTTTGGCGGGCGGCCTCCGCCGCCCGCCAAGGTCAGAATGAGGGCCTTAGTCTCTCGTCCTGAAGTTAGAAACTAACAAATTATGTAAAGGGGCAGGATAGGAATACAGCGATCCTCTAGCTCAAATGGGGGGATCCAGATGGACCACCCTACGACAGCCAAAAAGAAAAAAAAGGCAAAACATGCTGCAATCCCATGGGAAAAAAAACAAACAAAAAGGTGGCCAGGCCACATTTATTATATTTATGCCCCAGGGAGTCCATCTTGGGGCTGTACTCACTTAGAGGAGTGGGGGGCATGGCCCACCCCGGGGCCAAAATTAATTTACATCAAATTATTTGTTTATATGGTGAGCGGGGCTGCGAGGCCCCCACCTCCCTGGCCTCTCTCCCCCAAGCCTTTAAAGGCCATGGGGAGCCTGCCTCTGGGGCCGATTACTTTAAGGGAGAGAGGCCTTGCGGCCTACTTCACTGAGCCATTAATGGCTCCCCTCGCTGATCCTCCAGAGGCCAAAATTTGATTATATTAGATCCAGGGGCGCAGTGAAGGTCACAGACGGAGCTGGAATTATTATATATGGGGAGGGGGGCCGCACAGCCCCCCCATGCTTCTAAAGGTCCAGGCGAGCTCACACCCGGGGTGCAAATTTAACAAAATCGGGTGGGGGGTACAGCACCTGTCCCCGAGCCTCAAAAGGCCCTGGGGAGCCCACCCCCCAGGGCCAAAATTTAACAGGCAGTGCGCCCCCCCTCCCTGACCTCTGTGGAGCCCACCCCTAGGGACCAATTACTTTAAGGGAGAGATACTGCGCAGCCTCTCTTCCTGAGCCATTGATGGCCCCGGTGACCCCATCCCCCAGTGACAGGATCAGTAGCTATGTGGCAGGCAGACCACCCCTGAGACATAGCGGTTTCCCTGCCCACAGCAGTGGTTGGGAGCTTTAAAATTGTTCCTACCCACTTGGAGAGGACTTTTGTTCAGTGTTCCTGCTTGCAGGGAAACAGATTAAAATGTTGCTCCTGCCAGAGGGAGCAGCATTACTAGCTGCTTCCTGCAGTCAGGAGCAATGCTGGCTCTTGCTGCATCCAGAGAACTGGCTGTGCTGCGGGGGCACCCCAAAGAGAGTATGGTGGGTACCCTGGGTGGGCACATCAACGCTTGCCGGCATATAACCCAAACATCAGGGTGGCAGGACATTCACCTGTCGTTGAATAAGGATTCGACCAGTAAACTCGAACAAAAGCATCTAGAGCTAACTTCAGAATCAGCTTTTCCAATTTAGCACGATGGACATTCTTTTTAAGTGTGCTCATAAAGCATTCAACAACACCATTGGCTTGTGGCCAAACGGATGTGATTTTCTAACACTTCACATTGAGATTAGTAAGAATGTCCCGAAATTCTCGAATGTTGAAAGGCAGACCACTGTCAGACTTTAGTATTGAAGGAACACCCCATATTGCAAAAATGCCATCTAATCTCTCAATGACTCTTTCTTGAGTAATTGATGAGAGACCTTCTACTAGAAGAAAGCGGGAGTATTCATCGATAATCACCATCCGGTGATACCCGTTGTCAAGAGGACCAAAGAAATCAACAATTCTCTCCCATACATGTATCGGTATGTTAGGCATGTTCAAGGTATGTTGAGTGATTTTGAAAGCTAAACAATTGCACAATGACAGCCCTTCAACTATTCTTCAATTCTTGTCAAGATGAGGAAGCCAAACTCGGTCTCGGAGAACTTGTTTAGTGGCATCAATTCCACAATGTCCTTCATGGGCCACTTCAATTACTCGTTGTTGCAGACTCTCTGGTATGACAATTCTCGAACCTCATAAGACAATACATTCTTGAGTAACAGACAGCTTATCTTTTACATTTTTGAACTTTTGATATTCGCTGTCACACGTGAGAGGTCAAGTGTGCTATTTCCAGGATTGATGTGCATTAATGTCTTTTAGTATCAAAATGCCACTGCCTTTGCTCATTGCAGTATTATTTTGTTCCAAACAAATAGCGCCAAGGGTTTTGGACTTTACAATGAAGTCAATGTAGGCTTCAGAGGCGCTGAAAGAGGTACCATGACCCAGTACTGGCACTCATGAAAAGTAGTAAGCAGGGTTTTTATCTTTCCCAGGGTGGTTCACAATTGTGTAGTCATATTCCTGTATTAACAAACCCCAAGGTTCAATTTGAGGAGGCATTTTGGCTTTTAAATTGCCAAAGATGCTAAGCAATGCTTGATGATTGGTTACAAGAGTGTGAGGTTTTTCCATATAAGAATATGTGAAAATGTTCACAAGCCCACACCACTGTCAAACTTTATTTTTCAGGTTGTAAATAGACAAGTTCAGTTTGTGACAAACTTCTGCTTGCATATGCCTGTATAAAGCTGGCTAGCTATATGGTGCACTAAAAAGAACTACACTGTGCAGACAGTCCAGTGGATCCCCAATTGGTTTGCTGAGACTAAAGTAGACAGGAGTAATGCTCTATTTTGTGGTAGTGTGGGCGAGCAGTTAGGCTTATCAGAAGGCAGTGCTAAGCATTTGTTGTACTCTCAGCAGCAATAAATGAGACACACAGTCAAAGAATAAATCAGAGACCAATTTAGAAAAATAATACTTTTTTTATATATATACTTTAAACCCAAGAATTTCGTTATAAGGTAAGTACGTTTTCAAGCATAAATACTTTTTAGTTTGGAAAATCAACACAATTCAGAGTTTTTCAATGTTAACATACTGGAGGAAAACACAGTCTGCAAACTATTACTTATTGACGATTCCCGGGACCAATCTTGTAGACTTAAAGTAAATACTGGGCAAGGGTCAGGACCACTCCAACAGGTCACTCCAGGCAGTACAGAGGCGGCTGGCTGCAGAGGTGCAGTATGAGTCGGGTGCCTGATGTATTTCAATGCGGATTGGTCTCTGTGGATTTAGGCTGCTGGCTCTGGCTGGGGGGCCAGTTGGGGGCAACCAACAGGTACATCACAAATGTGGAGTGCTCGGGGGGGTAGGTGCACCTTTGGTCCTCTTCACCAGGGCCCAGGGGCGATGGATGCAGGGCTATCCTTTGTTGTTGGGTTTCCTTGTCCTGGAGCACTCGCGGTTGGGGGTGGAGTGGTGGTGAGGGGTGTGGTCCTGTGGTCTGAGGCTGCGGGTGTTGTCAGGAAGTCCAGGAGGGGTAAAACCACAGTGGACTCCAGCTCTGGGGAAATGGGGGACATCATTGACATGAGGGTGCACTTCAACTCAGGCCAGCGCCGACGGGTGCAGATGTCAGGTTCTCTCACTGTGGTAGCTGCAAGAGAGGGACATGCGTGTACAGGCTACAGGTGACTTTAAGGAGTCCAGGACAGGTGAAACCATGATGGATTCAGACTCTGAAAAGCTGGGGGACCCTTGTTGGCACCGGAACTCCTCTCCCATTCAGGTCGTTGACAGCGGGTGCAGTGGTGACTTCAGGTGTTGAGGCTTTGCGGTTCCAGAGGCTGGAGACTTTGTACTGCATTTACTGCAGGTGCACTAGAGAATCTTTTGTGGGGACAGGTCTGGTCTCCAGTTTGGTGTCCAAGAGCCTTGCAATTATGACACCAAGTCTTTTGGGAACCCAGTTTTTCCCTTTGTACCCATCCTTGGATTGTGAGGAGTCTCGGGCCCACCCTCTTGTGCAAGTTTGTGGGGGGTCTTTAGAAGATTCTTTGTTTTTATCTTTGTTAGGGCTACCCTCTTTCCCCACCAGTGGAGGTTTTGGTCACGCTTGTCTTGACCCAGTGTTCAGCCTTCTTCCTCGAGTCTTAAGGAGAAAGTGGACCTAGGTCTACTAGGTACTGATGTTAACTTTTCCTGCACACAATTACTCAACAGATACTCTTTCATCAATACATTGTAAAGCCCCTCATAATCATGCACATTGTTACCTTTTAACCAACCACCTAGTGCCTTTACTGAAAAGTCCACACAATCTACCCAGGACTGACTCTGGGTTTTTTGAGTCTCCCTGAATTTGATTCTATAGTCCTCAGGAGTAAGCTCAAAGCCTTCAATCAGGGTGTCCTTCATGAAGTCAAATAACCTAGCATCTGCCTCATTCAGTGCCAGGAGTCTATCCCCTGCACTTTCCTGAAAACATTTCCCCCAGGAGAAAGCCCCAGTGCTGTTTGTCAAGCTTTCTGGCAACACAAGCCCTCTCATAAGCTGTGAACATTTGATGATATTATCGCCATCTTCATAATAAGGGACAATCCCTTTGGAGATTTTGGGGTTAGAGTGACCTACTCTGTCCCTAGATATAAGGTTGCTGCTACCATTCATGGGTGCTAAATCTATTTCTGCTATTTCCCTTTCTATGGACAGTATCCTGTCCTCCAGGGCAATTCTTAGAGCTAATCTCTCTAAGAGACCTCTTCAGAGAGTTTTTCTCTGGAGCTTGAGGAACCTGATCCATCCTCACTCGAGGGAGGTTCTCTAGGCACCGTGGGTTATTTGTGGGGTGCAGGTTCCACTCTTTTAAGTGGTGGAGGGTGCAGATCCTCATCTTCACTTGAGCTGCCCTGCTCTGCAGAGTCAGTGGCTCAATCAGTAGGATGGGCCTGCTCATACTCTGCCAACAACTCCCGGGGCTTCACAGATGTAGGGTTTAAGCATGTTTTAATTTTGTTCCCTTTGTGAGAAAGCTAGAGGTAAGTGGCAAGGTCAGGCTCCTTATCCGCACTCTCTGTGGTACTCATTTTTGTTCTAAAGTTGTGACGTTTTTGAGATAGAGAAAAACATCTTAACAGATTTCACAGTCCTAACTGAAGTAAGTTTTTAAGATTTTTAAACTGTTAAGCTACAGGGGCCAAACCGGGGCCCTAACAGCTACTTTAAAGAATTTGGAAAAAAAATACCCACTTCAAAAATGCAATTTAACTACAGGCATTTTGTGGATTTACTCGTGTAGTCACTTATTGATCAAGTGGTATCAACAAATGCAAAGTAACAGACCCTACAGCTATTCCACAAAAGTAGGAAGCTGGCTCTTTATATGGTGCACTAAAAAGGAGTATGCCGTGCAGAGAGTCCAGTGGATCCCCAATTGGTTTGCCTCATGCTCTATTTTGTGGTAGTGTGGGCGAGCAGCCAGGCTTATAAGAGGGTATTGCTAAGCATTTGTTGTACTCAAAGAGGCAATAAATGAGACACAAACTCAAAGAATAAATCCAAGACCAATTTAGGAAAAAACACTTTTTATATATAATTTGAACCCAAGAAGTTTGTTATAAGGTAAGTACGTTTTCAAGCATAAATACTTTTTAGTTTAAAAAATCAACACTGCAATTTCAGAGTTGTTCAATGTTAACCTATGGGAGGAAAAACACAGTCAGCAAACAAGCACTTATTGACGACTCACAGGACCAATCTTGTAGACTTATGGTATGTACTGGGCAAGGGTTAGAATTACACCAACAGGTGCCCAATGTGTTTCAATAAGAATTGGTCTCCGTGGACTTAGGGTGCAGGCTACGGCACAAACATGGGGTGCTGTAGGACATAGATGCATGTTTGGTCCTCTTCACCAGGGTCCAGGGGCAACGGATGCAGAGGTGCCCATAGGTGTCAGGTTTCCTTGATCTGGAGCACTCATGGTTGGGGTGTCCTGTGGTCTGCGGCTGCAGGTGTCACCCGGGAGGGGTGAAACCACAGTGGACTCAAGCTCAGGGGAGTCGGGGACGTCGTTGACACCAGGGGTTCACTTCAACTCGGGATGGCAGCAACAAGTGTAGTGGTTGCTTTAGGTGGCGGGTTCTCTCACTGGCTGCAGGGGAGGGGGACTTTCAGAGGCTGCAGGTGACTTCAGGGAGTCCAGGAGGGGGAAACCACAGACTCAACTCTGGACAGCTGAGGGAACCTTGCTGGCACCGGAGCGCCTCTCCCACTTGGGTCGGTGGCGACGGGTGCAGTGGTGACTTCAGTTGTCTGGTCTTTGTGGTTCTGGAGGCTGTAGAGTCATTTCATTGGAGTTGGCTGGAGAGCAGATCAACTGCTCACGGAAGACTTGAGTTTTTTTTTTTTGAAGGCAGGCAGTCCTCCAAGGTTTCTGGAGGTTCAGCTGCAGGACAAGGCATCTTTAGGTGCAGAGTCCGTCGAGGAGTAAAGACAGGCCAACGGGGTATGTACAAGGTCAGCTGCTGCTTCCTCTCCTCTTCTGCGGATGCATCTCTTCTTTGTCCTTTTCTTCATGGGTCGTCAGCACCTGAGTTCTAGGGTTCAGGGATGGCACCTAAATACTCAATTTAGGAGCATTACATGGAGTGCCAGGTGGTAGACAATGGGCTGACCACCTTTAGGGTGACTATACCCTTTCTATGACCGCCTGTGCTGGGAAATGACATTACCCTAACCCTAGTGGCCTAATTCCTTCCAAACAAAAAGGAATTTAAAACGTGGGGGCCACCTTACCTCCTCCAGAGGTGGGATTGGCATGAAGTGGGCACACCCCCTAATCTGCTTAGTTTTCCCAATGTTTCTGCCGCAAAAGGTGGGGTCATGACAGGGGGGGTCGGTCGGTCATTTCCACCATCTGGAGAGACCCAGGTAGCATTACGAAGATGGATAGACCTTTGAAGCTTCCCACCCTGGCATGTTCATCTACCTGGGTGGGGTGGTAACACTCCAACCCAGTTCAGGCTTTTGTCTCTGGCCCTCAAGAGCGCTGGCTCTCAACTTTGGGGGGGGGGGGGAGCAACATGCCGAAGGTGGCTGAAATGGTCAGGACCAGCCAGTCAACAGACTAGTAGCTGGAAGGTTTTCAGGGGGCACTGCTAAGGTGCCCTCTGGGTGTAGTTATTAATAAACCCCTCACTGGAATCAGTGAGGGTTTATTATTCTGAGATGTTTGATACCAAACAACTATGGGCTGAGAGAAGCCATCATGTACCTGGGAAAATGGTAGTGGCCAGTGTCCAGCACATGTATTTAAAATGGCCTCCCTGTTCACTTACTATGTCTAAGAATCAACAGAGATGTACATGGGGCACATCTGCTTATGCATATATGCCCTCACGTATCCTGATGTACCCTGCCTTTGGGGTGACGTACACTTGGCACGTGCACTGGTAGGGGATCTGGCACCCAGGGGTGTGTGACAGATCCTGCTTCAATTTTACCTTCACCAACACACACAGTTTGCAATAGCAGCACTGTGTGGATTTGGTGAGGGGTTCCTGGGGGTGGCACACCTGGTGCTGCAGCCCTCAGGGACCTCCCTTAGTACCCTATCCATAGGTACCAGGGGTACCATTTTCTAGGGTCTTACAGAGGGTGCTAAAGAGTGTGCCAATTGGGGAGACAACTGTGCAGTTTTGGGAGAGAGCTCTGGCACTGGGGACCTGGTTGGCAGGGACCCAGTGCACTTTCAGTCAAAATCAAATTAGATACCAGACAAAAAGTTGGGGCTAACCATGCCAAAAAGTAAGCTTTATTACAATGCCACAATATGCCTTCGAGCATTTGGGTGTCCATTGTGTTGGGCAAGGATCATGCCCAACCCGACCGGGCTTGCGTTAGCAACAACTTCTTAATGCAGCTTCAGATCAAAGTAGGCCATTTCAGTGGCGTTCTCAATTACATGTATGATTTTCCTAAAACATTGTTTACATTCAGGTGACCAATGAAATGTAGCAATCAGTCTCTTAAGGGAGCACATACTGTGACAAAGTCACTTATGTATATGAAACAATAACTGGCCATGCTGAGTAATGACCGTAACAAGGTAAGATCTTGTGGAGGACTGGTGTCTTACAAGGCTTGTACTTAAGCTGGATCTGGCATCATACTCTCAACAAAAGATATGGCCAAAGAAGATGAGCTTTGTGAAACTCACATTTCTCTGCATTCAAGGTTGGTCCTGCATCAGCAAGTAGTCGAAAAACTTCTGTAAGAGCTTTATCATGTTTTTTTCACGTGACCCCCAAAACTAGTATGTCACCATTGTAATTGAAAGCATTTGTGACAGGCTATATTATACGTCGGGCGACATCTTGAAAAAGTTCTGCCGCTGATGACAGACTGAAACCTAATCTTTTATATCTGAACAAACCAATGTGAGTAGAAAAGTTAGTAATGTACCTGCAATCTTCTTAAAGTTACAATTGATGATACCCTTTGTTCAGATCAAAGGGACCATTTAACTGTGCGATCATGTCAGTAATGAGCAGACTGGGATGTCGTTCTCTTTCAATTGACTTGTTAGCTTGACACATATCAATACAGATGTGCACAGTTTCGTCACTGTCCTTTTTGGGTACCCATGGAGTTGGACCAGTAGAGCGCTCAATGATATCATGCTTCAGCAATGTCTCAAGGTCTTTCTCAACAGCTTTTTTTAAATGAAATGAAATTGGTCTATGTCTTCGAGCAACAGGACAAACGTCCTCATTGATATGGATTTTCACTTTTATGTCTTAAACTTTCCTAATTCATAAAACAATGAAGGGAACTGACCTACTATTTCATGATTAGGATTCATGTAGTAGTTCACATATATCAGTCCCAGCAGCAGTATTGAAACAGAGTGAACAGGCACTTGGCTGACATTTCGGGATGCACTGTTCCTATGGGGAGCAGGGTCAAGACTGTTTTGCATATGTCTGGGTCCATACAGGGGCGGTGCGGTGAGCAAAAAAAAAAAAAAGACAAAGGATTTAACCCAGATTGGTGACTGGGGGTAAATGTTTGACTATGTTCAGCATTCCATCCATCATCTTTTGGGTTCATATAGTTGCCCTAAGTGGGAAGCTTACGCCCAGATGTGGGTCCCGTGCTCTCTGTGCCACTGGATTCAAGCTAACCTGGCTGATGAGGGGTGATACCCCGAAACAAGTCCTAGGATGCTTGTTTCTGGTGGAGGACTTTGCCTGGCAGTTCGGGTAGGACTGTTCCCATGAGGTGCAGGGGTCAAGACTGAAGTGGGTATGGCTGGTTCGAAACTGGGGTGGAGCGGTGAGCAAAAACACAATGGATTTAACCCAGATATGTGAATGTGGGTGAATGTTTGACAATGTTCAGCATTCTGTCCATCATCTTTTTGTGTTGCTATATGTGCCTGAGAGAACCATCGACTGGGCCCAAGTGCCCAGCGCTACAGATCTGCAAGGTTGCGTACTGTCAGTGTCCAGCATGCCTCGTCCATTTTTTTCTCTGCCACCACAAATCTGCCCTAATCATCGTACCGTGTTCCAGTGACTTGTAGCAGGAATGGGTTGGACAGCAGAATGGCCATGCCTCTAGATGAAGTGGTTTATCCAGAATGGTAAACCCTGATGAAGCCTCCATGGATAGGACAGGACAATGATAGCCAAAACAAGTGCATTTCTTGCAGCAGAAGTACAGATGGGGGGTGCTTTTTAATATATTGAAATACTGCTCCACGGTTAATCTTATTATTGAGCTTGTTCACGTTCCAGGAACGATTTCAAATATTTTGCATGTGTCTATCATAGGGGTTCAATGCTTGTATTATTAGCCAGCTGACTGCTGTTGCGCAAATTTTGGAACTAAACTAAAACTAAAATTCCCAACTCCCCCCCCCATGCACACTTCTAAAAGTGAAGCATCTGCTGCCCATCCTCAACCAGTGCATTATGCGTTACAAGGTAGGTAGCCTTGATAGAGTTCTGAGCGCTGCAACATGACTCGTGATGTCAGTGTAAAGCTGACTCTGCTGTGTTATAGAAACCCAGTTTCAGGTAACATGCTCAAGAGCCATACCAATAGGGAGTCCACCCAGTCCCATCCCAGACTGACACCTTTCATTGGTTATCTAACAAAAAAGGATATTGATAAGTCATTTGACTTCCAGATCTGGAAGTGGCTGAGAGGATTCTCTGGGACCTGAGTAATCAGCATCCAGTCCTTCACTAGCACTCCTGGTGCTGTGCCACCCATCAGATCAGTCTCTGTCCGTCACCTTCTGGTGTCATAGCTGGAGATTCATGGTGTTCCTTGATCTGCCCCCATGACTGTTGATCTCTCTGCACCATGGGAGGCATGGTCCTCTGCCCATCTCCGTGCCCAGGTCCCCAGATGTCAAGCCAATCTCATGCTGCACAGAATATAGATTTAAATAGTGCACCACATTCAATACATTTAAAAAGTCCAAATAATCAGTATCATTTCATTTGTCTCTTCTCTTTAGTCTTCTTTTCTTTTAAGATTAGAGCACATTCATAACAGCATCAGCCAACGCGTTTCGTTCTCAAACAGGACTTTTTCAGGGAGTACAAGAGGCACAGCTCGCTGCCAGCCTTTAGAGCACTCATGGGCATGAAGACCAGCTGGAACACCGTAGGAAAAGGCCCAAGGTCTAACGTAGAAGTGACTGCGCGCTAGAAAGCAGTGTACGTTTACCTTTGAACTCTAATCTTATGCTGCCTATGGCAATTCAAAGTAGCAAGACTTTACATCATATATGACTTTTCATTTCAGTCTCCGTGGCCATCTCTACCATTTTCTTTACATTCTGGCAGAAAAGTCCAACCTCCAGACTTACTCCTCCTTTGAGGGTCTCCACTGTTGTGTGCATGTTGCAAATAGCCTGGAAGATTCGCTCCTAAGTGATCGGTGGGTCTGGACCATCTCTGGGGGTGTCAGCCCCATCTGGTTTCTTGGGTGTCACCTTGGCATACTTATCAATTATATTGGGAGGCACTGCTGCTTGTGGTTTCTCCATGGAAGTACAGTTTGGGTCCACCCCCACCTAGTGGAGTGAATTAGCATCTTTTGTCAGGGACCAGGATCTTCCATCCCCCTTCCAGCAGTAAAGGCTGTCCCTAGTCAAGCGTCTCAAGGGGGGAAGGAGGTGAAGGATTCCCAGTTATCTCTATCTTGGTTGGCCCAGAGTTTATTTTAGTGGTTCACTCCTCCCTCTGCAGGGGTGGTACGAGTGGGATTCTGTGGTTTTTGGCTGGTCTTCCATTGCCCTTATGGACACACTTCCCCTTCTCACCACTCAGATGCCAGTCGAGACAGTCGCTCAATAAAAGTCAGGGGGTGGCTGCCACCAGCCCTCCGTGAGCTCCCTGGGGCCGCAGCCCTCATCTGTCACTACTGGAGCCAGGCTCCCAGACTGGCAGGACCCTGTCTTCCACTGCAGGCCCCTAGTTCCTCAGGGCTGGTGCCATCCCGGCTGCAGTCTCTCCCCACCTCAGCAGGCGACTGGAAGGCTCAGGTGCTCAGCTCCAGTAAGGAGTGGTTTTACCATCAGGTCCATCATTGCTCCAGTCTGTTGGCCGTAGGGTCAGTGCGGAAGAGTTCTGATCTGGCATAGGGACCAATGTCTTTTCGGCAACCATGGACCGCCACCGGTGTAAGGGGGGCAGGTTCTGCACTATTACAAGGCTCTGGGTCAGTTATAATGGTACGATCTGGGTTTACTCAGATCATCGACTTCAATAGGAGTCCGCCATAGTGCGCGGATGGTGTCTGGATCCTTCCTTATTTTCTTGTCCACCTGAGTGACAAACAGATGCTGGCCGTCAAAGGTTGAATTTAATGGCTGCTGTTGCACTTAGGGCCTAAGCACTGACACCCTAAGGAAAGCGTGACAGCGAAGGAAGACACTTGTGTTTATGCCCTTTGCTGCACACCTGATATTACCACTGCAAAATCTTTTCCCTTCAATGACCAAGTCTTGTCCCCTCTTTTAGTGTGCCTCTGGATGCTTCACCAGCTCCTTCATCACCTCCCAGTGGCATCAATAATATCTGGAGAGGAGGTCTATCCCACTTGTCTGATGTGTCGATTGTCTTGGACTCCTTGTCAGTGGGCAGGGAGCTGGTGGTTTGGGAATAATCTTGCCTGTGTCCAAGAGGGTGAAGTATGTTTTTTTAAATCTATTTTCATTCAGTACATGCAAAAGACTCTCAAAGAATGTCTGAGCTCTGCATCGAGGGCTGTTTCGGAGTTGTCCTTGGTGCCAATTGCGGGGTGGTCTTCAGTATCAGCCATCAAAGGACTGAATTCGATACCAACTTGTTGGAAAATGGGTTATTGGTAAGGGCAGGTTGGTACCTACACTTAGCAATAGGCCACTAACCTCCACTAAGGTCCAGTTAGGTCTCAGTAAATTAAACCCAGCTCAACCCTTAGTAGCTTGGCAACGAGCGTCAAGGCTTAACTTAGGAGACAGAGTGTAAAGCATTCAAATATCACAGAACAGTAATTAAATAAAACACATGAAACAGTTTAAAAATCCAAAACCAATTTATCAAAATAGATTATATTTTAATCTTTAAAATGACACCAAAACGAATAAAATCAGATAAGGGGAACCGGAGATATTAATTTTTAAAGATTTTTTTTTTTTTTAGTGCCTAGAAACAAAAAGCGCCAATCGGGTCATCTGGTTGCACCTCGACCGGGGCAAAGTCAAAGTTTCAGGCCGACCGCGATGGAGCCCTGCTCGGCTACAGGCCGCGGGAGGCCTCGGTTAAAATGTTACCTTCACACTTAGTCTTTTTTTCGAAGATTTTCTTCAGCGGGACGAACCTGCCAGTCCAATAAGACCTCCTGGAGCCCTTCTCCGGATACGCGATGCTGGAATCCTCGGTGGAGATTTTTACCTTCTGACTAAGTCGTTTTTTCGAGGTGAAAATCCTTCGACCGCGGTAAACCTGGATCT
Source organism: Pleurodeles waltl (assembly GCF_031143425.1). NCBI lineage: Eukaryota > Metazoa > Chordata > Amphibia > Caudata > Salamandridae > Pleurodeles > Pleurodeles waltl. Next base: position 746,652,131 of record NC_090440.1, on the reverse strand, counting down.
TGATCCGACGTCCATGGAGCCCTTCTCGGATACGCTGGCTGGGAGGTCCCGGTCAACTTTTTACCTTCGGACTTAGTCTCTTTTTCTGAGATTTTCTTTACCGGGACGAACCAGAAAATCAGGCCGGGTCGCGGTTGAGGCAAGCCGGCTAGAGTTGCCGCGGAGGGTCGGTCCCTCTATGGAGCTTTTTTTTACAAAAGTTGTCCAAACTTCTGGGGCTTCTCCCAGATGTCCTTTTAAGGTTCTTTTGGGGTCCACAGCTCACCCCAAGGGTCCAGAAGTTCTGAGATGGTCCTTGGGGGTGCGGACTACAACTCCCAGAATGCACCTGGCGCAAACTCCTTTTTGGCCACTGGACAGTGGTCAGCTGGTCGCTTTCTTCAGGAGTGGGTGCAGGGGACTCTGGATAGCAATTTTTCACCTGTAGCAAACAGGGAGTCCCTCCTTGAACCAGTTGAAGCCAGGCAAAGCCCTTCTTGTGGTGAAGCCGAAGTGTGCAGCTGGTGCAGTCCTTCTGAGTGCAGGTTCCAGGTGCAGGCCAGGGGTCCAGCAGGGCAGTCCTTCTTCTTCTGTTGTTCTTCCTTGATGGATGTGGTAGGGAACTGAGATGTGGGTGCAGGTCTGCCAGTTTTATCCTTGCTCCTGGGTGAAAACCAGGGGGGTCCTGGTTCTCCAATCAGGTGCAGGGTCCTTCCCCCTGCGATGACCACTTCCTGGGAAGTGTGGCAAAAATCAATCCCAGGAGGCAACATTCTCCAAAAATCCATCATGGCTGAATCTGATTTTTGGAGGTTACATCTGGCTGAGCCCACCCACTGGTGTGGCTAAAAATCATAAACACACCCCTCTCCTAATCTAATCAAGGGGGCACCTAGTTGTCTGGGGTTGCAGGATGTGGGGGTGTTGCTGGTTGCTCCAAATGTCCTTCTCTGCCTTTGAAGACCAGTTTGGCAGCCCTCCCCCTTCCTGCCTCACCATCTGCTGAGGGGAGATTCCCTCCCACAGGCACATTCCTGTGTGTGAAGCCAGGCCACTTCACACCTCATCAAGGCAGCTTGGCCAAGCTGCTCGAGGTTGGCCAATCAGAGCACAGCAGCAAAAACAATGCAGGGCTGAAATTGGCAACTTTTCAGGTAAAGTTTAAAACTCTTTACCTGAACAAGTTATATTAAATCCAACAACTGGAAGTTGTGGGATTTATTACAACAATTAATTTGATACCAAACTCTTGGTATGCATCATTTAAGGAGACTTTAAAAATTAAAATAAAGTCTCCCCATTCTAGCCTATGAAGGCCATTTACTACAATGAGGGGAAAACGAATTTGGCTGTTTTTACCTCACCAGGGCTTATAAAACTATTTTAATAAAGTCCCTGCTTATAGTTACACGGCACCCAGCCCTAGGGGCACATAGGGCACACCTTAGGGGTGACATATGTAAAAATAAGGTAGTTTAAGACTTTGGAACTACTTTTAATTCCAAAGTCGAATTTGCATATAACTTTAATTTAAAAGCAGCCAGCAAGGCAGGCCTGCCTTTAAAATGACACTGGGCACCCCAGCAGTGCACCTATGGGTGCACTACCTACGCTGTGGTCCCTAAACCTACATGCCCTACCATATACTAGGGACTTATAGGTAGGTTAACTTAGCCAATTATAATTAGCCTAAGTTGCATATCCATTTTACACAGAGCACAGGCCCTGGGACTGGTTAGCAGTACCCAGGGCACCATCAGAGTCAGGAAAACACCAGCAAAAAGTGGAAAATGGGGCAAAAAGTTAGGGGGCCTCTGCAATAATCCCTGTTTTCTCACACAACTGCGCCTTTTCCATGTCTCAGTGCCAAGAGGACAGTTGACAGTGGTGAGCTTTAGCGCCCTTAGGTGGGGCCTTCATTGGTATCAATGCAACCTCTCCAATCTGAGACGTAGCAGCTGGAGATGCTTTATCCGACTTTATGCCGTTTTAAGCTCAGCTCTGGGCTTGATGCCTAACTCCTGTGGGAGCGCTGCTCTGCCTCAGTGACTGGGCATTTTGGGGCTTGAGACTGACATTGAGGCAAATCTTGCACGTTCGGCAAAAATATTGTATTCGGTCGTCAGCCTAGAGCATGCTGGACTTATCAGTGCAGCCAGCCTTGTGAACTCTACTGTTAAAAAAAGGTGTGTACCATATCTGAAAAAGGAAATGTATTTTTATTTTCTGCTTTGCTAGATCTAAATTAGCACTTAGAAGTAGCAAAAACAGGGTAGGATTGCTATAGATTAATAAGAACAATCATATTGGAGTGGTATGTAATATCAATGTACCTGGTAACTATTGCTGCTGTCATATTTGTCTTCATCAGGGCGCCAGGCTGTGATGTTTTGGTAGCATGAGTGCCATACGTTTCCAACCAGCGCCAAGCACTATTAGAGCAATCAAAGAAGTGCATGCATTGTTCCATTGGCGACCACACAGAGACGTGTCAGAAAAAGAAGTAAATACTTCAAGTCGATTTCACAGAGGTGACGGTACACAGGCCAGAAAGGAACTTCGTTGCCTCTAGACGGCAATGGTGTAGTCAGGAAAAAAACATAATATGCGCATTATCCACTTTAGTCTCAGCAAGTTTTCTGGCCTCACACAGAACTGAATCTCTGTCACGAAAATGCAACAGCCTGAGTACCATTGGTCAAGGGCTGGATCCGGGTCGGAGTTTCCTTGCAGGAACACAGTGCGCTCCCTCAATGGAGAAATATTGGGAGAATGTATGTAGGGGAAGCAGCCACTGTTTCACCTACGGCATCGCATCTCGACCCTCCACCTCCTCCAGAAGGCCCACAATACAAATGTTGTTCCTCCTAGATCTCCCCTCCGTATGTTCAGCGCTCGAGCATACTGACATGTTCCAGTAGTGCCTGTATGGAGGTGTCCATGCATTGTGATTTCAGCTATAGGTCTGCAAGGGACTTTTCCACCAAGACAAACCTGTCAACGAGCTTACGGTTATCTGCATGCAGGAGCGTAAGATCAGTAGCTACACTGTCAATCTTGGTTTCTAAGGATGTCCGAGTCACCAGTACAGTGTCTATTTTGTCTTCCAATAACTTGGAGCAGGCAGGAGGTTGCGACTGTGAAACATCCTTAGTAGGCACGGCAGGGGCCGACAATGGATGCAATGGTGTTCCCTGAGCGGTAGTGCGTTAGCGCCTCATTATTGGTAGGTGTGTCTAGAAATCACCCAATCCAGTCACAAGCGCTAGTATGCAAGCAGTCAGAAAGTATTAGGCACAACAGCGTAGGTGATGTCTATAAAAAGAGAGGCCAGCCTCAGCTCAGAAACATCATTGAAAGTCCAAGTCAAGCATTTATGCAAAGTAGCATCGTCAGAGTCATTTGGGGGTGGGGGGAGAATGAAATAGAGCAGCATTGCGTTAATGCGGTTCAGTAGGTTTTGACATGTTACCAGGAGTGTCTAGGGTACACTGCTTGTGGTTATGGCCCAAAAGGAAGGAGTCAGGCCCGGTGTCAGAGCGGGTTGCATGCCTGAGGCCCCAAGAGAAATTAGTGTGTTAATGTAGGGGAATAAGGAGATGGGTTCTGCCGCGGAAAGAAGTCAGACAGGGCTCAAAGGGCCGACATGGCGCTCCCGTGCCTAGAAGGCACACCAAAATCTGGAAGGATCAAGCTGGCAGTCGGGTTCAATGGGACTCTTGAGCAGTTAGGGCTAGCAATTCAACTAGTCAGTAAAGCAGGCCCGTAAGCAGGGAAGGCCAAGGTAGGCTGGCATTGTTTAACTTGCCCGGATGATTGCATGTGGTTTTACAAAGATTATCGGTGGATGCAGAGACTAGGCCCCAGTGCCACAAATTCTCATGCCGAGGCAAGTAGAGGTGGCCAGACATGAAGAAGGCCCAAGAGCAGTGTGCCCAACAACCAGGGCACAGAAGAAATTGTGTCTTCAGTCAGCGGCAAGGGCCTAGGTCTGATACGACCCTCGGGCTCCCTCTTGCAGGCACAGTCCTGGCCAGTGCAGGACAGTGGTGGCACTTAGACCCTCACCACCAATGGGAATCGGAGGAAAGCCCCAGGGGTGATAATTAGAGCCAGGCGCGTGATGCGACCTGTAATTTCCCACTACCTGTGACTTAGCCTGGCTCCTGGGTTCGCAGCAGTCACAGCAACAAGGGGGGAGGGGAACTCAGAAGGGCAGTGTCACCACAGCACCCTGGCTCACCTGACATGGGCGTACAAAATAGTCGGCAGCCGGGCCACCCGCGTAATTCTCCAACGCAGTCCTCCGGCCAACCAGAGGGGGAAACTCTGGTGCTGAATATGAGCCGATCAGCTCTCTTCACCAGGATTGGTCACCGCAGCAGCCTGCAAATCACATGCCTCTACTGCAGCATCATCAGGGAGACATGCCCCCGAGCAGCCCTGAGATGATAGTTGCTGTCAATTTCCCACCATGCGGGTGTAGACCTCAGCCGGGCTCCAGCTGCAACACCAGTCTTAGGGGGATAATTATCCCAGTACCAACGCATCCACTGGTAGGGGACAGCAATGGGAGTATTTTGGGACAGGTTAAGGCAGTGGATGGTCAGCTTTGGTCATGATTTTTAGTGGATAACGGGGTAAGTGCACAGAGCTTCTTTAGATAGCATCTGCCATTTTGGCCCCTGCTAGCCACACCACCACATTAGGAATCTTAATAAGTAGCGCCACCTTCATTGTGGGAGGATAGCATCCCTGCTGGTAGGCCCCCTCCACCACTGTCACAACCTCCTAACTTTTTCCACAAAGAGCGCAGGAGGTGATTTATAAAATTCACGCGGACATTCATCCATACAAGGGGTTTTCTCGCTTTCCATCCAATCTAGGGCTGCACACACCTTTTCACTTGGTATAGGTTGGTCCAGTTCATCTCACAAGTTCATCTGCAATCAGGAAAGTTGCACTGACATTAAGTAAGCAGTCAGTCTGTGTCTGTTAGGCACTCCCCTCTGTGTGTACACCCTTTGTAGATGTGATTTGAATGCCACACTGATGGGGTCCGGAGTTTGACGTGCTGGGCCCACATCATCAGTAACAGATGCAATGCATGTTCTGTTGAGTTCCCAGGTAGGGACCCAAGTCAGTAGTGTTTCAGATTTAATCTCCTCTCTATGTAGCTTCTAGTGAAATGTCTAGTGGATGTGTTCATCTAGTTTGTCTCGTTTAGGTGATGCTTTATGTCAAACAGAGTCTTGATACCTTAACCCACCCAATCCCTTAAGTGGGGCATTTGTGATTCTACCTCAGTTAGGCTTTGTTCCCTAATCTTATTCTCCCTTCGGAGTTGTTCAGCTACACCTACTATTCTGTAGATGGCAGCACCGCAAAACACCTCTGTCACTGCTTCCTATTTGAAATCCTAATTTGCAGTGGAGCCCCAGTTATCCTCAAAATACTTAGTTGTGACCTGATTAAGATGGGTAGAAAACTCAGGCCCTCATTCTGACCACCACATTACGCCCGTGGAGGCGGACCGCCAACACCACCAGGTTGCCGCCAGCAGACAGTCTGGCGGTCTCAATTCGGCGCCCTTGGGATTACAAGACCCTTTCTGCCAGCCTTTGCATGAGGGTAACCCCCCATGCAAAGACTGGAGGAAAGGGGGTGCCGGGGGCCCCATAGACAGTGCGACGGCTGCTGCTGGACCCGCCGCATCCCCCACATTGCTGCCGGCTTGATTACGAGCCGGCGGCAATGTTAAAGCCCTGTTCACAGCAGGGCCGGCGGGTGAAAACACTCTGGCCGGCAGGTGGAAACGTTGTTTCCGCTTGCCGGCCCTGTGGTGAACTTTTAATAGGGCAGACAGTGTTCAGACTGCAATGGCGGTCTACCGACAGTTTGATTTCCGCCAAACTCCGAATGAGGGTCTCAATGTCTGTGAGGGTTGGGTTCCCAACCTTCAAACAGGGATATACAAATGTACAAACGCAAGAGCCTCATTAAGACAGGGGAGTGATCTGAGAGGATTCTGCCCATATAGGCCACCTCAAGGCAGTTAACACAGATCTCATGGCTAAGGAAGAAGTCATCATATCTACTGTAGGAGTCCTGTGGCGGTTAATAGTATGAATATACTCTATCTTGCGTGTGTCTGAGTTCCCAGAGATTGACCAGGTGCATTTGATAAACAACATTTATTAGTTTGGTGGTTATCTTCGTGTGAGATTTGTCTCTCAACAGATGTCTGTCCATCATATGGGACATAACACAGTTAATGTTACCTGTCCACATGATAGGGGAGCCCAGATGAGGTAATGTGAATTCCTAGATCCTCTTGATGAATGCAATGTTATCCATAACTGTGCCATGGACATTGAGACAGGGAGGTACACCTTTTGCTGGCGACCATAAGATAGTGGTCCTCAGGGTCCCAAGTCACAACGTTAACCGTAAAAGGCACCCCTCTATTCACCCAGATCAATGCCCAATCCCTAAGAATAGTAAACTACAGAATGTAGTGGTCTCCTACACTTTGTGGCTAATTTAGCATGCTCCTGTGAAGTAAGGCGCGTTTCCTGCAAAAACAATATGCCAGCGTGTTGCTGCTTAATGTAAGAGAAGATTCTATGGGCCTGATTTAGTTTGGCAGATGGGGTTACTCTGCCACAAACGTGTCAGATATCCAGTCTCCCAAATTATGATCCCATTATATCCTATGGTAATTGTAATACGGCGGACAGGATACCTGTCACGCTTGTGACGGAGTAACCCGTCCGTCAAACTCTAAATCATGCCCAATGTCTTTTAATAAGGTTCTTTAAACCACAGACATTCCATTTAAGTAGTTTAATGTCATGCATCATAGTTGTACAGTTTCACAGGTTGGGTCTCCAACACACCCTTGCAACCACTTGGGATCAAAAAAGCCAGGGTCAATAGCTGTGTCACTGCATGTAGTGTGAGCATCATACCATGCCTCTCCTGCCATAGTTCTTGTCAATGAAAACCTGACACCCTTCCCACCTCCTTCTGGACTTTTAAAAAGGGATTATTAATGTGAGGGTGAAAAATCTCCTGAAATGCAGTAAAGTAACATTACTTCATAGAGTGCTATGTAGCTCGATGAGGTCATCAAAGTCTTGGTCCAGAGCACCTCCTCCCACCAAAACAAAACCCCACAACAAACGTAACCAAATAACAGAACATCATTTCAACTACACAGGACAAAACCACTTCAGACCATCTATATTGCCAGTCTTATAGGTCTTAGTCCCTCGTGGACTATTGGTCAATTAGTGTGCCATCAATAGCAAGGTCTTTGTGCCACCGTCCTGTGTCCACGTTCTACTGAGAAGTAGTTGAACAGACCCTTAGGCTTTAACACAGCTAGGATCCAGTGTTCAAGAAAGAGTACCATAGATGGGCCTTACCTTCTCCGGAAAGCCCAAAAAATAGGACATTAAAGCACCTGGACCAGCCACCTGCATCCTCTGCCCTCTCATGAAGAGCTATACTCATCTCTTGAAGCAAGATCACAGTTATTTTTCCAAAATATGTTTACTTGGTTTTCTATGCATATACAACATTGCAGGATGCAAACACGCATCCCAAACAGTAATAAACCACAGAGGGAGTTGTACAGGTTAACAGCTCAATTCGCAGTCATATTAATGCAATTTGCCGACAACACAATAGGTACAGTATGGGATATTGTTGCAGTCACATGTGGCCTGGGACAGTCAAGGCCGGTTCTCATCCCCAACAAGGTCAAGCCCATTGTAAGTCCTCCAAGAACGCCAGACTTTATGGAATTTTTGGGGACACCCTCTGCCTTTGTATGCAACTTTCTCCAGAGCCATAAACATATCCTTCCCCTTTCTCCATTCTCGTAGTGTGGGGACCTCTGGCAACCCCCAGTACCTGGCCACATTCCTCTACGCCACCACCAATCTTAAGTTACTAAAGAGAAGATTGGCCAGTGGGACATATATATTCTTTGGTATGCCCAGGGAGAATGTATTTCGGCTCAAGTGGGATATCAACCCCCAGCGTGCTGCATAATTCACACACTATATTGTCACAGTATGACTAGATCAGCGGGAAAGCCCACGGCGGATGCAGGAAAGTTCTCTTCACCCACTGCATCTCATAAAGTCTGGGGACAACATTCTTCCCACGGCTTGCAGCTGCATTTTATCAAAATAAACCCTTTGCAGAATCTTAAGGTGTATTAGCTGAAGCCTAGGTTTAATAGCTACCTACCTGGGTGCATCGAGGCAGTCTCCCAATCACTGTCATCTATTTCAACTGTATCTTGTACCTAGTGCTCTCTGAGCTTAATCAAATTATCCGGCATGTTGCTGTTCAGTGTTTTGTAAGTGAGGAAAATGTCCTCCCACCAAGCTAAGCTGGTCACTGTTGCAAGCATCTCCTGCATATTTGTCTGGATTGTGGACACTGTGTCCTCCATGGTCTTTGTCAAAAGCAAGAACTTTCAAAGGTCTGTTCTCACTAAGGTAAATTCAGTGTGCCATAGTGTCTATTTTATGCTCCAAGGCCTGAGTCCTTGATCGTCCGCATCCTATTTGAGGTCATCAGTCTACACCTCTACTGCAACAGACAGAGGGGGCTATGAACGTCCGGACGCCACTGTGGTGCACTGCTCTAGATTGTTTTTTTAGAAATTGGGTTTCTGGCTGATTGGGGTGTGAGCCCTGGTCAAGCACCAACCACAATCCTTGTCAGGCTAGGTCAGAGACAAACTCCAAATAAACCTGCGCTCAACATCCTGGAAGCTTGGCACAGAGCAGTCAGACTTAACTTAGAAGCAATGTGTAAAGTATCTGTGCAACACTTCAAGCAGTAAAACAGTGAAAACACCACACAAAAAATATCCCACACCAGATTAGAACAATAAAGCAGAATCTAATAAATAAACAAGACAAAAATGCCAAATGTCCAATCAGCAGAACTGGAGTTATGAATATAAAAAAAGAGAATATGCTCTAAAATAGAGCCTAAAACCATAAAGAGCCAACCACGACTGGTCATGCTGGACCAGGTCAAAGTTAAAAGTTCAGGCTGACCACGATGGAGCCCGGGTCGAATACAGTCCCAGATTAGACCAGCTTTATCTTCTCATGTTTTATGACAAGAGTCCCGTTTGCATGAAACAAGGTCACCAGGAGCAATGAGAGCATCACAGGTGGCAGTATGCATGGTGAGAAGCAGGCCAGATGTGACAGACAGGCGTGCTGGAGTTTCACCTTGGTGGCGGGCTGACGATACTGCTGAGTGAAGAGAAAGGCTGGCGATGGCTTGCGCTGGTTTTAAGTGCGAGTGGCGCGTTTCCTGTGTGAACTGGCCTATTTGCATTTGCGAAGAGCCCAAAAGCATGTATTTAAGAGCCCAAGAGCAATCCCAAGGATCTACGACCTTAGGGGCACCTCTTGGTGGTCAGGAACTCACTGAAGAAGGGGCCAGGAGCTGTTGGGGAGCCTGTTATGACTCTGAGGATTCACTCAGGAGCCCAGCAGACTACCCCCTTGGGGTCCTGGATTTAAGATGGAGTTGCAGGTTCAGTTATTTTTCCCCCTGCAAGGGGGCAGCAGGCAACAGGTCAGCAACAGTTCCTTGTAGAGTGGCAGTCCTTCTTCCTGACAGACAATCCACAGGTCCAGAAGTGTACTGAAGTGGTGGTGTCTGGGGTCCGTATACACAGTTGTGCCTTTGAAGTGGGCAGAAGTTTCTAGAGGCATGCCTCTGAAAGGCATAGATGCCTTGTCTTCCCTGCCCTGGCTTCAGACTAACTACAGGACACAGCCTATTCAGGTGTAAGTGAGACAGGGCCCAGCTCCTCTCTCCCATCCTGCCAGTGATAACCCATCTAGTCACACCTAAGCTCCTAATGTGTGTGGGTGTCTAGGAGGAGTACACAAAGCCCAACTGCCAACTACACCCAGTCATGTAACCAGAGACAGGTTGCAGGCATCAAAAGGCTAAGGCAGGAAAATGCCAACTTTCTTAAAGTGGCATTTTCTGAATTGTAATTTAAAATCCAACTTAACTAGAAGTTAGGATTTTAAAATAGGATTCCAGGGACACAAAACATGACCCAGACATCTCTTCCCATTTGGAAATAACACTTATAAAAGGGCAACTCCAATGTTATCCTATGAGAGAGAGAAGCCGTGCAGTAGTGAAAAACAAGTTATAGTGTTTCACTACCAGGACAAGTACACATCCAACCTTTAAAATACACTGCATCCTGCCCTTAAGGCTGTCCTAAGCCTGCCTCGGGGTGACATATGTATTAAAAAGGAAGGGTTGGGCCTGGCAAAAGGCTTATTTTGTCAGGTCGAAATGGCAGTTTAAATCTGCACACAGGCTCTGCAATGGCAGGCGACCTGAAATATGTTTAAAGGGCTACTTAAGTGGGTGGCACAATCAGTACTTAGACTCACTAGTAGCATTTAATTTACTGGCTCTGGGCACATATAGTGCTCTTTACTAGGGGCCTTTAAGTAAATGAAATATGCCCATTGGGTATAGGGCAATGTTACCATGTTTTGAGTGGGGAGCACAAGCAGTTTAGTACAGTAGTAAAGTACAAAAAAGACCTAAGACCAGCAAAAACAGGCGGGGGGATAAAAATGTTAGGGGGAAACCCTCCCGAGCAAGCCAGGTCTAACACTGTTGCTCTGTGTCAGTTTACCAGGCTTCTCCTTCACCAAAGAAAAGCCAAAAAGGGGCATAGGCGTCCCCAAAGCAACCCTCGGGGAGTTCCACTATCTCATGTGCAGGTCCACAGCCCCCCCCCCCCCCCCCCCAAATGCCGTGGTAACAGTCACAGGGACTAGTTGTTATATTTAGAGGAGGAGGCGGGAACCCAGCGCTATGAACCAGACAGGTAACAGATGTGCACAGAACCCACAACTGTTTCACACTTAAGGGCTTCTTCACCAACAGTTGTTCACAAAGCCTGTTACTCTGCAGTCCACAGCTGTAATCCTATATTATACTTGGCTAAATTAGTCTCAAGAATCACAGGCCAACATCCATGGCACATGTCTGCAGAAAGCATACAAGCTGCCTAGCAACCACTCTGTGCCATTGCTGCTGCAGTATTAGTGCCACCAATGTCCCTAGCGCAGCACTCCATAAGATACAGGTATGCCCACACTGGTAACTTCCTCGTCCTCCTCAGGCAATCACAAGGATACCGCCCATTTGGGAACTCAGAGCCCCAGCACCTTCCCCACAATCTGTCGCAGTCACCTCTGCAAGCGCCCAGTGAGGTGCGGCAGTAACATCTGCTTGTCAGGGGCCTGCGGGGCACCCAGAGCAGGCCAGTGTTGCCTTACAATTCAACTGTGCCAATTTCCAGTCATGTCAGGACAGTTAAGGTGGCGCACAAGAGTGCCCTCGCTCCCACCAGAGGGCACAGGAGCAGTTCTAGAGAGAGCCCAACCTTCGTCGTCTCCAAGGCAAATCCTGCTGCAACACATCCCTTCCCACAGGGTCTCAGGGTATAGCTTTCACACAGCTGGAAAACCGCAGCCGCTCTACACTCAGCCTCCATTCGACAAATGGCCTCCCGGTCCGACAGCCACTACAGCAATCCCCTAGTAGCCTGCCTTCTTGGATTGCATTGCAATCTCACGATCTTTACTCACCTGAGCACAGCAAAGAGGCTTCCAGACTCACATATACATATATGAGTGCAGATGTGACTGAGTGTCCTGTGTAGACCTCTGGTCATTTTTAGTGTCGGTTGGTAGCATTTTACAAGGATTTCCCAGGATGTTGTTGTGATCCGCACTGAGCCAGGTGGAGATGCGTCTACTCCAACATCTTGCTGGCCGCGTTCTCATGTTTCAGTTTTATAGAAAATTTAGTCTTGTATGTGTAAGGTATCCAGATCCATGGAAACCAAATAGCCTGAAAGACTGGAGTGATCTTTATGTTCTGTCAAACAAAAGGTGCCCTGAGTAAGCCATTCTAGGTAGCATAACAATGCTAAATGAAATGGATCCATCAAAAAACAACACTGTTTTTAGCCCATACTTCACTAACCCAATGCTCAGAGAATGTCAGAATAGGGATATATACACTAATACTTTCACTTGTAATGTTCTCCAACTAAAATAGAAACTTGCCCAGAGCTCCTCTTTCTTTTTAACCTTCTGTAAAACTGTAGATCCAGCAGCTTTGTTGTTCTCCTTAACTAGGAAATATTTGCGCCATAAACTAATACGTATATCATCTAAATATTAAAAAGGAAGGCTAATTGGGGCATGATGAATGATAACGCACTTATGACATTTCAAAGATGTGTATTTAGCATTTATCCATTGAATAAAATGTAAGCTACCAAATACAAATCTTTTCATAGTACAGAAGGGCAATTACCTATTAGTTTGTGAATATGATTATTTGGGTCTGCTGCAGCCTGGATCTGTCCTTTAAGCGTCATCTCTTTTTCAGCAGAAAATGGTGTGAATCCATGCTGAGATAGACAGCTGTTAACTTCTGCACATATCTTCTCACTGATAGTAGCCATAGCTTCACTTAAATTAAACGACCTAGAAAAAAACAAAAAACTGTGAATATTGCTGGTAAAAAAGTGGACAAATAAAAGCGTTGGTTAGGTATCCTCATCAAAACAGACATTGTACTGATAATAAGGAGTAAATACCCTCTGTAAAATAAGGTTATCATAATTACATTTAAATTAGAGCATTCTGTACTTTTAATAATTATTTGTTTTTATATATTGCATGATACCACACATCTTAGCATTTCTAAGTGATGCAGCACATGCTGCTATTGGCCAATAAAATAAAATGATACTGTAGGAAAATGGCTCCCTGTTGCAGTTACCCCCCACTTTTTGCCTGATATTGATGCTGACTTGACTGAGAAGTGTGCTGGGACCCTGCTAACCAGGCCCCAGCACCAGTGTTCTTTCCCAAAAACTGTACCATTGTTTCCACAATTGGCACGCGCCTGGCACACAGTTATGTCCCTTGTAACAGGTACCAGTGGTACCAAGGGCCCTGTGGCCAGGGAAGGTCCCAAAAGGCTGCAGCATGTATTGTGCCACCCTGGGGGACCCCTCACCATCACACGCACACAGCCTTTGCAGCTGGTGTGTGCTGGTGGGGAGAAAAAGACCAAGTCACCATGGCACCCCTTTCACGGTACCATGCCCACAAACCACTGCCTGTGGCACAGATAAGTCACCTCTCTAGCAGGCCTTACAGCCCTAAGGCAGGGAAAGCTATACCACAGGTGAGGGCAATATGCCCCTACAGTGTAAATCTATTCTTAGATATGGTAAGTGCAATGTGACCATATAAAGTATATGGGCTGGGAGTTTATCATTACAAACTCAACAGCTCATAATAGCTTCACTGAAGTCTGGGAAGTTTGTTACCAAATGTCCCAGCACAATAAACCCACACTCATGTCAAGTGTTGGAGTTATTGAAAAATGCACCCAGGGGGCACCACAGCTAGTGGAGATGCCCGCCTCTGGACAAAGCCCTGCTTTTGGCAGCAAGTCCGGCAGGAAAATTAGGGAAAACAAGGAGGAATGACCACTTCAGCTGGGATCAGCCCTAAGGTGTCCAAAGCTGAAGTGACCCTCTCCTTGCAAAATCCTCCATCTTGATTTGAAGGACAGGGACCAATAGGATTAGGTCTGTGTCCCCCTTCCCAAAGGGAGTGGACACTGGGAGGTGTAGTCACCCTCAGGGACAGTAGCCATTGGCTACTTCCCTCTGACCCCTGTAACACCCCTAAATCCAGGATTTAAGGGCTCCCCTAAACCTAACTCATCAGACTCCTGGCGACCTCACGAAGAAGAAAGAAGAAAAGAAGGACTGCTAAGCCAACACTCAGCAGAGAAGACTGAAGACATCAACAGACTTGGCCCCAGCCCTACAGGCCTGTCTGCAGCTTCTGACGCCTTGCAACCAAAAGGCAAAGCATCCTGAGGGCTAGCGACCTCCTAAAAGTCTCAAGAGGACTGCCTGCACCCCAGAGGACCAAGAACTCATGTGGACAGTGGTCCTGTCCAGTGTCTAGAAAGAAACACCAGCAAAGAACTCCAGAACCACTCCCAGATCCCCAAGTCCTGCCCACTCTGCTCCCAACACCCACAGCCCATGTCCAGGTGGCCCAACCAACTAAATGTGGTCCCCAGGCGATTCTGACCTAGTGTCTACCCTGGGTTGACCCCTCCTGTTCAACACAACAACGCCTGCAGCCTAAATCCGAAGGACACCCATGACGGCGACAGAAGCGGACGAAGATTCCGGACGCCAAAAAGTACATTCCACTGGCAGCCCCCTGGCCTTCGGGAATCCGACCTTCTATACAGCAACGTCCAGCAGGCGGCCCTCCTCCTTGTCCAGCCTTTGGTTTTCCAGGACCGGGTGTGTGTTTGGTGGTGACCTGTGGCACCCCCGGTGCTCCTCTAAACCCCCCAGGTCTGCCCTCCGAAGACATGGTGTAAGGAAATGCCTCCTTGATCCCAGTGTGCAATTTATTGTAACATGCACCCAGAGGGCATCTTAGAGATGCCCCTGAATACCAATCCGACTTCTAGTGTAGGCTGACCAGTTTCTGCCAGCCTGCCACACTCCAGACAAGTTGCTGGCCACATGGGGAGAGTGCCTTTGTCACTCTGTGGCCAGGAACAAAGCCTGTACTGGGTGGAGGTGCTTCTCACCTCCCCCTGCAGGAACTGTAACATCTGGCGGTGAGCCTCAAAGGCTCAGCCCTTTTGTTACAGCATCCCAGGGCATCCCAGCTAGTGGAGATGCCCGCCCCTCCGGCCACAGCTCCCACTTTTGGCGGCAAGGCTGGAGGAGATAATGAGAAAAACAAGGATGAGTCACCCACCAGTCAGGACAGCCCCTAAGGTGTCCTGAACTGAGGTGACCCCTGCCTTTAGAAATCTTCCATCTTAGTTTTGGAGGATTCCCCTAATAGGATTAGGGATGTGGCACAAAGAGGATGTAGCCACCCTCAAGGACAGTAGCCCTCCGAGACCTAAACACCCCCCTAAATCTAGTATTTAGGGGCACCCCAGAACCCAGGAAATCAGATTCCTGCAACCTGCATAAACAAGAAGGACTGCTGACCTACAAGCCTGCAGAGAAGACGGAAGACAACAACTGCTTTGGCCCCAGCCCTACCGGCCTGTCTCCTGACTCGAAAACCTGCAACCAGCGACGCAAACAACAGGGACCAGCGACCTCTGAAGCCTCAGAGGACTGCCCTGGACTACAGCACCAAGAAACTCCAGTGAGCAGCGGCTCTGCTCAACAACAGCAACTTCTTTGCAACAAAGAAGCAACTTTTAAAGACTTCACGTTTCCCGCCGGAAGCGTGAGACTTCCCACTCTGCACCGGACACCCCGACTCAAGTTCCAGAGAACAAACACCACAGGGAAGACTCCCCGGCGACTGCGACTCCGTGAGTAGCCTGAGACGACCACCCTGAACCCCCACAGCGACGCCTGCAGAGAGAATCCAGAGGCTCCTCCTGACCGCGACTGCCTGTAACAAGGGACCCGATGCCTGGACCCAGCACTGCACCCGCAGCCCCCAGCACCCGCAGCCCCCAGGACCTGAAGGAACCGGACCTCAGTGCAGGAGTGACCCCCAGGCAACCCTCTGCCTAGCCCACGTGGTGGCTGTCCCAAGAATCCCCCCTGTGCCTGCCTGCACCGCTAGAGTGACCCCCGGGTCCCTCCATTGAATCCTATTCAAAACCCAACGCCTGGTTTGCGCACTGCACCCAGCCGCCCCTGTGCCGCTGAGGGTGTGTTTTGTGTGCCTACTGGTGTCCCCCCAAGTGCTCTACAAAACCCGCTGGTCTGCCCCCCAAGGACACGGGTACTTACCTGCTGGCAGACTGGAACCGGAGCATCCCTGTTCTCCATAGGCGCCTATGTGTTTTGGGCACCTCTTTGACCTCTGCACCTCACCGGCCCTGAGATGCTGGTGTGGTAACTTTGGGGTTGCCTTGAACCCCCAACGGCGGGCTGCCTATGCCCAGGAACTGAGACTTGTAAGTGTCTTACTTACCTCACAAACTAACCTTTACTTACCTCCCCCAGGAACTGTTGATTTTTGCAGTGTCCACTTTTAAAATAGCTTATTGCCATTTTAACAAAGACTGTATATGATATTGCATTTATTCAAAGTTCCTAACTTACCTGTGTGAAGTACCTTGCATTTTATGTGTTTACTTCAAATCTTGAACATGTGGTTCTTAAAATAAACTAAGAAAATATATTTTTCTATATAAAAAACTATTGGCCTGGAGTTTGTCTTTGAGTGTGTGTTCCTCATTTATTGCCTGTGTTTGTACAACAAATGCTTAACACGACCCTCTGGTAAGCCTACTGCTCGACCACACTACCACAAACTAGAGGATTAGAATGATCTAATTTCACCACTATCTTACCTCTAAAGGGAACTCTTGGACTCTGTGCACACTATTTCTTACTTTGAAATAGTATATACAGAGCCAACTTCCTACACACGGGTACTTACCTGCAAGCAGGCCTGATTCCGAGTGCCCCCAGTTTCTATAGGAGCTCATGTTAAATCAACCTCAAACTTTTTTTTTTCAACACATTCTATTGGCTTTTGATATGCAATAAAGAATACAAAACGCTTCCCCTCAAAGGGGGCTCTGGAATTCAACAATGGAAAATTATAGCAATCTTTGAAGGTAGTATGCCTATCTGGTTGTATCAATGTCACAATTTGGCATGTAGTTTACAGTTTCCATTAAGTCTCTATTTATGCATGAATACACATTAAAGAGTTGGTAAGTCTAGGTTCAAGGAGTAGGCAAGTGACCCTTCCGTCCATTGCTATGATATGGGCCTCTCTCTGAGGGGATCAAACTCCCTCTCTCCCCTCCTCCCTTCACATTTGCTGCTTGTGTGCCTGGATAATGCTATGTGTCAACAGATTTCAAGGTAAGTGTGTTTCCCTGTGAGGTGACAATTTATATGCCCCATTAATGAGTGTGATTGGTGAATTCCTGTCTTTGTACATTTTTACTTTATTGTAGTGTGGGTAGTTTCAAGGGTCCATGCTAGTGTCTAGTTCAGTGGCCCTGCGAGGCAGTCAGGGGTCTAATGTGTCCTCCTCTCGCTGCTCCCAGTCATTTATTAGTGTACTCCAAGCCCTAGCTCTTTCTACTGGGCCCTGGCCCCTCCGTGCCTTCCGGTGTCTTATCATTTCCTCAGCTTTATCCCACTTGAGGACTTCCCTTTTCCATGTGCGTAATCGTGGTCCCACTGCTGCTTTCCATGTCATTGCAATTTCTCTTTTGGCCAAAACTAAGGCCAAATCTTTAAATTGATTAGTATATTTATGTTTGGGCTGATGGCGATAGCCTCCCATCAAGCAGTGTCTGGGGTCATCAGGTACCTCCCGTCCAACAATGTATGTGGGGAGCTACGTTATCTTGTGCCAGTATTCCCGTAATGTTGGCAGAACCAGAACATGTGGATGAATTCAGCACCCTCCTCGTGACATCTGAGACATCCAGACCCAAAGTGTCTCTTGATTCTACCGGGGTCAGATATGCTCTATGTAAAACATATGTGTTGATCAATTTAAATTGAGCATTCCTAGAGGCTCTCGGGATCCAAGTCAGTATTTCCTCCCAATCTTTGTTCTCTATAGTGGTCCCAAAATCTGTTTCCCATTTTTGTTTAAGATCTGTCAGTGGTTGGGACATTGTGGTTCATAATTTTCTATAAAGGCAGGTCACCGCCCTGTGTGTCCCTGTGGTACTTACGAGGTATTGAGTCACCTCTGAAGTAGGGGGTTCCGTACTCCCGGTTTGCCAGTGCCTGCCCATCATATCTATAATTGCTCTGTGAAGTAGGAAGTTCCCTGCTGGAATCTGATATCGAGTTCGAAAGTCCTCAAAGGGCAGCAGAGAGTCTGCCTCATATAAGGTTCCCGGGTAGTGGCCCCCGACCTTTTCCATTTTCTAATTCCACCCCAGTTTCCCCTGTGTGGTAGCGTTAACAGGCATCGCATCGGTGTCTCAGGAGCATAAGGTTTGGGGCATCCTATCCTACGGAGGTGGCGTCTCCAACATTTATGGATTACCACCAATGCCTGAGGTCTATGGGATTCTGAGAGGTCAAGACCCAAGATGACCCTGGCCAATGAGGGTAGTTCGGGGGGTGAAAGGTAACACTTCCTGTCCGGGCGTCACACGGCTCGCCATCCATCTGGCCAACCTTTGTAGTTGACCTGTCAAGTAATAAGCTTCAAAGTCTGGAACAGCCAGCCCATCTTCCTCGGGAGACCGTTGTAGCACTGTGAGCGCCAGTCTCCGTCTGCCCGTTCCCCATATAAATACTGTGATCATAGAATTCAGATCTTTAAAGAAACTCCCCGGGATCCACACTGGTAAGGTCGTAAAAAGATATAACAGTCTGGGGAGGGATATCATCTTCAAGAGTGCCACTCTGCCTATGACTGAAATTGGCAGGGTAGCCCAGAACCCCATAGAGCCCCTAATGCCCCTCAGTGCCCGCTGTACATTTCTCTCAAACAAGTTCTGGACATCGTGGTAGACATAGACCCCCAAATATGTCAGACATCTAGGTTCCCATTGTAGTTCCCCTATGTCCGGGGGAGGGAGGAAGGGGGTCTTCCCTCCATAGTTGGGAATAGGCTGGATTTCTGCCAGCTCACCCTCAGCCCAGACAAAGCACCAAAATCTTTTAGCAACGTCTGAGCCCCCTGCAGATCACTTTCCGTATCCTTCAAAAAGAGTAGGAGGTCATCTGCATACAATGCTATATGATGGGTCTGGCCCGCCAGTGTGATATCTCTATAAGCTCTACCCTCCCTGGCCAAGCATACCAACGCAAAGAGCAGAGGGGAGAGAGGGCAACCCTGCCTGGTTCCTCTAGCCACCTCGTAACTGTCAGAGACAGTACTGCCTGTTCGGACTCTAGCCGACGGCCTACTGTACAACAGTTTCATCCAAGCTACAAAGCGATTTACTACACCAAACTTCTGAAGAACGCCATTCCAGACTATTGTCGCGCAGGCTCTCATTATTCTAATGAGACTACTGGATTTTGAGCAGCAAGATCGTCCCACAGTGTGGGGGACTGAGTCTGACCCACGGCGGGTGACACTTGTCGCTCCAAATCCAGGCTTTGCTCTGGCTAACTAGCAGTGCCTCATCTCTCCCGAAAGGTAGAGATGATTGGGCAGCCGAGCGCATGACATATCGTACTTCTCAGGGAAGTCGTGGTCACTCAGGTCACATCCGGTTCTCTCACTCACAATTCGGTCTCATATATAAATGACAATAAAAACAGTATAAGTTTTAAAGATTGGTTTAATAAAACGACTGCATTTTGGATAGCAAAGCATGAGCTGCAATAACCAGAACGACACAACACAACACAACAATATTACAATGGTGACGATGAGAGTGAAGCATAAGAATAATGCTATCATATTGCCACTAGAATCGATGGACTATTTCCTATCTAAATCATATTTTGAGCACGGCATGTTAAGCTCTAATCCTGTCTTTCAGGTTCCCTTGGGAGGACATCAACCCTCATACCTGAGCAAAGGCCTGTAATCTGCGTCAGCATCTGCAGCGAAGCGTTCAGCATACAGTTGTGGTTCCCTGGCTAGAATCTCCCTCTTGACGTGTAATCGGACTAGAAAGTGTTTTTATAATTAACACAGCAGATGTTCTAAGAAAATGTCCTTACGTAAGGATGTGTATTTTCTACGAATGTTGGAGACTAAACTAATACCACGTGAACCGACAATGCAGCAGAATGTAGCCTTGACTGAAGCACAGAGTGATCAAGAAGGCGTTGTTTGAGAACACAATGCTGAACTAAGCAAAACAGTGAGATAGAAGAAATTAAAACAAGACCGTAAAACTGGTTATTGTCAAAATAACAACGCAAAGCTGAATAAAGTATATGTAGGTCAAGGTGCACAGCGGCCTAGTGTATTAAACTAACGTGTATGGAGCTACAACTAAAATGGCAACACAACACTATCAAAAGCTTTTTCGAAATCAATGGCAAAGACTGCCGCCTCACGTTTATCATGCCCATCGCCATGTATTAAAGCAAGGAGGCGTCATATATTCAGTGCCGTTTGGCGCCCTGGAATAAATCCACCCTGGTCTGTATGTATCAGGTGAGGCATGTAATGCATGAGGCGTAGCGCTAATATTTTACTCAGTATTTTATAATCGATTGCAAGCATCGATAGTGGGCGGTACAAAGCCACGTCTGTCTGCTTTCCCAGGTTTCAACAATGGTATGATCAGGGCTTCCCGTGCAGACGTTGGGAGGGTCTGACATTTGATTGCCGCCTCATTGACCGCTGCCAGTCTAGGCCCCAGCTTGGATAAGTAAGTCGAATAAAATTCTATAGGGAACCCATCTGTGCCAGGTGTTTTATTGCGTGCCATAGAAGTTATGGCGTCTTTCACTTCTGTCACCGTAATCGGTGCACCCAGTGCAGTTGCGTCTAAGGCCGATCCCGTAGGGAGTGGTAGATGGCGTAGGAGGGCTTGTATTTCCTCAACTGAAGGATATACCCTGCTTGTGTATAAGTCTGCGTAGTATTTACGGAATTCATTGTTAATAGCCGATTGGGAACCAATACAAGTACCCCTGGGTTGTATGAGCTCTACTATTACTGAATCTCTCTTTGCTGGGTTAGCCAGCCATGCCAACAGGGAACTCGCTCGGTCACCCTCTGCATGCGTTCATGTCGAAAAGGCCCTATAAGCAAAACAGCGCAGCCAGTCTATTGCTGCTATGGTTGCTTCCCGCGTGGATAAAAGTGACACTCGCAATTCTGGGGTCTTGGGGCATTGCTGCTTCATCTCTCTCTGGTTCCGTTCTGCCTCTTCTATATCATGAAGCAGTGCACGCCATTCATAGGCTACGGCTACCGCAGAAAGACAATTCCCTCTGATGGCCACTTTAAACGCATCCCACTCTAACAATTTTGAAGTAGTCGAACCCTTGTTAGTCTCAAAATAGGTGTCTATTGCTAAACCAATGGTGTGCTTAAATGCCTCATCCGCCAGCAGAGAAGGCTGGAGCAGTTATGTAGGTATTGGTGTCCGTGTTCGGGACCATCTCAGACTAAGAAGAAGTGGGTTATGGTCTGAGATTGTGCGAGCAAGGTATTAGCTTGCGTGGACTAGTCCATGTACCTCTGGTGAGGACAGAAAGGTGTCTAATCTGACATGTAAATCGTGCATGGGTGAGTAAAATGAATAGTCTCGGTCTGATGCATGTTTGGCGCGTCAAGTGTCCACTAGTCCCCAGTTTTGTTGCCATGTCCGGTATGATTGGGACGTTGGAATGGTTGGGGATGAAGGCAAGAGGGGTGCGATCCATCCAAAGTTATATCTGTTATACAATTGAAGTCCCCTCCCAAGATTACAGATCCCGCTAGGTACACTGCCAGCTTTGACGACATGGAGGCCAAAAAACCTCCCTGATCTGAGTTAGGGCCATATATGCTACCTAGAGTTATCTCCCTACCATCCAGTTTTCCTGAAATTACAGTGTAGCGACCCAAAGGGTCAGTAATGGTTGTCATGTGTTGATAAGGTACTCCTGCCCTAACCCAAATCAGTGTCCCTCTGGCAAATGCTGAATAGGTGCTACAGTAGACCTGACCTCTCCAGCGCTTCTGAAGAGCACGACTCTCGTTAACATCTAGATGTTGAGTGAGAAAGGAGAATACCTTATGACGTTTGGCCATGGAGCGTATCCCTCGAAAATTCCACGTAAGGAATTTCAGGCTCAGTGGACTACCCATCAGTAATGAAGTGATCACCCCATAATCTAAAAATATGCAGTTTGCCCAGGCAACATGGCGTCTTTTGGATTATAACTAAACAACTGAAATCCCAACTCCCCATCCCCAGAGCAAAGGACATGGTGTCTTCGCCCAAACTATTAAACTACAACAGTATTTCAACAGTGATCATTGTCTCTACTGTGTAACACACAGCATTTGTGTGGGTGGCAGTCTCAGTATTCAACAGCTGGAAGCTCCGAACCCCCCCTCGCCAGTCGTCGATGTAACAGGTATGACGAAGTAATGTTTCCACAGGTAGTCTGTGAGCATTAGTGGTGTGGGCAAAGCGTACCCCATTCGTCGTGCTATCTTATCAGAGAGCTTGTCTGCTAAGTGACTCAGTATAGTGTTAATGCAGTCTTGTCGTGCCAGCATTCTCCAATTAAATTATTTCATCAGCTGTTCCAGGAGTGATTGCAGATAGGACTATGCTCGATTGAGTAGAGGTTGCAGTCTCAGTGTCGGAGTCCGAATGTCCATCCTCCTTCTGTGGACTCGAGGGCAAAGCCACATCCGAACCCCCAGGCCCTCCGCCAAACAGCGCCACCGCCTCCATCACCCGCTGTCTTTCTTTCTGTACTTCATCTGGGGTGGGTGAGTCAACTCTATGTGCTGTCTGTCGTCTTCTCGACGTAGGCCGCCGTCTCTTCTTACTGTATTGAGAATTGTTTTTCAGATCTGGAGCAGAGCGCGACTCCAGCCAGGCCCAGGCTTTCTCCGGTGTAGAGAAAAATTCTGTTCCAGTCGGAGCGACTACTCGGAGTCTGGCCGGAAAAAACATTGAGTAAGGAATCTCCAGGTCACGAAGATTGCGCTTCACAGAATTATATTCTGCTTGTTGTCGTTGCACCTCTCGAGAGAAATCTGGGAAGATGGAAACTTTACTGTTTGCTATTGTCATCACACCATTTTGCGGGGCTTGGCGCAGTATATGGTCCCTCTCTCGAAAAAGGAGGAGTCTCGCTATCAAAGGCCACGGAGGAGCTCCTGGAGGTGGTGCCCTGCTAGGCACTCTGTGAGCTCTCTCTCCAGGGCGAAGAAGGTGGACAGACCCTCCGGGGCAACTACCGTCTGCAACCAGTTCTCCAGAAATTCCACCATGTCAGGGCCTTCACTCTTTTCCGGAATCCCTATGATTCTGATGTTATTACGTCTTGCTCTGTTCTCTGCGTCTTCCGCCCTATTCTCTAGTATTTTGAGGCGGTTATATATGGTATTCAACCTGTTATTCACTAGGGTGAAGGTGAGAATCGCATCTGCCAGGTCCCATTTCCGTTGTGGAAACTCTTTCTGTCAGTCTCTTATGATCGTCCCGTAGGAGGCCCAGATCTAAACTTAGCGTATCAATCTTAACTTCCAGTGCTGTTCGGGATGCCGCTATGGCTTGAAGCACATCCTGGAGAGTAGGTGCAGTGGGTTCCGTCTCCAATCTAGTATGTGTGATCGAGTCTGTCCCCATTGTGCGCGGTCTGGCGCATAAGAGGCCGCCCATGTCGCAATCTTTTTTTTTTTTAAGGGTCTTCCCCATTTGTTTGCCAAAGCTGGGTCTCTCAATACTCACTCACATTCCGTGAACGTGGGTTATACAGTGATGAAGTAGCCCTGTCCCGTGGCAAAATGAATGGTTAGTTTAAGATGGAAGTTCACGACGCTGCACTTTCAAAATTCAGAAAGTACCTCCTATCTGTAATGTGTCACCTTCCCTAAAGGGCCAGAGGGTCCGAAGCGGCACACTGTGCACTGTTTTAGAAGCCCAGCCACCTGTCCTGGGGACTAATAACCGATCCCACTGCAGTAGTCCCAGAAGTGTTCACTTCGTAGTTCTCTCAGCTGTGGGGATCGCCCCAAGCGCTCCCACCTCTTACTAGGGTCTTTGGCCATCTATGATAAAGCACTTGATAGAGGGATCACAGGTGCCAGTGTTCCTGTGAGCCCCCAGGGGGACAGTGCCCTCCACAGAATGTATAAGTCTTCAGCAGAATGGGTAGTCCCTGGCCCCACAGTCACACCTTTTTTCTTACCGGCAAAGTCATCTGGGACACTCGCTCCATCTCTCCGCGACTTCCACCGGTTCCTCACTGTCTACCGGGGTCCGGGCACTCAAACCGAGTTGGTGCCGCCCCAGTCCCACTGGACATGGGACTCTGGATAGAGCTCCAGTGCCTGAGCTCTTGCCTCTCTGGGTCGCTGACTCTCGGTCTGACCCAGTTGCTACACCTCCCTGTAGGGCTCCGCCGCTCTTAGCTATGGCCGCGCTCGACCGCCTCAGCCCTCCAAGGAGCACGAGCATCAGTCGGTCCGGACAGTCGGTCTGGGCGTTTACCCCGGATCCCGTGTTCGCTTCACCAGGGGCTCCACAGTCTTCGTCTCCTTCCGACATCGACGCCTGGAGGCACTCGCCGTTATCAGGGCGCAACACTTCACAGCGTCGTCCCCAGCTCCTGCTTCACAATGGCGGTCTAAAAGAGTTTGTTCAGGGCTATAATTTTAACACCAGTAACTTCCGCCTGAAATCCCGGTTCCTCGGGAGACCGGCAATATCTACCCCGCTCTAATTTCGTCTCAGGATGGGCATTGGGGGAGGACAAGGGGCAATGGGTCCCGGAGCTCCCGTAGTCTGCTGCCTACTCCATGCAAGTCTTGGCCATGCCCCGAAATCAACCTCAACTTTGACCTCTGCACCCAGCCGGCCCGTGTTGCTGGTGGTGGGTGTTTAGGGTTAACCCCAACCTGTGGGCATCCAACTCCTGGAGAATGGAACTCTAAGTCTGGTACTTACCTTGAGAGTGTACTTACTTTTCTTCCCCCCAGAACTGTTGCAGTGTCAACTTTTAAAACAGCTTTTTGCTATTTATTTGAATACCGTTGAGCTTGCCAAATTGAAACAAAGTGGTATTGATAGATATGTTGGATACTTTCTTGCAAATGTACTTACCTAGAACTTGAATCTTGAGGTTCTAGAAATAAAGTAACAAAATATATTTTTGCTATATAAAAACCATTTGCTTGGAGTTAGTCATTGTGTGTGTGCTTCCTTTATTGCACGTGTTTGTACAACAAATGCTTTGCACTACCCTCCGAAAAGCCTAACTGCTCAACCGCACTACCACAAAAGAGAGCATTAGTATTATCTACTTCAGCCTCTGTTAAGCATCTGGGGAACCCCTAGACTATGTGCACACTATGGCCCTCATTAGGACTTTGGCGGTCTTTTTTTAAAGACTGCCAAAGCCACGGGCGCCAGAAGACCGCCAGTGCAGGTGGTCTTCCGCCCACCATATTATGGGTACTGCTGGATTTCTGCCACATCTGGGGTGGAAATCCAGCAGTAGTCATGCTGGCGGGAGGAGGCGCTGGGGCAGTTCCACCACCGCCCCGGCCAGAAGAACTCTGCCTGCCGTATTATGTGCAATGATACCGCGAGGCGGTGTCCTAATGGCGGGGAGCTGCAGGAGCTGGAAGCGCCCGTTCCCAGCCGGAAGGCCACCTCCCCGGACCAGGGTCGGGACTAGAGCCAGAGGGCAAACCTTCCAGAGGTACTCCAGATGGGAGGCCTCCTGGCACCTAAGGGTTCGAAGGTGTGCCAGAGAGAGTTAGTAAGGATACGGAGAGCCAAAGCATGGCTGTTGGCCCCAGAAGCTCAAGGTATGCTGGATCCAGCTGCGGGACCGGCTACGAATTGAGAGCTTTGGCTCTCCGCCTGCTCAGACAAAAGCAAGTGGCATGCGAGAGCAGAATCCTGCTTCTTTTTTGGGGGTTTCCTTTTTGACTTACCTGGAGGTTTTGACTGTGATGAAGATTGGCCTCTAGAGTTGCTTTGTCGACTCTGGAAAAGGGACCACAATCTAATTTTAAATGTGGACCGCAACTTGAAGAGATCACAGCTATGAGTCCTTTTATGCTTGGTATTATAAAGCTTCACCTGGCAGTCCCTGATGGCCTTTGGGTTCATCGGAATGTAGTCGCTGCAAGTGTTGAAGTCCAGGCCCAAACCCAGAAACCACAGGCGTACCTGGTGAGGAATTGTCACAGACATTTGTTTACAACAGTCCTTACAGGGTTTAAAACCTGGTGTTTTCTGGGGTGACATCCCTTGCAAACAAAGAAAAATAATTGAAGAAAATATGTGTAAGGAAATGCCTCCTTTGCATGGTTACCCCCTGACTTTTTGCCTTTGCTGATGCCAAGTTTTGATTGAAAGTGTGCTGGAACCCTGCTAAAAAGTTCCCAGCACCAGTGTTCTTTCCCTAAACTGTACCTTTGCTTCCACAATTGGCACAGCCCTGGCACTCAGATAAGTCCCTTGTAACAGGTACCCCCGGTACCATGGGCCCTGATGCCAGGGAAGGTCTCTAAGGGCTGCAGCACGTCTTATGCCACCTTGGGGACCCCTCACTCAGCACATGCACACTGCCTTACAGCTTGTGTGTGCTGGGGGGAGAAAATGACTAAGTTTTTAAAACCTTAGACATTGTAAGTGCAGAGTAGTCATAAGAGTATATGGTCTGGGAGTTTGTCAAACACGAACTACACAGTTCCATAATGGCTACACTGAAATCTGGGAAGTTTGGTAGCAAACTTCTCAGCACAATAAATGCACACTGATGCCAGTAGGCAATTTATTGTAACATGCGCCCAGAGGGCATCTTAGAGATGCCCCCTGAATACCAATCCGACTTCTAGTGTGGGGCTGACCAGTTTCTGCCAGCCTGCCACAACCAGACGAGTTGCTGGCCACATGGGGAGAGTGCCGTTGTCACTCTGTGGCCAGGAACAAAGCCTGTACTGGGTGGAGGTGCTTCACACCTCCCCCTGCAGGAATTGTAACACCTGGTGGTGGTGAGCCTCAAAGGCTCACCCGCTTTTTTACAGCGCCCCAGGGCATCCCAGCTAGTGGAGATGCCCGCCCCTCTGGCCACTACCCCACTTTTGGCGGCAAGGCTGGAGAAGATAATTAGAAAAACAAGGAGGAGTCACCCACCAGTCAGGACAGCCCCTAACGTGCCCTGAGCTGAGGTGACCCCCGCCTTTAGAAATTCTCCATCTTAGTTTTGGAGGATTCCCCCAAAAGGATTAGGGATGTGTCCCCGTCCCCACAGGGAGGAGGCACCAAGATGGTGCAGCCATTGTCTACTGCCCTTCCAGACCTAAACACCCCCCTAAATCTAGTATTTAGGGGCACCCCAGAACCCAGGAAATCAGATTCCTGCAACCTGAAACAAGAAGAAGGACTGCTGACCTGCAAGCCCTGCAGAGACGACGGAAGACGACAACTGCTTTGGCCCCAGCCCTACCGGCCTGTCTCCTGACTCGAAAACCTGCAACAGCGACGCATCCAACAGGGATCCGTGACCTCTGAAGCCTCAGAGGACTGCCCTGTCACCCAGGACCAAGAAACTCCCGTGAGCAGCGGCTCTGCTCAACAATCTGCAACAAACTTGCAACTTTTCTACAACTTTAAATACTTCACTCTTCCCGCCGTAAGCGTGAGACTTCACACTCTGCACCCGATGCCCCCGGCTCGAGATCCAGAGAACAAACACCACAGGGAGGACTCCCGGCGACTGCGACCCCGTGAGTAGCCTGAGACGATCCCCCTGGACACCCACAGCAATGCATGCAGAGAGAATCTTGAGGCTCCCCCTGACCGCGACTGCCTGTAACAAGGGACCTGACGCCTGGACCCAGCACTGCACCCGCAGCCCCCAGAACCAGAAGGAACTGAACCTCAGTGCAGGAGTGACCCCCAGGCGACCCTCTGCCTAGACCAGCTGGTGGCTGGCCTGAGAAGCCCCCCTGTGACTGCCTGCACCGCTAGAGAGACCCTCTGATCCCTCCATTGATTTCTATCACAAACCTGACGTCTGCTTTGCACACTGCACCCGGCCGCCCCTGTGCCCTGAGGGTGTGTTTTGTGTGCCTACTTGTGTCCCCCCCAGTGCTCTACGAACCCCCCCTGGTCTGCCACCCGATGACACGGGTACTTACGTGCTCGCAGACTGGAACCGGAGCACCCCTGGTCTCCTTAGGCGCCTATGTGTTTTGGGCACCTCTTTGACCTCTGCACCTGACCGGCCCTGAGCTGCTGGTGTGGTAACTTTGGGGTTGCCTTGAAGCCCCAACGGTGGGCTGTCTATGCCCAGGAACTGAGACTTGTAAGTGTCTTACTTACCTCACAATCTAACCAATACTTACCTCCCCCAGGAACTGTTGATTTTTGCACTGTCTACTTTTGAAATAGCTTATTGCCATTTTAACAAAAACTGTATATGTTATTGCTCTAATTTAAGGTTCCTAATTTACCTGTGTGGAGTACCTTGCATTTTATGTATTTACTTCAAATCTTGAACTTGTGGTTCTAAAAATAAATTAAGAAAATATATATTTTTTTAAATCAAAATTATTGGCCCGGAGTAAAGTCTTTGAGTGTGTGTTCCTCATTTATTGCCTGTGTGTGTACAACAAATGCTTAACACTACCCTCTGATAAGCCTACTGCTCAACCGCACTACCACAAAATAGAGCATTAGAATTATCTAATTTTGCCACTATCTTACCTCTAAGGGGAACCCTTGGACTCTGTGCACACTATTTCTTACTTTGAAATAGCATATACAGAGCCAACTTCCTATAATGTGTCTTGAAAGATGTAGGAAGGTGGCTATCTATGTAGTGTACCAATGTAAGGGGAGACTAGGCATACAATCCAGGGTGACCCTTGTCGGATATCAGGGGTTAAAATAATAACCCTAAAAACTCTCTTTTGTGGTAGTGTG